>NC_041016.1:7530769-7856538 GCF_004193775.1 Glycine soja
TGATAAGAAAAAGAGTAGCAAAGGGAGATTTGTTATTATTATTCTCACAATCACAATCATAATTCAAATCCTTTCTTTAGTTTAATTTTTTTTGGTTATTAATTGTACTTTTTATCGCCAAAATTTTATAATGTCTTAAATTTTTTCCCCCAAACTTATTTTTCATGAAATTTGCCTCCTGATTTGCAAAACATCACAAATTTTCCATCCACATAAAAAAATCACCACAATTAAGACATTTTGTGACAATTTTTCCTTTAAACTAACACAATTAAGAAAATATTGTGTCTTTTTTTTCAATTGTGTCAGTTTTTATAAATGGGGGGAAAATTCTAATGTTTTGTAAATTAAGGCACAAAATTCGTAAACATTGTAAAACTTTTGGAATAAAAAGTGCAATAAAACCTATCTTTTATGCAAAAAAATCTTAAACATAAATATATTTCCATTGTTCATAATACACAACAGAGGCATGTATTTGTTTGATTGCAGGGTGGATTTTACAATTCACAATGAAAACGTATTTTTTGTTTTATTTGTTTAAAACATAACAAAACAAAACACATGTTTTTGATGTGTATATGCCACAATGAAAACATGTTTTCATGTGATTAGCAACAATGGGAAAAAACAGGGAAAAGAAGAATATGACTTACCATGAGACAAATGTGCTAAAGCGAGGTGTGGCAGCATGAGTTGTGTTATGCAAAGTTAACGAACACAACTATCAACATTGAAGGATAACGATAGAGGAAAAGAAAGGAGAACGATGTGTGGAAGTGTGTGTAGTGGGATTAAGGTGAGATAAATAAATAGGAAGGGGAAGTTGGCGTGAGAAGATGGAGGGCAAAATAGGAAATTTATTTCTACAAAATAAAATGGGATGTGAACTTTACATATAAAGAAGTGGAAATAACAATATTTGTAGGAAAGTTTCAATTTGGGTCAAGGATAGAAGGGCCCATAATAGCGGGAGTTGCCGAGTTTGACTGTTGACTGATTAAAAAAATAGTAGTGAGATTTCATTCAGTAATGGTATAAATTTTATTACAAACATTTATAATATTTTAAACAAAAAGTATTAAGTAAAAATTAAATGTATTCAATGTCTTCAAATTTTTTAAATTGCTCAATGATTTTTATTTAATAATTAAGAAGATTTTGTAGAATAATTTACAATTATAAATTTAATTATTACACAATAAAGATTATCACCAAGAGTGATTAAAGATACCAATTACCAAACATTCAACATTTGAATTATCAATTTAATAACCAACTCAACTCGATCTTGTCTTTGATTCCATTCAACCTGTCAATCTGAGTCATTTTTTTCAAATCTTAAGTAAAGACTATTTTTTAATTTTATAATTATTAATATGAATTTTACTCTCAGTAACATTTTTTATACACCATAATTTTTTTACATATTCTTGAATATTTATTTTTAAAATTAACTTCACATTCGAAGTTGATATGTATCATGCAAATGAAGTAATCATTGCATCGTATGCAAATATTAGCTTGGATGAAGTTTTGTGATGTTAATTTCAACTCAAGAAATGGCACAAAGCTAGAGAGTTATATGAATTAGCTAGGGTGGAAAACAACATTTGTACCAAGGATGTACCATTTTTTTAAGAATTGTTTTTGGTAAATTTATATCAAATGTTTGTGTGAAACAATGAAAATGTCTTGACAAACATTGTACAACGGTTGAAATATGCATTTTAATATGTAAAGAAAATAAAAATAAAGTCAATTTGTAGGTCATAATTGTGATCACAATAATTATTAATATCATATTGTTATTATTATTAAATCATAATCATCAAGACAATAACAACAATATAATAATTATAAAATTTTTCATAATTATGGTTATTGTTATTAATGTCATTGTAATGTTGTTATTCCTATTTTTGAATTTCACCCCCTTATTATTGTGATTATCATACAATGGCATGTATCATCAAATGAGCTTGAATTATGAAGTAACAAATAATAGTTTAGTTTGAATTTAAAATTGAAAAAATAAAAACCACAAAAAATGGAAACAAAATTATAAAATTAAAAATCAATTTTTTAAAATCCAAAGCTTAAAACTAACAACCAAAATGGACCCAATATAAGTTATATATGCTTATGGCTTGATTCAATCATTATAAATGGGAACAAAAAAAAAGTTTTTGTATTAACAATTGATTGGATTTTTTAAAAAATAAATTCAAAATTTTGAACGATCTCGTCCAATTGCTCGACGGTTTTAATGGCCCAAGGAAATCAAAATATAAATGAATAATATGATTATTTTTTTTAAGTTACCAGAGAGGGACAAGTGAATAATATATTTATATATATATATTAATCATAATTAACATTAATAATTAAGAAATAAAAAATAGTGAGAGTCAAACTAATTCCCACCACCAATTATAAATTTATGTATTCACGAATATACCCCCATGTGTATTATTTAAATTTAAAGTATTTATAATTTGTTTCAAAATATTTTAAAAAACAAAAAGAAGGATAAAATTGCAGCTATTTTTTAAAATAAAAAACGAATTAAGATATTAAGTAAATATAATAAAACATGTTTTAATACAACATCTAATAAAAAATTATTTAAATACCAGATATTAACCGAATATTTTTAAATTTTATCCACTAAAATAAATAAGGAATAGATAGAAAAATCTCTAAGAAATTAAATAATTATCAGAATTATCAAAACAAACTCTATTAATGAATTGTGAGCAACTTATTAAACGTGAATAAACAAAATTATATTATAGAAGTTGAAATATGTTTTTTTCCTTCTAAAATATTTAAATTCAGTTCCTTATAAAATATTTAAATTTTGTTTTTACTATAATTTTTGTGTTTGTATTTCGTCTTGCAAAATTATATTGTGTAAATTTTTTACTTGGAATTAGATTTAGACGAATTAGAACCTATGTAATATTTGTTTTTTTAGAGAAAATTTAACATGCTTATCATCTTTTTTCCTTTTTCCTTCCTCTTTTTCATGTTCTCCTCCAATGAGATTACACCCACTCAATCCTCTCATCAAGACCCCTTTCAGCCCTTTATGTCAAAATTCACTAATACTCTTGTAATATCTTCTTCATCCAAACTATGTTGTTGTCACTACCATCATTCTTAGACCCTCCAAAGAATTGTATAGTTGAGTTTCTTGATTTGATTTTCTCTCACAATTCAAGAGTTCTAAATCATGCTATCTAAATCTAGAGAGGAGGACTTAAGACTACTTCCTATCTCATGAATCTTAGATTTATTATCTCAGGTTTAAATTTGATACTCCAAACCTACCATCTATACTAATAATAAAAGAAATATTTCCATTTGAGGTATACATTTTATTATACCATTTTATCATTTGTTAGTTTTTATTACTTCTCTTGTAATAATTATCTACTATTCTCATGTTTTCTTTTAACTTCTAATAATTTTTTCTTTTTTCTTTTTATTTTTAGTTAAAATAGACAAAGAAGTGCGAAATGCCTCTCTCTCCACTAGTATAATATAATAATATAATTTTATGAGGATGAAAAATACATAAAAACTTTTGTAAAGACTAAAAACAAATTTTGAATATTTTATAAAAAAAATATATATTTTAACCAATAAAAGACAACGATCACAATGAAATGTTTTATTTGATTGAATTATCCTTCAACATCTGAAAGATAAAATAAATTGAGTATTTTATTATTTTAATAATGTTGTTGTTTCAAATTGAAACTTTTCACGAAACTGAATATTCCAAGAAGAAAGAAGAAAATTGAAGAACAAGAGGCTTGAGGGACACACACTCAATAATTCACATCCATATACTTATACCCAATCTCATCCATCCTCGTGGCAATTAAATATTAAATAACAGCTGAGTCAATCAGAGTGTTCCAGTACGGCACGAAATGACTAAATCAACCCCTGCGACGTCGTATTTGCACTGCTTCTTCTTTTCTTCAAATTATTATTGTTACGACTCTTTGACTTCTCCTTCATCTCTTTGGCTGGAGAAAACCCTTTTCGCCGGAAAACCCACCGCAACCTTCGCGGTTCGCGATTCCGCTTCCGGTTCCACCGTGCTCCTCTTACACACGTATTCAACTATTCAATTTTCTCTTTAACGTTTCCGTTTTCTCGGAACACGTTCCCAATTTTTTCCCCCAATTGTGGTTGGTGTTGAAGTGATTGATATTTTTCTTTATAAAAAAATGATTTTTTCTTGCTTTGATTTGTGTACTTCAATTGCAGAGCATATGGGAAAAACTAGTTGGTTGATAATATTGGTTACTTGTTTGTGCCTGCTTGCCTTTTCTGATGGTAGAGGTAAAGCTTGAACTTTTGTGTTAATGTTCTAGGGTTTGCGACATTGTTTGTCTTGTTTCTCTCTGTTATCTTTCAATTCATTGGATTTTGTTTAGTTTTGTCTGCAAATTGGATCATTCACGTTTGCATAACAATAATGAAATGTAATGTCTTTTCCATTTGCAGAACTCAAGGTTAGACATAAAAAGCCTCATTACCAATACAATCATACGCTTGCTACAATATTAGTGGAATATGCTTCTGCGGTGAGTTTTATGGGAATTTTATATGTTCAACCTTTAAGATGTGTAGGCAAATGATTTAGAATTGTTTATGTGTATTATTTGTTTTCTAATCTTATAAATCATGGAATTGAAGGGTTAGCCATGGAATTGAAGGGTTAGTCATGAATTTGAGAGTTGGGATTGTGATGTAATTTTAGAGTTTCAACTCCCTTTCTCTCTGTCTCTAAGCGGTTTAGTATTTTATAACTTTAATGATAAGTCTGATTTATGGGACTTTCATTGTTTATAATAATTCAGAATTCCCAAATACGTATTCGAGACAGCTTTAGGTAGGCCACTTAAAACCATACCCTCTTTCTTTTACTGATAAACAGACTCAATGAATTTATATTTGCTTTGCAGAACTAAACTAATTTAAGAATTGGGGAACTTTCTCTTGTGCCGATCCTGATGGAGAGACTTCCCATCTCTATCAGGCCATGGTCAAAATAAGTCAAAGGGGGGATATATTGAAGTATATCATAATAACTTCAGAATTTAACTAATTTCACTTGCCTGATGCAGTGATTCTGAAGTTTCATTACATCCATTAGCCAATTTGTTTAGGGCACTGGGAATTCTGAATAAATTATATAAGGGACTAAGGTAGGTTTGGTTCTTGCAGGTATACTTGTCAGATTTAACTGAACTTTTTACTTGGACGTGCTCTAGGTGTAATGGCTTGACCAAGGTGCTGAAAATGTGAATATTGATTTTAACTTTACATGTTCACTTACGTCATGAGTCAACTTTGAATTATTTACATTCTGGTGTACTACTAATTTGTCTGTTTAAAATGGTTGGTCTAAAGATCTTTAAAATGGAAACAGGGATTTGAAATGATAGAGTTAGTTGTTGACGTCGAGCATTGCTTACAGGTGGGCGCTCATCATAGAAAAAATTATTCCAAAGTTTTATACTAATATACTTTGTTTTAATATAATTTTCATTACCTATTCTAGGCATTTGTTGGAGTGGCTGATGATCCTTGTGCCATTATCATTGCATTCAGAGGAACAAATGAACACAGGTGGACTTTCTTACCGGATTAAATTTACTTTTTATGGAACTTTGGGCTCACAACTGTATAGGCACCATTAAAATGGATCTACCAGAGTGCAATACCACAATGTTGTATGTGATTCCTAGAACAGGCACTGTTATGCTTTAGAAACAAGAATGGTTTGCTTATGCATGTGAATTTTGTATGATGTTCATATGCTGGTATGCATGCATTGATGGATATGTAATTGTAAGCTAAGCAAATGCATTTAACTTGATTTACTGTGCATGCAATGTATTATTGGCACAATGGTGTCTTGATTATTTAAATCATAGGTGGTTAAGTAATATATTGTTTCCATATTTATGTGCACCAGGCATGTGGGCATGCCTTCTTTTAGACCCTAAATTGATCAGCAACATTCTTTAGTTTTGAAATAGTGCAGATGGCCATCCAGATGTCCTATCATGTTTGATTTGTTTGTACATTATAGATTGTGTCTAAAGCCACATGTGCTCTCATATATTGACATTGAGAAAGTCAGAGCATAATTATCTATATGTGAAAGAAATGCTTGGTCATTGTGCTTCTTAAGAGAACACAAGTTCCCTTCTATTGTTCACCTTTGAGAGTATTAGAGTATATAGCTTGTCTACTAAGAGAACCAATAATTTTCCTATAGAGAAAAAAAAGAGTCCAAAAATATATGTTAATAAGGAAACATTTCAAGTCTGTCAGATGTTTGGCTTACCTACGAGGCAACTTCAGTTATATTCTGAGCTGATTTCTTTGTAACCACTTTTATACAGCTTACAGAATTGGATTGAAGATTTATATTGGAAGCAGCATGATATAAATTATCCAGGCATGGATGATGCAATGGTGTGTAAAAGCTTAGCCTTAGGTTATGCTCAATTTCTCTGTATTGGTGTTAGTTCTGACATATTGTTATCACTGTCTCCAGGTACACCGTGGTTTTTATACCGCATACCACAATACAACAATACGTCCTGCAATTTTAGATGCTGTTGAAAGAGCAAAGAAGTTTTATGGAGATATTGAAATTATAGCAACAGGGCATTCAATGGGAGGGGCAATGGCTTCATTTTGTGGACTTGATTTAACGGTAATTATAGTTTAGCTGTCTTGGCATGACGGGGCATTATACAACAAGGTTTTATGGTCTCAATCTCCCTTCAATTTTTTTTTGCATAAGTATTGTCTATATTTTGCCTGAGGCAGGGACTTTGAATTTCATGTGGAAGTATCATATTTGGAAAGTGTTTTATTTTTTTATTAATGTTAGAAATTTATATAGCTTGTCCTAGGCTTGGGTAAAAGTGGAGTGCTATATTATGCAATCGATGGCTAATATGGAAATTTGTAAAATCATTTATGTTCTGGATCAATGATGTTGCAGCGCACCTTTTGAGGAGAAAATGACAAACTTTCCTAAGATGGCACTAGTTTGGTCACGTGAATAATATCCAAAGTCCAAACTGCAAAATTGTGTTATTATTACTTTTTAAAGACCATTATTTAAGTTCTCATGTAGTCATTTCAAGATTTCTGTATTTTATAGGGACGAAATGGTTACTTATTTGATTTTACATTCTTACAGGTAAATCAAAATGAAAAAAATGTTCAAGTTATGACATTTGGACAACCTCGTGTTGGAAATGCTGCTTTTGCATCTCTCTATACCAAACTAGTTCCAAATACCATCCGAGTCACAAATGACCATGATATTGTACCTCATTTGCCTCCATATTATTATTATTTACCGCAGAAGACATACCACCACTTCCCAAGAGAGGTAGGGCATGGCATAATGAAATGATGAAATTTGTATACTAAACCTGTTATATTGTCTTTAAATTAAAGTCAGCTTGTCTCCTTGTTTGTGGGAATTTATGACTATGTCATCTGCTGTTTGTCCTTTGGTAGCCATTAGATATTTTTGTGAATATTGGAAATATTTTTTGCATATCTTTATTAATATTAATATATTAAATTGCACCTAGTTATAAATGGCCACTCTTCTGTGCGTTTGTAATAACTCTCATCTCCTTCATTGCAGCCATATTTTTCCTACCCATTCAAATTCTGTGTTTACTTGTCACTAAAATCTCCCTCTTCACCATTTCTGATAGTTTTGAAAACATTAGGAATAATGCTTGCATGTTAATTTGTTTGGACAATTATAGTTTGGTGCTTGTGTGTCATTTTGGCGTGACTTAATTTGAGATACCATCTCTCCCCTGTGCCCCCAGCGATGTGAATGTGATAGAGGTTCCCATTTCCAAGCTCTTAAATATATATATTTTGTGCCTTATCTGTCTGCTTGTTTGTTGCTTGGACAACGCAATAACTTTAGTGTTGGTCATTCTGTTGTCATGATCTATGACTCCTTGTTTATTTATTGTGGGGAGTGCAAACCTATGGCACTTGTTTAATTTGTTTTCCCAATTGTTCAAGAACCTAAGAACTTGTGGACTGCAGGTTTGGCTTTATAACATCGGATTAGGTAGTCTTGTGTACAACGTTGAGAAGATTTGTGATGAATCTGGTGAGGATCCGGATTGCAGCAGGTTAGTCTATCTGTTCTGCCATAATGCCGCTAAAAATGTAGACTTCATGAATTTGCCACTGCATGGGTGTGAATAAAATTTAAGAGTTTCCCTTAATTTTGGTGTTACGATCGAATGCTGCTGAAATTTGATTTGGTTATCTAATGCAGGTCGGTGACTGGGAATAGCATTGCTGATCACTTAGTCTATTATGGCGTAGACATGGGATCAGATGAGCCTAGTTCATGCAGAATTGTTATGGATTCTCATGTTCAGAATACTAGCATCAGAGATTCAAGAGGAAACTTAATCTTGTCCAGAGATCCTGCAACCCCCCTCATCAAATTGGGTGGAGAGGGTGACAATCAGGAAAATCCCATTAATGTTGATTGAATTGGCATTAGATATCTCTTGCATGATATGTTCCAGAGGTTTGCTGTGGGGCATTATACTTCAGATTTATTTTTTCTTCACGGTCCATACAGCTGAACAATTTTATTGAATTGGCTAGGGCTGGAAGGAGTTTGTATAGTCTTTGACTCGTGTATATATGTTCATCCTTGTATATATAATTAATAATTCTATATTTTTTACTGCATAAGTAATAATTCTTGATACTTTGTCAATTGTATAATTTCACTTTCAAATTCTACTGAATTCCACTCCTCATTTGGGTGATAATTCTTTTTACCCATTGTCGTATCCAAAGTTTAATTTTACTCAATTTCTCTGTTTCTCCAAAGTGTCTATTAGGCTAATTTTTTTAATTTACATTTTGTTCGGAGATATATTTCCATTATCAACCACTTTAAAATTGTGGATTTATTCGGTGTTGGCAATAATCACAATCATAACATGACATAATTTGTCAAAAACTCTTGTATTAACTAATTTGTAAAAACTCTTGTATTAACTTCACTAAAGTTAATTTTTAACTTTATTTCGTTTCTCTTCTTATTTTTGTCTTTTATAAGTGCTCATGATGAGAAATTTGTCCAAATAGGGCTTAAACTCATTTGGATGTGTTTGTTCATTCAAACGTGTGTATTCTGCCTTAAACGTGAATTTAATGTGATTTTTAGAACAATCAGACCTAAAACTAAACATGCTATAGGAGTGGGGAGAAAGAGAGAAAATGCATGCGAGAGGAGAAAAACTAGTTTTTTTTAGATTAAAATATATTTTTCATCCTTGTGAAATTGATAAAATACTGAATACACATTTGTAAATTTTTTATTAGTTTTTCATTCTCATAAAAATATAATGTGTCATTTTTTTTTATAAGAAATAAGGTTTGATTATATCTGAATCTATGATAATGATTTTTTTTTACATTGATTATACATATAATTGATGTAAAAAATTTATACATATAAGTTTGGATCAAATATCTAAATCTTATTTCAAACAAAAAATGACACATTATAAATTTATGTTGACCAAAACTAATTACAAGTAGGATAAAATCTGAATTGTCATTTTTACAAGGAGAAAAAATATATTTGTTTTTTTTAAACTCTTTCACTTGATAATTTTATAAAAAGTTACTTATTTTTCTTTTATCTTTTTAATAAAATTAAAATACTTATTTTTTTAAAGGATTTTTCATAAAGTGGATTTGACCCATTTTTTATAGACTTTACAATGTTAATCTGAATATACAAATTTTGTCAGGCTGTATACTGGTTTTGGTAGAGTTATCCATCATGAATAACTTATTTGAGGCAATTTTTCTTCTTCTTAGGACTCTTTCCTCCTTTGATTTACCAAAAGAAAAGTCAAATACAGAAGATCCACTTTTCGGATAAAATAGATTCTGCCCATACAGTAGACAAGTAGTAACTTAGTGGCCTATAATTTGTTCAAAATTAAAATGAATCCCGTAAGTCTACATTAAAAACGTGAAAAATGTCCAACCTTCAAAAAGTTTAGTTCGAATTGGCACATAAAATAAAAATGGACAGGGTTAATATTTGTATTTGATAACCAATTTACGTATTCATGTAAGGATTTATTATTATTTTTTTTCTTTTGAGAAATTGAATTTATTCTTTCTTTCTACTAAATTAATCACGTCAATTAAATCAACGATTAAAATAATAAGAGATTTGACGGTACAACATACTTAACGCTGAGGGTTATAGAGCCCTCATCCTCCTTGTCCTTGATGATACTTTTTCGACCTTCATTTCTTTCCATTAATTATTGATAGCATTATAACAAAGAGGTTGCTTGTCCTTCTCTAGAATTTTCAAATTAAGTTTCATTTAATTTGTTGATCTCACGAGTGATGAAAGCTACGATAATTACAATATCATTGTCATCGGTAACTATGCTTCTATGTTAGAGAATATTAAAAAAAAAAACCTTACTGTATTTTTAGGATATTGATTAAGTAGAAAATATTTATTATATAAATATATGATAGTGTAAAAATGATAATAGATAACACAAATTTTCACCTTCCAATAGAAAAATCATGATTAATAAATTAAAATGAGTAAATAATTATTGTGTAAATTATAAGAAAAAATATTTATTAGTTAACATTTGCCTATTTTAAATTAGAATTACCACACTTTAGATTCTCATAAGAAAGAAAAGAATGAATGAAGTACTATAACTGTTCCATTATCTCCAACTTGTTACATTTTGAGAGGACACAGAAAAGGGAAACGAAGTATAATTAAATCCAGGATGAAAGATCAACACAGACCACAAAAGCTATCACATAAAAGTAACCAGAATGATATCTGTATTATCTCCAATTGCCCTTAATCTCCTCTGGTTTTTCACATCTTCGCTGGTTGTTGGATTCTCTATTGTCCCTGCTGCACAACAAACATGTCTCCATAAATTCCTTTCACACAACTAGCACTTGTGACTAATTAATGTGTGAAATTTTGTTAACCCCACATACCTCCTCAGCTTTCATATCCTTTTCTTCACCTTCAGAGGTTGAAGTGTTTGTGTCTTTTATGTCTTCTTCTTTCTTCACACTGACATCCTCTGTACACATATAAAAGCAAATTAAAATTTTAAAAAATGATTCTCTCATAAGTCGTGAAGGAAGAAATTATTACATGACATGCAGTTGAGTTTTATTAGCTTTTTCCTGTAAATCAAAAAACTTGATTACGTGTCACATAAAAATTAGTTATGACTATGGACATATGATGGTTTCAACCACGCAATAATTTCTCCGTAAAGGGGTATGAGATGACACAAGAGAAATAGAAGAAAGAAAACAAGATGTGATGAGTAATGTAAAAGAGGAAATTAGAAAAGAGAGAGAAAGGGAAATTCAGTGTTGAAGGGATGTAAGACAATGTGATGTAAAAGAATAAAAGTTGTTAAAATTTATACTCAATCACTTGTGCTTGAAATTTTTTAAGAAAATTTTATGCAAAAATGACTAAAGGGTTCAAGGGAATTTTAAGTTCCATTTGAAGAAAACTCTAGAGGTTCATTCTTTCCACACCTTTTTCATTTTCTGCTGGCGTTTTCTCTTCTGTAGCATCATCAGTTTCAGCATCATTGATCTTCTGTTCATTCTCCTTCAATGTATTATCTTTCTCAGACTCAGACTTCTCCTCTCCACCCTCATTTTCCTCCTTCTCTTGCACATTTGTTTTCTCATCTTTACCTTTGACATCATTAACCACTACATCAGACTCTTTGACACTTTCACTCTCCTTCTGTTCCACTTGTACCTCTGACCTCACATTGTCAACAATATTGTTGTTTTTTGTGTCTTTGGTTTCTGTCCCATTTTCCTGGCTGCTCACACCGGATTTCTTGCGCTGGAGGACGGTGTTTCCTGAAGCAACATCATGTTTGGACTTCCCACAACCCATGTCTTGGATTAGTTTTCCTAGTTTTTATGTGATCTGATTAAGGTAATAAGGGAAAACACACAGAAACAGAAGGAAACTTGAGATGAAGGTTGGAATGTAACAAGTAATAACTCTCTTTTATATGAAGAGGAGAGACATGGTTTGTGTTGTTAATTGTTATGGTTTAACAATGAAACTTTGGGTTGCATGGGTGTAATTAGGGGTCATGGAACCAACTTTTTATTTATTTATTTCCTGTGCTATAATTGGAACTTTGTTACGGCAATTAGTTGCCTTCATTGATGGAAAAAAGACAATGTAAAGTTGTTGGTTACAACTAGAAACTGCCTTAGCAAACCAACTTTGTTTTCTGTTTTTGGGTTTCCCCCTCCTTTCGAGATTAGCAATATTGAGATTTGGGTTCTAGGTTCACCAAGAAAGAGAAAATACTTTGGCAAAAATCCTTTTTGAAGCGTTTTCAATAAGATTTTGAATTTTTGATTATAAATTATATTGGAATGGAAACTAAGCTAATTCAATAAATGTCAATAAAAAGTTTGTCTGGTTGATCCTAGAGACTAGAGCACATTATTTTTATTTTCAGCAAATAGCTACTTATAAGTATTACAATATTTCTTTTAATATAACCCATATAGGATGGATCGATCCAAGAGCACCTTATTTTTATCTAATCCATCTGGGATTTGGTTTTGGTCTTTCAAAAATAATTTTCAACTATTAACAAAAATATGCATCCTTTATGCCTGAATATGATTTGGGGGTGCAACTGGCAAACTCATGTTTGAGCTAGTTCCAACTCCGAGACCAACATGATTATATCAAGTGGATTTCTTTTTGTGCCTTTTTTTTCTGAGGGCAGCCCTTTCTCACTCTCTCCTTCAACAATACCCTTATATATGTGGTTAATTTTATTGTTTTGGAAATTAAATTTGAAAGTGAGAAAATTATGTATACTTTTGAAAATTAATTTCTAGAAGGGTTCTTACATAGTTTTGAAAGTAGTGTTGAAATTTTATCACTTCCCAAACATAATTTATGGAATGATAACACTAAACAAATGTAAAAAAAGAATAAAAATTGAAATAAAAAAAAAAAAGAAAGAGATGTGCTTAGAGAAAAAGAGTGTGCAAAATGTAATGGCCTTGTGTCGAATAAGTGATCACTGAAGGTGCAAGAGTATATAATAACGAGCGCATATGATGCTAATTTAATTTCAAGAGGCAAAAAGACTCAGAAAGAAACTATATTAACATCCTTATTTTGCTTAGAAATAAAATAATTTGTTACCTCTACTAGCTCAAGTATAGAAAGTCTTAATATGTTGTCATTTGCCACTTACAAGGTTAACTAAGAATCACAGATAATTGGGATATACTGCATGCAAAATCAGTTTCAATCTTAACACAAATTGCAGTGAATGGAAAACATATTTTTAGCAGTGCAGAGAAACAAACACGGTTACTGCAGAAAACTGGCAAAGTTCAATAATAAAGCTGAATGCGTTGCCTTGCATATATAGTTGCATGCTGAAATCTATAATAAGGAGCCAAATATATACAATTGACTAGTTGGTATAAATAATCGATTATGGTTCACAGATGAGAATCTTTACATTACTAAGCTAATGTGGAAGGAACGTGCTTACATCTATGCATTGAACTTGGGCGAAAACTTGAATTATTTTCATCCATGATCAAGTTCCAATGCAAAATTTATTTGGGTGGAGATGGCTTATTATACAGCATTAGCTCACGTGGAAATCGGTATTATTTGGGTGACATATTTTGTTATGAATAACGAAAGGGTAGGTCCCAGAAAATGTAAAACTATGTGATATAGGAGTGTTTTTATTTTTACTAAAAATAGAAAATAATGATAAATATATGTTTGGTTAGATTTTTGAAAATATTTATAATGAAAATGAAAATAAAAAATAACCCGCAAATGAAAACAGGGATCTCATCTTGGGTAGAATGAAAATGAGATAGCGTAATTTTAAGCAAATTTAAAAATATAAAAAAAACAAAAAGTCAATGTATCATAAATTTTTAGTATTTTTATTTCCTAAAAATAAAAAATAAAAAAGTCAAATCAAACATATTTTCAGAATTCTAATTTTTTAAAAATGAAAACAGTTTTCAGAAAATAAAAATAGGAAATGAAAACAAAAAATAAAAATGCAAACCAAATACACCCCTAGTTCTTAAAACCAAAAAAATTCAAAATAAATTCTTAAATTTTTTAATTGTTTAATTTAAATTCTTAAATTTAACTACACATTTGTTATCACTTTAAACCCTAAACATATGTTAATATTATAATTTAAATCAAACGATCTTATGAATTTTGGACTAAAGTGATGGGTAGAATATGACTTCTAAACCCTAAACATATGTTAATATTATAATTTAAATCAAACGATCTTATGAATTTTGGACTAAAGTGATGGGCAGAATATGACTTCTTGCTTCCGGGAACTAATGTGACAGTGATATACACTTCGGATCATAATCCGATAACAACAATTCATGTACATAACAGAGTTGCAAAGCAAAAACAAATCACAGGGGACAGAACATTTTCATGAGGATTGGCAAGGAAGGGCCTAGGTTTAGAACTCATTAAAATAGAATTGATTCCATTTCATTTTATTAAACATGTTATTTAATAAGGATAAAAAGATTAATCTATACAATTAAAATCAATACTCAGCAAATCCTAGCAAATAGAGTTAACAAAATAAGGCAGAAATTCATGAAATTTTAAAATCATTGCATTTTTATTTTTTTTACATTAAAACACAAGATTGGGCTATTTTTCAGCATTCCAAATTCTCTCAATAATCTCTCTGAAATCAATATGGTGCTATACATTGTAAATTCACTCAATAAACTCTAGCATTTTAAAAATTTCACAATTCATTTTACCAATTGTAAATCTAACAATTTATCCTAATAGTCCAGCCCAATGATCTTCATTTGAATTACTTCAAAGTTCAAACAATACGTCAATCTTTGAACTCTATTTTACAAAGTTATACCTCACAACTCACAAGAGAATCAGCTTAGTTGTTTTTAACATCAATCTGTCAATATATTTGTCGATCGTGTCACAATATTTCTGTACAGAGCACATATAATCTAATATTGTAAATTTGAGTTTCGTAGATCACAGAGACGGACATACCCCCCTACCCAAAGATAAATAAATAAATGAATGACATGATTCATGCGTGTGCCACTTGATCATGGTGCATGAATCTCGAAGCCCAACACCCCGTGGTGTTTTTTCTCTCCCTTAAAAAATTAGAAATGAATAATTGATGAGATGGCCCTTGAAATTAAAATTGCGGCGTCACGATGATATCGAGATCAAATTATTACTAGTCCATCAAGTAGTTCAGTCCTTTGCTTCTTTCATAAGAATTTTTTAAGAAAAATGTTTTTACAAGTTTTTTTATTTTATTCGTAGTCAAACTATACTTATTCATCTACGTATAAAGATTAGAGATTTATTTATTTATAACTAAAAAAAAGAGATATATTTATTTATAGAATGTTTTTATACTATTTAACAATTTTTTATTTTTTATATTTCTCTTAATTGCAGAAGTTTATTTCTTCAAAAGTACTGCAACTGTCATTGGGTCTAATTCCGGAAATTGATTAAATAAGACCCCCCAAAAAAATAATAGTGCAACTGCTGAGTCAAAATTGTCTTACAAGACGGTTTGTTTTCTTGGTTGGCCTTTTCCAAATCTAAAAATCCCATTGGTAGATCCAACGGTCACATCTCTTTCTGTTAATTATTGTTGAAACTCATTACATCCTCTTGTCTTCTGTCATGCCAATCCTTTCCCACCACACCACCTTATCCTTTTTCTTTCTCTCTCTTACCAAGTGGATACATTCTATTTCTTATCAATTTTGGTTAGTAGCCAAAGATTTTTGATACTATTACATTACATTGCATTAAAATACTACTACATAATAACAACAATGGCTTGCTCCTCCTCCTCCTTCCTCTTTCTTTGTCAATATCAACACCAACAGAATCTTCCCATTTCAGGAAACTCTTCTCTCAGCCTTCCTTCCCGGCCTTTCTTTTCCAAAACTCATGGAAGGTTCTATCCTTGAACGTCTTGATTTTGGGAAGATGGGATACGGGTACCTCATCTTATGTTATTCTTCCATGCCCTTATTCTTTTCATTTTGATTTTTTTTTCGTTCATTGTGTTTTGATTTCGGATCAAAGTTGGATACAGTTCCTTAAGTGTTGTTTGTATTGTTCTCCACTTAGAATTGTTAATTCGCGTAATCCTTTTAATGCAAACCTTTGTTATCAGAATTATCGAGGTGAAATTCCAATTCCGATTGAAAAATAACCCAAAAAACACCTAAGGAATTTATTTAAGTTTTGTCCATTGGTTTCTTGTTTTTGATGATGTCAATGGCCTTTTGTAGGTGCAAGCATTATAGAAGAAGATGCAGGATTAGAGCACCATGTTGCAATGAGCTCTACTTTTGCCGCCATTGTCATAACGAGGCAACGGTATTTCTTGTTCTCACCCTTCTGTGTTTCATCTCAAAAAACCTTGTCTTTTTGCTTTTATCTGATGTGGGTGTGTGTTGTTCCCCGCATCAGAGCATGCTGAGCAACCCTTTTGATCGGCACGAACTCATTCGCCAGGACGTTCAACATGTAAGGATAATTTAATGTCCCACTTGATATTCATTTTCCACACTGCCTTGGTTATTGTTGCCTTTATCATGAGATGATGGTAATATGGTTTTTGCATTTTGATGTTGTTTCAGGTTGTTTGTACAGTTTGTGACACAGAGCAGCCAGTGTGTATCTAATATCCATTCCCATTTTGATTAAAAACTATGTTTTCTTTTTTAAATGTTTCATTTGTTTCTTTTGAAGGTTGCTCAAGTTTGCACAAACTGTGGTGTCAGAATGGGAGAATATTTCTGCAGCATCTGCAAATTCTTCGATGATGATGTAAGGGGTCACTGAACGAATCTACAGTATATGATTAAAATTTGCTTCATTAATATACTTATATTACTTTTACTTTGGGTTCTTTATATATCTTGGGGATGGACTTGTTTGAGAGTTGACAGTTGGTGTTTGCTTCTAGCCTGTGATTGTTAATCTTACTGTTTTCTATTTGATACTGAGCATTGGTTACACATTATGCAGACCGGGAAACAACAGTTTCATTGTGATGATTGTGGGATTTGTAGGTGCGTTGTTTGTTCGTTTGAATAAATCCATCCATTATGGCCTTAGTTATCCGAGTTTATGACATGCTACTAATTTTGGTGATGAAATTTGGAACAGAATTGGTGGTCGAGAGAATTATTTCCACTGCAATAAGTGTGGTATGCATTCAACATCTAGCTACCATTGTGTCTCTTTCATTGCTTGAGTATAAAAAAGTGTTTTTTCCTTTTTAAATTAAGTTATGCTGTAAATTGTTACTTTCAAATTGTTAAAAGATTCAATTCTTTCTTACCTTGCTTTTTTTTGAACTTATTACCTCTTTATCTATTTATGTGAAGTGCTGAAATCACATTTGAATTAATTTAATTATAGTAATCAATAGAGTTTGCATGGTAAGTGTATATTCCATGACCTGAAAGAATTAAAAACCATGCTATCAGCCTCTTAGTGACACCAGAAGTTCAGAAGCACTGCTTTGTATTGATTAACTCTGCTGTTTTTTCCTGTAATTGTGGATTTATTTTGATTATAGCTTCCAAATCATTTTTTTTTGTAGTTGGAATGGAATTATTATTTTTTTTATTACAGTATGCGAGTTTCCTAAACTTATAGCTTTATTTTCGTTTTTGCACAAGTGATTTCTTATTTCATGTGCTTGCTAATGCAATGGAGCTGAAAAAATATTTTTCAAACTCATCTCTTGATCTATGGTATCTGATAATTTTGTGAACAGTATGTTTCATTTGTGCTATAATTTTCTCTGAATTTCTCTAAGATGGATTCTTTTGTTTCCTTTGGAATTTAGAGGCACACCTAATAATCATTCACATCAGTTACTGAATTTTTTGTTCTGTTAACAAATCAATTGCTCAATACTAACAGGGTCTTGCTATTCAACTAGTCTGCGTGATAATCATATGTGTGTGGAGAATTCCATGAGGCATCATTGCCCCATTTGTTATGAGGTGAGTGCATTGTTCCCCTCTTTTCCTGTCTCATGTTTTCAACCAAGCAAGGAATTTCTAGCATTTTGTCGTGAGAAACATGAAAGGATTCTGATATGACTTCATTATATTGGTATAGTACCTTTTTGACTCATTGAAAGACACTGCTGTTATGAAATGTGGTCACACAATGCATAGTGAATGTTACCTAGAGATGCTAAAGCGTGACAAGTGAGTATTAACTATTTACCAATTCTTCGGTCTATGCTTAATTATTGAATTGACTTGTTAATATACATGGATCAGGTATTGTTGTCCCATATGCTCAAAGTCGGTGATGGACATGTCTAGGGCATGGAAGAGAATTGATGAAGAGGTAGTTGGTTAAATTATATAGATGCTTTCACTTGATTCCTTGGTTTTTATATGGTTCAATAATCTGGAAGATTATTTACTGGCAGAAATGATGTAGTACAATTATGATGTCTTACTCATTTATTTTTGCTATATTAGATTGAAGCAACTGTCATGCCTGATGATTATCGGTACAGAAAGGTAGAGTTTTGCTCTTAGAAATGCTTTTGAATGCATTCTACTTCTATTTATCTCCATTTCATGTGCTTTCTGTGAAAACCTGCAAATTAGACTAGAATGTGCTTTTAAATTATGAATGCCCTTCTTGTCCTTTGTGTCCATGGAACAAAGAACACCGTATGGATGAGTTAGACTTTCTAGCAAACCTACTTATCTAAAGTTTGACATGCCATTTTAGGTTAAATTACTCAGTTGATCCTAAACTATTTGGAAAATTTCAAGCAGGTTCCCAAGCTATTTTTTTAAAAATCATTTTAATTTGAGAGTTGAAAATTATCAAATAGTTTAGGGACTAATTTAACTTAAAGCATCTAATTTAATTACACATGTATATATCATGGTTCTATCAGAAGATTTATAAACAACAACCATTGCAGGTTTGGATACTCTGTAATGACTGTAATGACACAACTGAAGTTTACTTCCATGTTCTTGGGCAAAAATGTGGTCACTGCAGTTCATATAATACTCGCGCTATAGCTCCCCCTGTTCTTCCTCAATGACCAGATACTTATGGTTTTGGAGACAAAATTTTCCGGGCAGTAAATTAAAATTATGACTCATTTATTGTAGAGCCTTATTTGATTCATCATCAAGATTAATGATGTACTATGCCCTGAAACTTATCTTGGGTTATTCTTCCTCCACCATTTGGAGTGGGACTAGTGGTTTTGTTATGAGGCACTAATTGGGCTGATATAAACATGGGTATACTGTAATATAGAGAATGTGGTTTAGTCAGCATGAGCTACTAGTAATTGTGTTTACTAGTGATGTATTGATGTTGGAGGATGGATTGGCTTGTCTTTGCCATTATTGAATTTAATCAACACAACTCAATGATTTCTTCCCTGCATAAATCAATCATATGCTATTACCTTTATAGTGATTGATTTGTTATGATTCAACGTACATATTGTGTTATACAATTCCATTTATCTATAATAACAATCTCCTTTTCCCTTGATCACTGCCATAAGTTATTCCACATTATCAAACAGAATAGATTTGGAAAGGGAAATGAATTGGATTAATTTTTTGAATAATTGCAGTTAAAACAATGCTATTTTTGGTGGTTACACTTTTACAATCAAGTGATTACTTGGCATTGCTAAGTTTTGCTGTTTCTGCAATGTTAAATCAAATCAACCTTCTTTTTCTTCATGATACATAGGTTATAAAGACTATGATATGTTGATATTAGTTGAATCTTGGATGCTCCTTTTTCTGTTCTACATGTACTCCGCATATAGAAATCGAATCATTCAAAGCAAGTGCTCAAAATAATTTCAGATACGTGAAAAACAAAGCAGTAGAAGAACTACATATACAATAAATTTAGAATCAAATAATGTGATTTAGATGATTAAAAATACCCCCTTGAATACCAGGGAGGAAGCCAAATCTGAAATTATTTTGAGGTTTGTAGAGACTTTGATAAATTTGATTAGAGAGTATTATTATCATCGAACAAATCTGAACATTTTTTATACGTCGAATTATTAAAAAAAATTATGTTTAAAGTTAGAATTTGTAATTCAAAATGCATCAACCACGTACTAAGATGCAGCATATGTCCGTACCCCAAAAAATAAAATAAATTTACCAAAAAAAAAAAGATGCAGCATATGTTGCACCTCCCTAATAGAAACCAAAATGAACCCGGATCACCTGCTCAAGGTACATTAGGTCTTTGCTTTTTACTAATGGCCAAATCAGATTTTGGATGTAGAGTGCTGACAAATTCATCCCTGAAAAAATGAAAAATTTAATTTTAGTTTCTAAAAAATGTTCTACGATTCGTTACCGTTAATGAAAAAGTCTACATGTGAGAATGAATTTATGTGTTTTATATGCGAAAATGACTATTTATTCAATATATAATTTAATCTTCATATTTTCTCCTTTTTAATCTTGGCAAGCATAATATTACAATAAAAACTTAACAAAAATATGAAAACAAACATAATAATAACCATAATGTTAATTAATAAGTATAATTTGTTCTAATGTTATGCTTGCAATGATTAAAAAAAGGGAGGAGATGAAGATTAAATTATATTTTGAGTAAATAATCATTTTTGTCCCAAGATGTGTAAAACGTTGACAAATTCATCCTTGTATGTGTCACGTATGTTCTTTCGTTAACAGTAACGAATGAAAGTTAATGGATAGATAGATTTATAATTTTTTCACTTTCGGGATTAACATTTGAATTTTTATCTTTCGGAGACGGATTTGTAACGTTTTATACATCTAGGGACGACGAAAATAATCATTTACCCAATTCTTTATTTTGTTTCTAATATTATTGTTATTCCCTTGTTAGAAAATGCTAGTTTCACGGTTTTTCTTTATGGTTTTTAGTTTGCAATCCTTTTTTCTTCACTAAAAAATGTTTGTCTAACAAAAATAAGAATCTTACTAACAATTATCTTCAAGGAATTTAAAAGAAAAATCATTATTAAAATTCACATAAGAGATACATTGAAAATATCAGTAAATGTGTATTAATATCAATGGAAACTTTTTATTTTTATTCTTTAACCGGTGTTCATGTAATACTAATTAACATTTGCCTTTTAATTATTTTGTTCTTATCAAAATATTTGGTCAAATTCTAACACCATATAGAAAGTTGAATGTCTAGCATACATTCATATGCTATAATCCAAATAAACCCATTACATGTTCCTAAAAAAAGTACAAAGTTTCTCTCACATTACAATGTAGTCAGTCTATTGGGCTTAGGGTGCCACCATAATACTATTAATTCTCACACATAACATATAAAATAAAGTTGTGGATAATTAACCACATTAAATTTATTGATTCAGTGATTAAAGACTCCTAGGCACCTTAAGTTGTCTGTTTAAGTCTCAAAACAGGAGGAACTATCAGCAGCAAGAGGAATGCTATTGATCCAAGCAGTGATATGAAAAGGGAAGCAGCCACTTGGTCACAAAATTTCCCAAACTCATTGCACACTTTGTTCCAATGCACATGTGAGTTTCCTTGCAAGCCAAGGAGACCAACCGCCATGGCGGCTCCGTTGCCGGAGAAGAGCAAAGCTACCATTACTGTGTCCAGCACAGTGATCAATGTCTCCATCGTTCCTTTGCCTTTACGCCTATTTGCAAGAGTGAGCAAGAGAGACAGTATTGCATATGCACATGCTATTGCATTTGCCCCCACATAATAGCTAATCCATGAACGAAAATTTGTGTTAGTTGCATTTGGTATATTTTTGGAGCTTAATTTTAAAATATCTTCAAGTAGAAAGTATCAAATGGAAAATAAATACATGTAATATTATAAAAATGTTGAAAAACAATTCATATTTTTTATTTAAGAATTAGAAGGATCCTTACAAATTAAATAGGATAATAGGCAAGATGATTTAAAATTGAGAAATACTATTAACACATTCTCTAATATTTTATTTTAAACACACTATTTATTATTGACTTGAAATTTAGAA
This sequence comes from Glycine soja, assembly GCF_004193775.1. Classification (NCBI taxonomy): domain Eukaryota; kingdom Viridiplantae; phylum Streptophyta; class Magnoliopsida; order Fabales; family Fabaceae; genus Glycine; species Glycine soja. The sequence continues at coordinate 7,553,073 of NC_041016.1, forward strand.
ATTACATTTTTTTGTGACTGTTGCTTTATATTTAATTTTTTATATATCAGTGGCTTTTTATTTAATAAACTCTATTCTGAATTATATAGTTTCTAATAAATATTAACCAATAATAAATGATATGTTAAAAGAAGTACTTTATACTTTTGATTAAAATTTGTTGAAAATGATAAAATGATGAGTAAATTCACTGAATAATAAGTGAGGTTCTTAAAATTTTGTATTTTCTAACTACTTTTGATTAATAATAAAAAAATATGTTAATATATATCTTATTGACATTTCTCTTAAAATTATTCATAAATACTTTTATCGGTGTATAGTATGGTTGGGTCAAATATAGGGGAAACGGTGACTATAAATGCTTGCATTAAACCGGGAAGCATGGTTTAGACAGATCTTTCTAGGGTCAATCTTTGAGTTCCATCCACATCTAGTATGGGCGTCTGAAGCACCTAATGAACTTTAATGTGAAATTTTCTCCCATTTATTTTCATTCTAGTGTTTTGTCTTTTGTGCAATAGATAGAGAAAACATTTTTTAGTGATTAATTTTTTTACAAATTTTCATCGGAAAAAACCATCTTCTTGGAGAACAAAATCAAAGGATACAAAATTAGTAAAAATATGTATAACATTCTATAAAATATTTCACACGTACTGAAAAACTATTTCTTATGCTGTAAAAAAACTATTTTTGAATGTATTATTTAATATTAAGGATTTTATTTACCATTTTTTATAAAATTATTTTATCTTAATAGTTTGGTATGGGATAAAAATAAGTTTCGACAATAATAAAATAAATTAATCCAATGTTTTTAACAGTTTGACAACTCATTATATTTAGGTAATTAAATAATGATGATAATGACAATAACATTACAAATAATAATGAAGATAAATTATTATTATTATATTACAATTGTGCTGTAACATTTTGATATATATATATATATATATATATATATATATATATATATATATATATATATATATATATATATTTTGTTGGTTTAATTAAATATTTAAGTTAGGTAACTTACATATCTAGAGTTAAGTTTTTTTTTTAACTTATTTAAAAGCCTTATTATAAAAAGACTCGATCCACATGCCACATTTATACAATAATTTGTGTAACGTTATTTTTTTTATGTTAATCTCTTTCTCGCACATTATTTATTACATCTCAAATGTTTCTCATTATTTTTTCTCTCTCTCTTAGTTGTGCAAACTATTGTAGTTAAAATGTACGTATAAATTTATTTGTTATGAATTTACATAAATAAATTTTTTAATTAAAAAGTATTAAAATAAATTCTCCAAGGTAAAGTATTTCACTTCAACTTCTTCTATCCCAAACGAAACATTACCTATAAAATTAATTTACAAGACGGCTGAAAATAAGGGGAAATCCTTTAACACATGGACACTGATCAGCTAATAATTTGTGGTGCTTGCTTGTATGATTGATTTTCTAGTTTTCCTATAAATACCAGAACCAATTATTAACGAGGTGGGGCTGGATAAATAATATACTTCATTTTTACTTATAAGACATAATCAACAAAATTTATCCTTTATTATAAGACTTTATTTTATCTTTTTTGTGTATTAATTATTTTTTTTACTAAAATACCCTAAATTATTTCTTTCTTTCTTCTATGGAAATTAATAGGCAAAAGATGAATAAATTTTCAATAAAATTAATAATATATTTGGAAAGATATTATAATTATAGACAACTTATAAATATTAATTAGTAACTTTCTTAATAAATATAGATTAGTGAACTATGTATTATAATTAGGGACGGAGGTATTAGATTTTTACCTTTAGAAGCATTGCTTGAGGAATTGACAAAGCTTACACTGTAACTTCCTAAAAAGAAAAAAAAGGATTGACCCTCATATGCTATTTTTGATACTTACATTTTTAAAAAAAGATGAACGATATTTGATCACTTTTTTATTTCAAACAACTCGTTAATATCTCGTTTCTTTTTGTCTGTTTTCCTATTCCATCATACCATATATATACTTCTGTATCTTTTTCTGCTGTGTCTCTAGGCGTTAACTAGGACATGGGATGTTCATATATATTTTTCTCAAGAAAAAAAAAAAAAACACAGCACATAAAAAGTGAGGTATGAGTATCAGAGAACTTACACAAAGGCAGACAAGTAATGCCACTTAGCTGCAACAGGAACGTACAAAGTTGGCATAGAATCCACAAGCTTGATTGGAACAATGGCAGTTTGCTTATCTGTCCCAATAACTACAGCAGCCACAAGGGTTAGTAAAAAGGCCAAAATCCTTAGAACCAAATCACAAGTTCCCACTATTGATGATGCAGACTTTTCCACCACAAACTCCCTTCCTTTGCCCTCACTCCCTTCCATCACATTAAAACTACCCTTACTCTGACCCTCCATTCTAACAACCAATCCAAGAGCACACAAAAACTCTTATGATTCTGTGATGAAGTGTTTGCAAAAGGGTAATGTGTCTTTAAATAGTCTGTTAGCCCAAAATTGGGCGTGTGTGGAATTTAAGTGGGAAAAGGCAAGTTGGCAATATTAGGGGTGTGAAGAATCATTCATTTATCCCCATACTGTTTGTGTGGAATGGCATTTAAGGCGTGGAAAAGTATGCACATATCATATGTGACAGCGGGTCTTTGTTAGAAAGTAAATTAGCATGGAGAGTCAGCAAGCAGAGCAAGAAGTGAATTAGTGCATTTTTTTATTGAAAAAAAAAGTAGTAGAATGCTAAGGTATCCCTAATAGGCAAGTTGTGCGATGAAATGTTAGGACTGTGAACAGAAATCTATCTAAAAGATTATAAATTCAAACTGCAAACAATTTCATCTAGTCACAACTATTCAACTAATTTTTATGTGTAACGAAATCTCTTTCAAAAGAGTTATCTATCAAGTAAAAAAGTGGTGTAAAAAATTTGGACCCACACCCATAAGAAAGATGAGAATTCATAGTAAATTCTTAACTACTTATATTAATTCGCATTCACCAATAAGTATATGTAACTTGTGCAACTCTAGAGTCTAGACAATTAGACATGATTAATGTCAAATGGGCAATCAATAATATTTCTATGCCCATCTTGCTCCACTGTCTGTTTGCTTGAAGGGATACAATTTCTGTACAGCCCTTCTCAAGAATATCACTTCATTGGAACTGGTTCTCCCGTTATAATAAAGGGAAATTCACTTTTCTTCTTGGCCAAGTTAATCGTCCCTGGCTACTCCAAGCAAGCCTGACCCCATCCAACTGCGTTTTGTTTTAAGTTAGGTAGAACCAATTTTAATATGTTAAACATAGTTAGAATTTTTTTTTAACACTATGTGTTCAAATTAATTTTAACACTGGATTTTACATTAAAATATGCACATGAAATAATTGATTTTAAATGTTTACCAAACAGATACTTAATTCATAGTAATTTTTTTAATATTTTATAGGACGAGCTAATATTAAGTTGCTAATTAACTTGCATAATCTTTCCCATGCAAATAACTTGGGTTGTGGCGGGTTAGACAAATTGACCAATTCTTTTTATTCATCATTTTTCTTATTGAAAATGAGTAGATCTATTCAAATTTCATTTAAATCAATTTAATTTTAGGAAATATAAAATTGGTTGGGTGATTAAAAAGAAAAAAAAGCAAAGAAAAGCGATAGATGCAATCTTAATTTCCTGTTAACAAAAAAAAAAATTAACAATTTAACAATTAATATTTGTCTATTAAAAGAAAAAAAATCAACTTAATTTAATAAAAACTCGGTCAACCCGAACTTATAGAAACTGATATTTGATTCTCTATAATCTATATCAATATGGTAACTAAAAAAAATGATTATTTTTTATACATGATAAACCTCATCATCGTAACCATTGCTAAGTCGTGACTAACCTTGCATCATTTTGCTACAAAAATGTAGGACAAGAGTTGACACGCCATGAGTGTCACTGCAATTCAAAAACCGCTTAAGTTGAATCGTGACTATACATCGGTCACCTTGCATCATCTTGCTATTAAAAATATAAGACAACAGTTGCACATGCCATATGTGTGCGGTGTGAACTCAAATTCATTCAAAAAACAATGCCATGTATGTATTGCACTACCTAAAATTTAAAAAAGTAATAATAATATATAAATAGCCGTATACTTGAGGATGTATATAGCTTTCTTGGTAAAACTGTAAAATATTTTATGTGAATGTGCAGATTTAATTAAACCCGTTTCTTTCCACATTTCCTTCCATGTCTACTTTTTCCAAGACCCACACCTCCTTGTGATTCAACACACACACACATATATGTGCGTGTACTTAAAAAACAAGTTATATTTTCCTATTTCATCAAACTATCGTACGTATATATAGATTGTAAATAACGTAATCATGCTATTCATTTAATTGTTGTGTGCTAGGCTGTTGGATCTTGCCTTTTTTGGTGTCAATTGAAAAACTGAACAACGCAATTCAACAACACACTGCAAATTGCATTATTAATTCATATATATATATATATATATTATTGAATCCATTGCGTTATTTCTCTCTTTCTCAACAACATCATTTATGTGTCTTCTTATTTATTTACTATCTATCTATTTTAAAGAATCGGTTTGCCAGTTACTACTACGCAAACAAATGATGCTCGAAACATGCACGTCGTCAGAGCTGGCCAGACCTCCACGAAATTGAATTTGGTACCGTAGATGATATTAATTTCTGGTTACTAACTAGTATCGTTGGAAGATGCTCCCCCAAGCAAACAATATTGCATACCATTTCCATTTGCTAAAGAAATCAAAAGCATTTATGACCATGAGCTGTGGTGGATGAAGTCTCATGAAGATCACCCATCTGACAGATTCCAGTCAGTCACGATTGATTTAGTTTTATTTTTTGTTGAATTAACTTGTTTCCATCATTCGTTGTTGTTTATTTATTTGCGATCAATGGGTTTACTTTATAATGTATTTCACCCAAAAAAAAAGGTTTACTTTATAAAATATTTTTCCATCTCAAAAGAAATCCAGAAAAAAAAGCTAGCATGTACGCATCCATCCCATCATGCACACAGTAATTCCAAATGTAACATTTCGCATTATTCAATTGTGAAGGCAAAAGAAAGAAAGAATAACTAACCCATGCACAAAAACCAATCCAATCAACACTTTGGTACAAGGGCTATACCCTCAAATCTAAAAGTTGCAATTCATGTAACCACCAATACAGAACCAAATCATATTCATGATTATGAAGTCACTATCAGATGTCAAACTCCATTAGAAAAAAAAAAGTGATGGTTGTTAAACAAGTACACATTTCTCAGAGGATGAATGCATAATATTGCAAACACATTATATAGGCTTGATCTTGAAGTGAAGTGAAATGAGAGAGAAGACAAAGCACTTCAAATCCTGCAAACAGTAATTATAAAAAGAACAAAAGTCAATAAACCAAAGACATAAGTTGACAAAAAGTAAATCTGGCATTCAGCAAGCTAATGGGTGGCTACCAATAATATTCACCAGAGTTCCCTCCCCAAGACTGAAGATCACAGGATAAACAAAATAATAATCACTGAGGACACACATCACTATGAAGCATTGTGAAATATAGTCAGGAAAACACTAGAGCAAAGGAACTTTCAAATTTCAGTTAAATTGACATTAGAATTATGAAATTGAGATTCTTACATTAACTACATTGGAAACTTTCAAGTCAGAGTATGGTGATTTATATTAGGTCAGTTTATTTAGAGTTACATACTATTTTACTAATTTTTAAAGTCCCTCGTAAAGGCTGGTATTTTAAACTGTTTGATTTCTCATTTAGCTTAATCTGATAGACTTCAAGATTAATCTGAAACCCATTTTACTATTCCATTTTAAATTGATATATTCTCATTTTACTGATTTTCTCAGTTTATTTAGTCTTTAGCTTAATTTGATACCTATTACTGTACTTTGAAAGTATTTAAGTTGATGGGAGTCCTAATTCTAACCTAAATGCCAAGAAATTCTTCCATAGACTTTTATATTACTACAGAGCAAGTCAGTGGAAAATTTTCTCCTAAAAGACCAATAATAATTTGACCATTTATATTTTATATTAACTCATGCTTGTGGGTTATACAGTGGCTCTCTCTCTTCCCAAAAGGGATCCATGGGAATGTACCACGCAATGTCAATCTAAGGTTAATATTTAATACCATAGGAATTTCAGCTTGATATCCAGACAGATTTCTTTTCTAAGTCAATGTTGACCATTTAATAATTACACAATTCCCTTTAATGTATTATTACAAATAACATAACCATAAGAAAGCTGTCTTTTGATTTAACCTAAAACCACTTTAAGTAAGTTCACAGCACAAGTGCACCACAGAAACGTCCTTCATTTGACTTCAACTGGACACGTAAAATTGGCACAAAGCAAAGTGCAAGCTATGACCAAGAGCAGCATTCCAGAATGATTCATGATGGATATATTTTCTCACGCAAAAACAAATGTAGTTAAGAGCTATTATTACTCTACTAGTCAGGAGAATTTCAAAAGCTGATGCCCTGATATTACCAAAGAACAACTGGACCATCAAGGGTAACTGATGCCCCGATATTACCACCGTACGACTGTTAGAAGGCAGGAGTATTGTGATAGAAGTCATAATTTTCTTCCACATAAAATTACACTACACCTGGCCTATACATATAAGTGACAATCAAAGAAATTAATAAGCAAGGGGGTAAGCTTTGCAAAATCTCAGTTAATATAATTGTATCCCTATGAGTTGGGTATTGTAAAGTTTGTACATTCATATTTTCTGTATTTAGGTTGTACATATCAATTAGAGATGGTCTCCAATTTGTTTCCTTTGTTTTCATGCAGCAACAGTTTGTCCGGGTTCTCTCTTAATATACCTAAAAATCAGTACAGCAGCATCTGAAAGATGACTGTGCAGTGTCTGCATTAACTGACTTATGACATTAATGGACTAAGAAATATTGGATCTAGTTTTTTTTTAATAAGAAATGTTAGTTTTGTTAGAAATATTATTGGATCTAGTAACAGTAAAGTAGTATAGTTTCTGGTTTATTATCCACTATTTCAATGTACTATTTTCTCCCAGTCTCCAATATGTACGGAGCTTACTTCCTTCATGAGATAGCAATACCACCCCTAAACTGAGCTACCTAAACACCAAGGAAGTATTTGAGGTTACCCTAGCCCTTAGTTTGAAAGTGATTGGATAAATTTCCCCTAACATATTATGCCATGATCATTTCATATACTGCCTATATCATCCATGCTAATGAAGATTGGTCCAGTTGGTAAATATATGACTCATATCCCACAAGGATGTGAGTTTGAATTTTACTGCCGATGTGAGGACCTTATTGGTTGGTAATATGTAATCACCTCTTTAAGCGCTCTCTGAGTTTTAAGGGTTATCTTGACCCTAGTGAACTCCCAAGATCCAACTAACCTGAACTTTTTGTTTGCACAAAAAAAATGCCTATACCATCCACATAGATTTCTAATAAATACATTCACCAGGTTACACTTCGTTTGGAAGCAGAAAAATAAAGAGGATATAGGAAGGAGCGAGAGGTGAGAAATGATGTGTGTTTGGTTAAGTGAAAATAAGAGAGGAGAGAAATAAAGAGGCGTGACACACCCTTTTGTTTCTCCACAAAACCGGCCGGAAATAAAGACGTTTCTCACCAAAAGATAATTGATAATTTGGATTGATAATCGATTGTCTCAAACATTTTTACAAATGACAATCAATTGTTTGTTAAAAAAAATTGATTACTGATGGATTTTTAATTTTTTCTATTTATCTCTTTCTTATTCTTATTTCCCCCTATTTCTCTCAATCTAAAATCCATTATATTTCCATCCACCATGTTTCCATTCTTTATTATTTCCCTAATGTCAAACACACAGGGCATGTTTTGATAACAAAACTAATGTTGAGCATTACTCAGTGTGATGTCAAAGTGGTAAACAAAAGCACTGAAATTGCTAAGCCAAGCATGTGTTTAACTAGTAATAATGATAGGAAAAATGTAAATGTGGGTGACCTGAACAAGATAGTAAAATATGCGTAGCCCGTCGGGATCTGCACTGCTCTGAACATCGACGAGAGATCCAATCTTGGAAGTGGTGAAGGAAATGTGCTCGTTCCCCATCACAATCTCCAGCTCCTGCCGTCCAACTCGGTCCGGTTCGGGCCAGTTGTTGTCGTCTTCCTTCATGATTTCGCTCTCGGCGATGATACGGCGGCACTCACGCAAAACGGCAGGGTTGAGGTAAACCTCCTTGCGGATGATGGTGTCGTTTTTGTAGTTGGAGTTGTTCGCGTAGCGGAGCTTGCCATCGGGTCTGAACTCGAACTCCAGAAACTCGTGCCCGAACTTGCCCTTGTGGCCCACGTAGTATCGCAAGTAGAATTCACCCTTCTCCTCTTCGCTCCCCATTCTTGAAACTCTCTTCTCTTCTCTGCTCTGCTTTCCTTCAAGAACTGAACAATTCTCAAAGATGGCTAGGGTCACGCCTTCACTTGTCTGGGTTCAATTGTAATTTCACGTCAAATTTTACAAAAGAAAAATAAAATACAAAACTACTTCTGGTGCAATACGGCCAAACTAATGTCACCTCCCCCTAAAATACAAAAACTTCCTAATATTTACATGTAATATTTTTTTATCCCCCTCTTCCAATATTCAATTTAACCAATTAAATTTATTTGCCTTTGGAACAACCCAACAATTAAAGGGCTGGAAATATTACATGTTTATATTTACCATTAACTTTTTTTCTTTTTAACATCTATTTTTTTTTTTGCAACCCTTTAATTTCATATATAAAAACTTAACTTTTTGCATTTCAATTTTATCGCTCTGGCTTTTCTCTTTTCATCCTTTTTTTTTAGTATGTGTTAAATTTTTGTCACCTCTAACATTTATTTTTCTGGTTTCGCCCCTGGACACGACACTAAACACATATTTTGTTTGGTGGAAAGTTATATCGAGGAATCAACCACAATGGTAGGACACTCCCATGAGGAAGTGATGAGGATTTTCGTGATGCAACATATGGCGGTAAAGAGCTATGATGGTGTTACCAGTAAGAATTCTAATGCTTAAGTCAGTAAGATGGATGAAAGGACTGAGAAAATGATAATGATTTACTTGATCGTTGAATTTTGATCTTATATAATAAGTGTTTTGGCGAAAAAACCATTAGATAATTACAATTGCATGTGGCTAAGGTATTGTTAAAGTTACGTAGATAATAAGTCTTTTCTCATCTTTAATTGTTAAAGAACTGAACAATTAAAGATGAGAAAACTAAATGTATTTCACTTTAAAAATTAAATACTATTGTAGTCTTTGTAAAGCGGATAAATTCTAGTTTTAACCAGTTTTTTTTTTAATTTATATCCCTCTAACATTCAAAATTAATGCTTTTGGTCTCTATTGTTTATACTGTTCTATGTGTCTAATGAAAAGTCATGTAATCATTTTTTTTTTGGTGGCCACCATGCAGTCATATTAAGTGACACCCGATAAATTGTATGTATTCATGTCAACAGATCACACTTAAAAGTCTCTGAGTTCTAAACTAAATCATATTTATTTGACCTAAATGAATATTAATTAAGGATTAAAAACAAAAATATAATGATTATTTATTGACAATATAAAATACTTTTACACTATTATTAAATTATAATTCACCTATAATATAATTTTTAAAATAATTATTATAAAAGTTAATAAATTTATTATACATGCTATGTTATAATTAGATAACAATCCAAATTTTTTAACACTATAACTCTTTTTCCTCTAAAAACAATAATTCCAAAATTTAGAAGGATGAAAAGCAATAAATTATTCTTAACAAATAATGGGTTATTCATTCAAAGTTCAACCCTACGAGGTCACCGCCACTTTACAAAAACAACTTAATCCACGTTAATTACAGTTTCATTAGTACTTTATTTTATATATGTATTTGCAGATGCATGAATGCATCACCAATCACTATCCGTGAAGATAATTTTTTGTGCGGTTGAATTGAGCATGCACATATGATTGACCACTTGAATCTAGCCGACAAAATCCAAAATTCATGATTAAATTAATTACAAATTTGACTACGAGCATCTTTATATATGGTTACTAGGAGTTCGGTAAATAGGGAGGGAAATCTAATAGCAGCAAAATATAAAGTTGATAATAAAATGGCGATAATGAACCTATGTAGCTTCAAATTAATATCTTTCAAACTTTTTTGTCCATCTCCATACATGGGTAAAATATACAGTTTATCAACTTGTAGCCTTGAAGTTGAACGATTAAATGTACGTTGAAGGTACCTGAGACTGCGAGTGGTTATCTTGCTATTCGCTGATTTTCACACTTTTATACGCATACACTTGTTTCTTACACATATATACTTATTAATTTATATTTTTGTTTTTTCCACTGTGTATTGGAAATTAAGTTAGTATAAAATTAATTTATGTAAAGAAAGTACTCCATTCACAGGGTTACGTTGGTAATAAGTTTCGTGTTCATTCATTTGCTTTTTTGAATGTTGGCCAAGATTAGCAAAATTGGAATTACATTTATTTTTCAATTATAAATGAAAGAAAAAAGAAAGTTGAGATTCTTTTAATGTTTGGTATTTCATCACGTCAGAATTGATCTAAATCTGTAGAAGCAAATATTTATAACTTGTGTGTCTTTAGGCTTGTTTTTGACGTGGATTTTTCTGATAACGCGCATTTTTTTATGGAATGCCAAACACACGCTATATAGTCCGCAGGTGAATCCCAGTATATATACGGTCATGGTTACCTTTTAACAAGGAAAAGTTAAAAGAAAAAGGAAGATTAATAAAGTTTTAGTTAGGTGTCATGAAAGAAAAGGGCGATCGAATTCTGGATACTATTTGAAAGACCACTCTTTCTTGGTGTATCAAATCATTTCAAAAAAGAGGGATAAGATCAAAGATAAAACAAAGTGATTATTTTTTTTAATATTTCTTTAAAAACCTACCATTCTTCTAAAACCTACTCGAAATGGGAGAAAATAAAACTATATAAACCTACTAGAATCAGTAGAGTGTGGACTAGCCACATTCAATCTATTGGAGTCCACTAATGAATTTAAGTTGAGCTTAAATTAATTGGCGGCCGACTAGATGAATCAAATTTAGCAATACTCATCTCAATAAAAATTTATAATTTTACATATTATTAATTAACTAGAAATTATTCTTAGTATATACTAGTATAAAATTTTAAAAGTATTTATAAAAAAAAAAATTTATTATGCATCACCATTCATGATTAGACAACTATGTAAAAGACTTTTGCATGTATTGTTTTCTTCTTTAAATATGCATCACCATTCAAGTTTACGATTTTTGTTTTAAAACACTATTTACACTGATAACTTCTTTGAAAAAGAAATAGTTCAAATTAAGAAGCCATCTCATTTTCTACTAAATTTTAATTGCAATTGCCTAAAGAAATACATGTGGTTTAGATTTATTTATTTTTATTGCAAACATTACAATTAAACTTCAGTAGAAAATGAGATGGCTTGTTCTTTTGAAACTTTTCTTTTTCAAAGAAGTTAATAGCGTAAATAAATGAAACAAGGTAATAGTAATACACACGCATATGAAAATGCATAGAGGGAAAAGTAAAAATTGGCTATGCATAAAGCATATAAACAATGTGAGCTAAAAAAAAACATATAAACACCGTCTAGATACACATTTATAATATTTGCCCCTTTATATATCATCTATATTATGCATATGATAAAGCGGACAAAAATAAAAAATAGTAATTGTTTTATATATGCATCATATATAAATAAACACAAGAGACGATTATAGAAGAGTGGACCACATCTAGTGACGGATTTAACCCTTGTAACAATTGTATACATGTCTCTGCTCTTTGGCCACGCAAATACAGACACACCTTTTAACATTACTTGTGACAACCATGCTATAGCTAAATACAAAAGGAAAACCTTCCAATCCAATTACCAATCAAAGTCAATCATAATCCTATAATACGTAAGTTAATTGAGCTGACAAAAAATGTCTTTTATGTGAACCTTGTGCCAAGGCATCTCCAAAATTGTAGTACAATAACGTTATTAACAGTATGACTCCATCACATACGCACCAACTAACAAGCAACTGTTCAAACCTGATCACTTAGTCTGTAGGGAACTCCAACTCATTTGCTTTTACATCATTTTGGTTCAATACTTCAATTGGTTCCCCACAAAGGTCAAATCCATCTAAATGTATATATAAGCAAATAGATTTTTGCTCAACTTTCTGTATTCTGCATCTCTTTCTTGGTTGTAACTTTCTATTCCCACTTAGTCTACTAGTAGCACCTGCCATTCAAATCAAATTCATTAGCCACCTTGCAGATCAGCATTTCATGGCTACTACAGACCTTGAGAACAAATCATCAACTCCACCACCGCCTCCGGCCGATGTGGATTACTCTAAAGTTGACGTGATCCTCAGAATTCTGTTGTTGGCAGCATCAGTGGAAGTGCTTGCAGTGATTGTCTCCGGTGATCAAACAGAGCAATTGCTCTTCCAAGATGTGCTTGTACCACAGCCAGCCAAGTTCAAATACTAACCAGCTTTTGTGTAAGTTGAGAATCATTCAAATTATTTGCTTGCAGATTTACTATTTTTGGTTATTTGTATAAAATATGATATCAAATATCTTAATACAAAGGAAGAACCAACGATGAAACACAGCCACTATGAATATGAAGCATACCAACCTTAAGACAAAAAATTTCTAACTGCTTGAACTTTTTTTCCCCTAAGTTATTGATTTCTGAGAGATAATTATGGATGTAGGAGTATCAACTATCAAACTTTGTGCTCCTTCTTTCTGCTAGATGAAAATTCCTTTAGAAATCAACTTCTGTACTTAACTACTCTAAAAATAAGGGTGTAATAATATGCTGGCCTTCTTTAGTATGAGTTTTGTTGCAAAAGTAAATAACTAATCGCATGGCTCCATTAACAGCTTCGCAAGTACAAGGTAAACATCCATGTTAGTCGCGCACAGGCAAAGTTTTTTTTTTTTTCTTTTCTTTTGTTGAGTATTTTTTTTGTTCTCTTTGTAATATATTCCTGAGGTCATGCTCCTCAAGTATTTTTTTTTTCATTTTTAATTTAAAGGTCCAAAGTCTTCCATTTACATTCAATTATTATGAAGACTCACTCTATTTGATTCCTTTTTTTTTTTCTGTCAAACAAGTCTTCTAAAGATCACTTATTAAGAATTCTAACTTAACATATAATATGATACACATGCAGATATTTTGTGGCTGCATTCAGTGTTTCTGGCCTTTATGCCCTCGTTTCTGCTCTTGCATCTATCTCTGTCATCCAGAAGCCAGAATTCAAACTGAAGTTCCTCCTCCACTTTATCTTCTGGGATGCAGTAATTAATCAATTAACCTTTCTTTCCACATTTCTATTCACCTTCTCTTCTCCACTCTCTTGCTTAACATACAAAGCATAACAAATTATGATAAACTGTTTACCATGACACAGTGCAACTGATATTGGGGATAACAACCTCAGCAACAGGAGCAGCCGGAAGAGGGGCATATATTGGTTTAAAGGGCAACTACCGTGTGGATTGGATTAAAGTTTGCAACGTCTACGACAAGTTCTGTAGGCATCTTGCTGGCTCCATAGCAGTGGCTTTGTTGTATTGTGACCGTCCTTCTCATCATAGATATGCACTCAACTCCAGATTTACATTGTTCACAAAATCAGTCAATGTGTCCGTTAATGTTCATATATCGACATGGATAGCTTTTGTTGTTGCTGAGTGTTTCTTCAAAGGTGTTGATTATGTGTAGTGAAGAATGTTAACTACACTCTGTATGAACATTCTTTTCGACAGTCTTTGTTATTGAATGAAATCATGAGTCTTACTAAATGTTGTAGGTCTATTCCTTATTTAGTGAGTTTCATAAGATTTTCATCTAATATTAAAGAATATATTGAAGTGCAATAAGCAATTGAAGAATGAATCTTCAACAATTCATTTCCAGAGACTTGAATTTCTTTCAACAATGCCTGAACTTGTAAACATTACAGTGACTCTAGCTGAATACATACATTTACAGAAACAAAACTGGTTGCTCTATTTGCCTTATTGTGTTCATACATATCTAACCACAATCATCTTAAAATATTGTTTGCTCACCTAGTTCTTGACCAGCCATGCCCTCCCTGAGAACCCTTGCAAAAAACTCTTCCAATGTATCATTCCCATAGCTAGGTGTTTTCTCAGCACTGTATTCTCCGGTCTCGGGATCCAGAAGCAACATACTTTCCGCCGCATAGTACCTTCCAATCTTCCCAAACTCAGCAGCATCTTCCAGTGAAGGAAAGACCTTAACCAAAAAGTCAAGAACCCCAATGGCGAAATCCATGATCCCGATTGGAACTTTCAAGAACTTAGGCTCCTTCCCCAAAAGCCTAAACAGCATCTCCCCTTGTTCCAATGGAGTCAATGCCTTCCCAGGCCCTCCAATTGGCAACACCTGGTTAATCTTATCCTCACTCAGCACACAATCCACAATAAAAGAAGCCAAATCAGACTCACTTATAGGCTTACAAGCACACAGTTTCCCATCTCCAAACATAACATAAGGTTTCCCATCCTTCACTAACTCAACCTGACCCCCCAAACTCTTGAAAAATGCAGTTGGCCTCACTATGCTATAAGTGAATCCACCATCCTCCTCAGCTAACTTCACCAACTCATCCTCAAACTTCAACTTGGCACGCTGAAACTCGAGGAGCGGCTTCTGCACACATATTGCTGAAAGCAACACAAAATGTGAAGCCCCACGTTTTCTTCCAGCAACAAGGCTATTCCTTGTTGCCTCATAATCTATCTTCCAAGAGTCCTTCACACCTCCATTTCTACTAGCAAGACATGACACCACAACATCAAATGACTTCCCCAACCTGTTCAGAGATTCCTCAAAAACATCCAAATTGGTCACGTCTGAGAAACACACATTGGCCCCTCTCAACTGACCCAAAGTCTGATCCTTATCAACACTGCCCTTAATTCCACTCCTCTCTCTAGCTATGGCTGTAACATTAAACCCTCTCTTAACTAACTCTCTCACCACGAACTTTCCAATGTACCCAGTTGAACCCACCACCAAGACGTTAACATCTTTGGGGCTCTTGCTCCTATAACTTGATGGGGAGGTCTCAACGGATGGAGATGATGTCAGAGAGGCAAAAAGTTTGAACCTTTCTGCGGTGAACTTAATAGGGTGGTGTGGTTTCTGAGGCTTAACCGGAAATAGGTTGATGAAGTGAGGAGAAGACTCTGAAGAGAAGGTTAAGGAGAAGCTCTTTTGATGGTTCAGTGAGATGAAATTGGAAGTGTAGCAGAGGGACATTTTGGTGAAGTTATGCAAAAGAGGGTGGTGTTTTAGAAGGTTGAAGAAGGCCTTAAGGGGTCACAGTGAGGTTGAGAAGCAGAAAAAAGTGTGCAAATTGGAGTGAAGAGAAATGTGAGGTGGGGAATGAGGGAGAGAAGAAACTATAATGAAGGAGAACTGGTTAGAGAAGAGAATCCAAATGGATGGTGGCGATGAGATGACGTGGGCTTGCCGGTTGCATCCACTATCCAAATAAAATTCACTGTTCCCTATGATAGGACTTAGGAGTTTTTATTATATACATTTATTTTTATATTATTGAAAAGTAGAAATATATCTTATTCTTTGATTAATTAATTGTTTTTTTATAATGATCACCATATAGTATATCATTAACTTTTTATCTAAAGTATAATAATAATTCAATTAAAATACTTGATAAACACTATTAATATCACTTCAAGATCAACATGAATAAAAATAAAGAAGAGACAAAAGTATAAACATTTTTAGATATAGTATAGTATTAATGATCAAATTAAGATACTTTGTAATACTATATAAGATCGTAAGAAGTTAACATGAATAAAAAAAAGACGAAAGTATGAAAAATATGTAAGATATAGTACAATATAAATAGTAGAATATAGAATATAAAAATATAATAATTAAAATTTAAAAAATGTAGTTAAAATAAATTATCCATAAATAGAAAATACAAGAGTTTGAAGTTAATTAAAAAAATAATATTATAAATCCACAAAATATATTCTTATCAATAAAATAAAATTAGAACTTATATTAAAAAAATATCATAAAAACATGTTACTTTTTGTTATTTTATATTTAAAATTAATATATTTATCTTAGAGTTTTTAGTCACTAGTTGCTGCTTTCAAGTAACAACTAATTTTTCTTGTTAGTTTTATTAAATATATACGTAGTTGTATGCTTTCTATTATAATATTTAAAGGATACAATTATATTTTATTAATTTAACCAATTTTGTTTGGTTTCTAACCAAATAACTAAAAACAATTATCCACTCCTCTCTTTTCTAATTACATTCATCTAATTAATAAAACACCCAAACAACTGGTTATGGTTTTTCAAGCTATTATTATAAGAATTTGTAAAAAAAGAATATTACAAGAAGAGATTGAACTAAATTCATCTTAAACACAGGATTTATTAAATAAAATTTAAGCTATTTTTCTTTTACATACTTTACGTTTTAGCATGAAATTCGATAAAGCAAAAACATTTGTTGATATTGGCATATTGCTTCATTCTTTTTTACACTAATTTGCACTATAAATAATTCAAAAATAAACATAATAATTTCTTTTAGAATAATAATATATGAAAATTTTTCTATAAAGAAAGATGGTTATGCATTGATAAGTGTAAAATTTTTTACATAATCATTCAAAAACAACTCAATGTACGAAAAATTTATTAATTTTTATAATAATTATTATAAAATAATTTATGATTAAATGAGAATATAAAATTATTTCGCATTGTAAGTGCATGTATATTAAACTTTTTTCTATGTATTATAGATCCTCTATTAATATATATCAATCATATTAATTTCTCTTTTTCTATCATATCCTATTATTTATATTATAATATACTTTTTTTTTAATTTCTTTCTGAGTGTTCATCCATCATTTTAATTTTTCTTATGTATTACTTTTTTGGGTGAACCAAGGTATTTTTCACAAAAAGACAAAGAATAATCCTTTAAAGTATTATTGAGATTCATTTATAGGATTTATCTTTTTCAACGTATGTTTTTCTAACCATGTATCATAAATTACTTATTTGTTTCTTGATGGTTTATTTATTTAAAAAACCACGATGATTTTTGTCTTCTTAAAAACATTTGAGCAAAAGGTAAACTAAAACTTCTATCAAAACGAAATCTAAAAAACTAATTATTATAAACACAGTGTTTTTTTTAATTTGCCTCCTTGCTCTCTCTCTGAGTTTCCACCTTGCTCTGCACGTAACCGTTGTAACTGCCAACCGCCACAAAATGCAGCAGCCTCCACCGGAGCACGGAGGTCCAGCCTCCACAAAAAGTGCCAATGCAAGTAGATCATGACGAAGCATATTTCGCATCCTATGCTCGCATGAGTGTTCACGAGCAGTTCCTCAAGGTTTTCTTTCTTCATCTCTCGATCTACTACTATGGTTTCTTGCATTCTTTTCTTACTTATATCTGTCAAGATTGGTTTTGGTACAGGATAAGACGCGGAATTATGCTTATATACACGCAATATCGCATCATGTGAAATTGATTAGAGACAAAGTAATTAAGCTAATTTCAGAACTTGATTTTTAATTCATTTTTATTTTCAGAACTTGATTCTCCCTAATGTAATGGGTTATCTCGATCGTCTGCATGCAGGTTGTACTGGATGTTGGATGCTGTACCGGCATCCTTTCTATTCTCTGTGCTTTGACTGGTGCAAAGCGGGTAAGCTCTTTCAATTACACATTCATAATGTTCATTTATTTGACATGTGACTAATTAATTATTAGTATTTTACTAATATAACAGTAAAGCCAAAGCTGCTTAGTTCCTCTCAATTCATATATATAGGCAAAAATAACTATTTTTTTTTATAATTAACAAAATTAATTGAAATAATTTAATTTTATAAATCTCAAATAAAAAATAAGATTATTTCTAAAATATTATTCATTTTAGAATTTGATATCAAGAATAAAATAAAGTACTTAAAAATAGAGTTACTAAATGAATAGACAAATGCTAAGCCTAAGAATATTGGTTAAGAAACTTAAATTAGAAATATTTTATTGAGAGGTGAAAAATTACAATGCTCTCATGATCTTTTTATACTCTCTTATATTTTATACAATAAATATTTTTTCATTTTAGTTCTTTAACAAATGTCTTAAGAATATTAATTAACAAGATTCTTAAGAATAATATCATTAAATATCAATGAAATTAATTAAATTTATTTATAGTTAAGTTTAAAATACAAATTTTTTACTTATATATGAGTCTAACAGCCCAAAGGCAGAGGCAGTATTAACAAAGTTGCTTCGATTCGCTTGCCTCGTATTCGTTTAGTTAGTAGTGAGTCATTTATTAGTATTAATGTGTTGCATGGAAAACGAGCATTTTTAAAGGTGTTTTCTTGGCGATAAATCTACTTTAGGACAAGATTGGCTCTTTATCCTTTCTCTGGGATTCTTTATGGGAGCTTGTCTTTTTTTGAAGATACCTCTTCCTTTCTTGCTGTTCTTCGTTTTTTAGCATTAATGTTCATAGAAATCAGTATCTAGGAAATAGTACCACTCTCTTATTCTTAGCCCAGGAAATAGTATCCACTTAGTCTATACTCCTATATATGGATGTTCTACGTAAAAGCAATATCACTCGAGCAATTCCATATTGTCTCTCTCTCTCTCTCCCTCTTAATTCAGCACACCCCTCTAAATAATCTGGAGCTGCCCATTCTACTTGTATCATTGTTTTTTTGTATGATTTGATTACTTCTTAAAACTTGCAGTTGTTGTCCTGCATGCATGACATTGTGAAATTTTGTCTTGCCAGATGTATGCAGTTGAAGCAGCTCATGACATTGCCCATGCGGTAAATTCTTTCAAGATCATAGTTCTCATTGCTTATTTTGTCTGTGTTGTTGATTTAGTTTACCGTTATAGAAATGAGTTCTTCACTATTTTTTATTTTTTTTTGGAACTTAATGTTATAAATCAACTCTCTTTAGAACTTAAACTACTTGGTGAAAGCAAAAAGTATGGTTTTGTATCTGACATGCCCCTTCTCACAATTTACCATATCCTATGCTGAAAATTAAAAATGTTTTGAAGATTTTGGGCTGCATGTATCATACTCCTAACCACATGGTCATAAAGGCTGTAATATCTTGTTGAAGACCAACTCTCCTAAAAGCTTGCGCTATTAGGTGGATGCCCATGATTTGCCTTTGTCTCTTACATTGTTGCTATAACAAGCTAAAACATATGTTTGCAATGGAATCAATCAATCTATGCCCTTTATAGTATTACTTTAGAGCTTAAGCATTTTCTCCCAACAAATATAGAATCAGAATGGATGGTTTTATGTCTTTTACCGGTTCTTCCTCCCGAATTGAGACCGATTATTCAAATCGATGGGGAGCTCTTGGTTTCAATTGACTTTTTCTTTGTTGCAAGCAGACAACCAAAGCTGTTGAAGATAAAAATCTTTCAGATATTATCACGGTAGTGCAAGGACGAATTGAGATAGGGTACTGTGACCAATATGTTTTACTCTTTGAAAAAGTTCTTATAACTTCCAATTTTAGATTATGAGAGTTTAAATATTGACTTGCTTTTCAAAAAATAGATCGAATGACCAAACCATTTAGATATGTGATCTAAAATTAGATCCCGAGATTAATTCCCCTTGAATCGGGGAAATAGATTACAAGCTTTTGATGCTCAAATGATTGGGTAATGAAGTCCTATCTAACATCTCCTATCATGTGGATGTAGAAAAGAATAATGGCCACTGGGTGAATGTTAATTGAAAGGGTCGAGATATCACGTAAATTATAGTTATGGCGAAAGTAAAGCTTTATTATAAAGTCTTGGACAGTCCAAGAGCTAGCTAGCTTGTGACCAAAGTGGGGGAATTAAGGTGATGGACGGATAACAATTATGAGTATATTTTGAAATTTAATAATGATATAAAAATTTGTAATTTTTCTCTTTTAATTCTTTTTTTTTAATAAATAATTATTAAATTATCATCATTTAAATTTTTGTTTAAAAAAATCTTAATGAGTAAAATAAAGCAAAGAAAAAAAAAGTAAGAATAATTAAGAAAAACAAAACAAAGTAAGGAAAGCATTAATTCAGACAAGTTAATATGCACCTGTAAATAAGAAAAAAATATACAAAAATTCTAATAAAATACAATTTCTTAGAGAAGATAAAGGACAAAATAAGGAAAAATAATCATTAGGAGTCATCCTTCCTTCGATCTCCTTTTCTTATTTTATTCTCCTTCAATAAATATTTTCCTCCTCTTGTGCATTAGGAGAAATAATTATAAAGTCTCCTATGACTATTTATAAATATTACATTTACATTATCTTTTCTTGTGTTTAATATTATTATTTGTGGCTTGATCACCCATTTGCATGGTAAGTTTTAGGGGTAGCGTTGGAAGATGTTATTTTCTAATAGAACTGGAAAAGAATATTTAAATAAAGTCATCATTATGGATAAGTTGATATTTGTTTAACATGTTATATATCTATATTCTTAATGCAAAGGGATTTGGAAGAGAAAATAGATAAATTAGATTCTTTCATACGGGGATCAAAGTTAGAGTAAGTATACTAATAAATGTAGGTATAAATTCGAATAATTATAAATAGAGAAAAATCATTAACATTACATTAAAGAGTAGTTCTTTTCAACATTCTCATCTTTTGAATTCATTTTCTCTTTAATTAATCAATTAAAATTCTTGTTTAAATTTTTCTCTTGTTTGATTTAATTTTCTATCAATTTAAATCACTGTTTTTCTCATAACTTTTCGAGTCAACTTCTTTTATTAATAAAATATTCATTTACCTAAGTACAAACAATTTTCATGTGAATTCGACACTCGAACTTTCGTTTTAACTTTACTACTTAGGACGAATTGATGCACTTGTCATTGGCAAATTGGACTGGTTGGTGCTCTATAGAAGCTTGTGCCAGAAGGCCCAGAACCAAGAAGAGTGTGGTTAAGCATGACAGAGTCATGGCTCTTATTCCACAGATATTTGCAGCTCTTAAGCCAGCATGAGCAGTAACCTTTATCTGCATTAAGGAAGCTAGCCTCACATGCCATGGGTGGATCCTGTGTCCACTTAAGAAAGCTTTGCTTCCTACACAGTGAAAATCTAGGTGTGATGAGACCCCACATTCACAATAAACATGGTGAAAATAGAGCTTTTATAAAGGCTTGCACAATCCTCACTTTCATATGTTAGTTTTGGGATTGAGTAAGGCCTAATTCAAAGAGAAAGAAATAAGACTTTTTTTGGGCATGAATATTCTTGCATATTCAAGGTGTGTGAGCATATATAGTTGATGTTCTCGTGATCACTTAGTGAGTTTGGATTAGTAGAACAGTGGAACCATATTGAGTTTCTAAAAACGAACATTAGGAGAACCATACCAGATACCACAAAAGCTAACCATTGTAATGAGAGAGTTAAGGCCTTATAACCGCCACAGTACAATCCCATATGTCCAATGCGTGGGACTCAAGTTCCATATCTTTTAATTGGATCCTAACATATCCTACCACGTACCGTAGCCGTGGTATGCGGACTAGTTGTGCTTTAGCCCTTCAGCTAGTGTACCAATTGATAAGAACCTTGGGAGAACCACACCACAAAAGTTATAATTGTAGTTAAAGAGCCTGAGGCCTTGTAAACCTCACTAGAATCCCATACCTTCACTGTGGAACTCAAGTCCCATCCATGTCTTGAAATTGGACCCTAACAGTTTCCTTATTTTACTGGTTAATAGGATGCTTCCACCTTCCACTGTATCTTCTATTTCCTCTCTAATTAAGTTTATCCACAACAATTATGCTTTTTGTTCAATTTATACATCGTTTTTTGATCAACTTGTATATTTGCTATTAGCAATCGGCTGTTTCCTTATGGTGTCTGCAGGATGTTGTAATCGAAGAAAAGGTTGATGTTATAATTTCAGAATGGATGGGCTCTATGCTTTTTTTTAGGTGCTTATTATAATTCTTGTGGTCGATTGAGTAAATACATATTTTTTATAGTTCAATGTTGAAACACATGATTGTAAAATAAGTGGTGGAAAGCCAGATACTGAACTCTGGAGGGGTAAAACTGATAGTTTAAATATTCAAATTAATTGAAACAAAAAAATGTTGTCTCTAAGTCGGAAGAAAAAAGAAATTATTTAGAAAAACTTGCAGTTCAGTTCTGTGTTACAAACTTTTAAGTGAAAAGGACTTTTCATAAACTTCTAATTGGATCTTATTGTCTAAAGCAAACTAGAATCAAGTATCAATGCAATGAAACCCTCAAATCCTATTGAACATTGAACAAACAATCCTCTTGAAGAATTCATTGACAAACTAACAGAATGACAACTCCATGTCATTATGATGATAAAAATATGGCTCAGCGAGAAAATGACATGAGCTTTTTTTTGTTTTTTAGGTGAAATGACCTCAAGTTTCCTAGATTTCTTAGAATACATTTGCTTTCATAATTTATATTGGTTTTGAAGACTTGCCTTTACTTGTAGAACATGCTTGCAAGTGTTATTACTGCCAGAGATCGCTGGCTCAATCCTGGAGGTCTAATGCTTCCTTCAAAGGCAACGGTACATTTATTTCCTATCTTTAATAGTTTGTAGTGAAATTCCCTTTAAGGTTGTTTTTTAGACTAAGGCTTGCCAAAGTTTAATCTCCTCTTACTTCTAGTTTGAGTTAATTCTGTTAATTGGATTTAACACGAAGCCTTGGCTTGGATGTGTTTGGGAACTTATCAGTTTTTAGTGAAATTCAATATATATGTTGTAATAGACAATAGTTACCTCTTTGTATTCCCTTTGTAGTTGTACATGGCTCCTTTTACAACTACCCAAAGATACAAGGAAAGCATTGACTGCCGGAACCGTGTTTATGGAATTAATAGTGAGTGCACTACTTTGTAGCTAGTTTTGTTGATGTCCATATTTATATTTTACTTCATACAGACATACAATGTGCATTCTATGATCTGCTTATTTACTGTCTTTGTTAATGACTCTTCATAATGATTATAAATATAATATAATCTGCTAATCAATACTACATTATCTTATCTGTCCTGCAACATTTCATTTGTTTCTTATAGACTAATAGTTTGTCTGCAGCTTTCGTATTTCTTTTTTAACTAACGTTTCCTGTTTCAAGTGACATGATCATGAAACATTTTCAGTTAGCGTATTAGATTTTTTTTATTATTATTTTTTAAACCTGTTTCTCATGAAATCATACAGTTGACCTATATTGATACCATAGGAAAACTTAGCATACCCTAATACTGAGTTTTGTTGCAGTGTCTGCATTTAAACCATTAGCAATACAGTGTGCATTCCTGGAACCTTGTGTGGAGACAATTACTCCTGAAAATCTTTTGGCGAAGCAACAAGTGGTGAGTCCACAAATGTTACTGTCATTCATTGATTTTTTACTTCACTTTTCAACTGTCAAATACTGAACTGTACACAGTTTCTAGGTTATACAATATACATATATTGTTATTTGCTTGTGAGTGTGATGTGAAAATTAGTGATGAGATAGGATCAAAAGGTTGGTTAAATTAATACAGTATCCTATTTGAAGTGAGATGAACGTATGTACTTTCTACACTAATATGAATCGTGTTGAGTTGGCGTCTTTGGTGCGTTCTATGCTGACTTCACACTAATTTGCATAGATCGAAAAGCCAAACCAGACATTTGGTTTGACAGGAAAACCAATGGACTGGTCCAGCTGGTCCATTCAACCCCATAAAACCAGAGAGTGAAAAACTGAACAAACTAATAACACCAACAAAAGTGGCTTATTGCTTCCAACCTTTTTTGAAGGAAAAAAATTAACTCAACAAAAACATTTTTTGAGCAAAATAAAGACCCAATCTCAGCCTACAAAGGTTATCGTATGTTGAACTGGCGAGTATAGCCTCCTCTTATGATCTTATCTTTTATATCTGTTATATGCATGTATACTTTGTTTGCTGTTCAATGTAATACTTCGAAGCACTAACATAATTAGTATCCTTTCTCTGTTTTATTTTATGTGACATTTGCTGAATGATTATTTATTTAGCCTTTCATCATTTTTTTTTCTTTAATGTTTCAGGACATGTAATATGGTGTACTATGACGCTAATTTGAAATTTCACTGAAATTACTTTTTATGATTTTATGCTATATTTTATCACAGGTTCAATTAGTATTGAACCAGTGAACTTGTGCCTTATCTGCCCAGTTTTAAAAACCACTTATTTTGGCCAAACCTAGTGCAATGTGCTGTGGAGTTTACCTATTTTTTTTAGGCATTTGTATCCTCCCTATTGCGTCGTCGTCCTCTGCTTCACCAAATTCCTACCTCCTTCTTCTTTGATTGAGAGGATGATGGCATTGTAAGTGGGTCAGAGCTCACACGGTGACGATGCTGATGAGACTCGCCATGTTGTTGATGAAGAAGGCAGCGTGGATTCCAGTGCTGAACAGCAACAGCATGTCCTTGACGATGTGAGCTTTGTTCTTCCCTTCTCTGTGGGACCGTCCCATTGTGTGCTCGTGGCAAGGTCCCTTCACAGTTGACGACTGAAGCGAGGGTGACATATGCATCGGGAGCACGTGGACCAGCGGGTTCAAGAGGATCACGCCCCAGGAAACTGTTAGATCGGTGATGGTGGTGGCTACGCTTGGTGATGGTGGTGCATGGTGGCACAACAGCTTGAAGCGTCGAAGCGTGAATAATTTGTAGGCCCAGTTTCTTGAAATTCAACTTCATATTTAGAAGAATAGGGCAGAAAGGGTTGAACTCTTTACAACTAGGTCAAGAATGAGAGTAAATAGGAAACAAATCATGAGTCAAGCAAATATGGTGACCAATCCTAAGAGATAATGAAGAAATAGGAAAACTAGTGTTAAAGGAAATCTAAGATATAATTTTGTGTTTATCACTTCTCTTCTATATAATTTTTCCTCCATGGATTTTGCAGCATGAGTCTTGTCTCCCTTTTAACAATATGAATGTCTTATATGTAGGACTTTAGCATAATTTTAAGTGTTTGTAGATATGTCTCTATGTTTTTTTCTATGTGTGGTACTGTGTTGTTTCAGTTTTTTGTCTATGCCAATAATCCACTCTCATTTTGAAGTAGTTGATGTCTTACATTACAGGTTAAATGTGTGAACTGTGATTCTGTTACCATTCCTGAGCTACGATCGGTGACAGAAAGCTTTAAGTTCAACTCAACGGTGAAAGGTAAGTTTCTTATGCTCTCCCTTCCATTTCACTGATGCATTTAATTTGAGTCTTGCTGCTAAAATTTCTGTTTGTCCAACCCAGATTCCCTTGTTCTGATTTTACTCCTCTAATGCAAGGGATTCACTTTAGAGAAGTGAAAGTTATATCCATTGATTAGAAAATCTATGGTCGAGATTTAAATAGCTGCATATTTTATTAAACATTTGTATTGCTTATAACAATCCTGACAGTTGATTTTTCAATCAATGGTTATAACTCTTCACTTTACTCTTCAAATTAAATCCCTTAGATGTGTCAAATCTATTTTGTTCACGACACAACTCTAAATCCTTCCATTAATTTTATTGTATTTTTTTTGTTTCTATCTACCAATTTACTGGATAGTTCTTCTGCACTTAATGATGCCTGTAATATCTTGGTGTTTATAGATATGCATATTTTCTTTTTTTCCAGCACCGCTACGTGGTTTTGCGTTTTGGTTTGATGTTGAGTTTGGACCATCAGCAATTCCACGACTCTTCCTAGCTTCATCTTCATCTTACTCTGTTGACGATCATCCGGTGGATAGTCAGACATGGAGAGACCCTAATCTGCTCCTGTCCACTGCACCTGATAAATAACACATTGGCAACAGGTGCAGTATATATTTTCAGTGTCCAATTCCAATATGCAGGCCTAGTTTCATTGTTCAGAGATGTGTAAATTTAAATATTTGATCAGTTCTTATCTTAAGCATATTTAAAGACAAATGCATACGATAAGAGATCTGAAAAAGTTGCATCATCTTCTTTTATATTATTTTGGTCTCTTGATTTAACAATCGTATTTTGCAGACCACGATATACTGTTTTAATCCAATAGAACTGGAACAAGATCAACTCATTGAAGGAAGAGTGACATTGACACAGAATCAAGCAAGTGAGTTTCTTTCCCCATAATGCATTTCTAGGGTAGGGTCATTTGTTAATGTAGGTCTTTGGACTCTGACAACATTCCTTGCCACTGCAGCACAGGAGGTCGATACTAGCTATGTGAAATTTTCTTCTCTGAGATGACCGAGTTTGTTATGAACTTACCTTGTCATGAAGGGTCACTTCATTGCAGAGAAAGAAGATAGAAAATGAAAAAAAAAACAGTAAAATGATTTAAATATCTTACTTTTATATTCTATTTTAATTCAAAAGTTTCATCTCATTTCACTTTTATTCCTCTTCTTTTCACTCTACCCGAAATTTGAAACTGAGGCTGGATAATCTACCTGTAGTCGTAATAATTCATTGTTGTCTTATTGTGGGCTAGTATCATTCGAATTATCTCGCGTTTTAATATCCAATACAATCGAACTAAATGCCATGCATACGTAGGCAAGTGATAGAGATCGAAAAGTAAATTGAAGTAACCTATTGGATTTATTAAAACTTACACAATTTATTTTCCAGTCATCAATCACAAACTATTAAGTGACAAGTTTATTAACTTTTCATAGTAAATACTTTTAAAACCGTACCTTTTCATCTTAAATCAATTAAAAACAATAATCTTTATATTAAAATAATTCAATAAATGAGTTACAATTTTATTGTTTTATATTTTATAATTACAAATAATTTCATTTTATTTAAATTTTTTAAAATTCAATATTAATCATAAAAAATACCAGTGTAAATGGAACGAGCAACAAAAATAATCATTTAGCAATTAAAAGTACGTAACAAAAGCCTAGACAATGAGCATATTATCAATTCCATGTTATTTATAAGGTAAATGTTCCAAGTAATTACTTTCCTCAAAAAGGCATAAATACCATTTCAAATACAAAGGCACCGTAAAATTTGCCTTCTAAAAATCATATCAACAAAATAAATTACATTCATTGGTCGAAAAAATATATTTTAAAAAATAATCACCTCTTAAATTATTTAATGTCATGACTTCAAAGAAAACTAAAATTTATAATAAATTAACTTGCCTAACCACTTTCATTTGGGCTAACATAAGAGAAGATTGAAGAAACAAACTGATTTAGATAAGAGATAATTTCTGTTGCTGTTAAGCTTATCCGTAGTTTTGTATCTCACCTGGTTTGGTGGAAAGGCTGTTATATATATATATATATATATATATATATAGATTTCCTTCATTTTTCTATATATCTCAGCAAGTAACCGTAGCCACCACAAAATGCAGCAGCCGAAGGAACGACAAGGTATCGATGGAGAAGAGCAAGTAGTGCCAATGCGAGTGACCAGTAGCATTGATCATGACGAGGCGTATTTCGAATCCTATGCTCGAATTAGCGTTCACGAACAGTTGCTCAAGGTTTTCTTTCTTAATCTCTCGATCTTGCGCTAGGTTTTTTTCTCTTTCGTTTGATATACTAATTATTTTCTAAGAAACATGAATACCTCTTTTGTTTCAAGTGTTGTCTGACACTTACATGGTGTGGGATTCAAAAGTTAACTTTTGTTTACTTTAACACTTAAGTTTTCACTTTTACATAATTATTACACTTAAAAAAATATAAAAGGTTGGCTTAAAAAAATAAATATACCATCAAGTTCGTGTGTTCATGTCCGTATTTGATAGGTAGTTTTTTCTTGATACAGTATCTCAATGTCATTTTTGCTTATATCTGTCAAGATTTATTAATTATGTATCTTTCAAACATTCACTTTCAGTCAACAACAGCGCCATGCCCCCTTTTTTGTCTCTATATATGTTGTGTTTCTATATATATGTGGAATGCTGATATCATGTTTCCTTTATTGCCCCCTTGTTTGGTACAGGATAAGGCACGGACTGATGCTTATCTGCATGCAATAATTCGTCACGAGGAATTTATTAGAGACAAAGTAATTAAGCAAACTTCAGAACTTGATTTTTAATTATTATTTTTTGGCTCTATTCTTCTCCCTAATGTAATGGGTTATCTCGATCGTCTGCATGCAGGTTGTTCTTGATGTTGGATGCGGTACTGGCATCCTTGCTATACTCTGTGCTCAGGCTGGTGCAAAGCGGGTAATTAGCTCTTTCAGTTACACATTCATAATTGTAAAATGAGAGAAAGTGAGGGATATTTGGACTGAAAATTGTGTCAGAGTACACAATGGATAAATAAAGGATATTTTATTTCCTCTAAATCAAAAGATAATATCTCCATAAACTTTAATTAATACTAAAATCAGAATATTAGTTCTGATTTTCATCAATAATGTTCATTTAGTTGACTTGTAAGTAATTAATTATGGATGAATTTGATTTGATTACTTCTTAAAACTTGCATTAATTTGTTGTCCTGCGGCATGACACTGAAATTTTATTTTGCCAGGTGTATGCAGTTGAAGCAACTCATGACATTGCACATGCGGTAAATTTTTTCAAGATCATAGTTCTCATTGCTTATTTTGTGGTGTTGTTGATTAGGGTTACGGTTACAGAAATGTGTTCCTCACTATATTTTTGTGTGTTTTTTGGAGCTTTGTAAGTAAAATGTCAAAAATCAACTCTCTTTAGAACTTAAACTACTTGGTGAAGGCAAAAAGTATGGTTTTGTATCTCACATACATGCCCCTTTTCGCAAGAACCCATTGGGCTTCATAAAGGTTGTAATATCTTGTTAAAGACGAACTCTCCTAAAAGCTTGCGCTATTAGGTGGATGCCCACGATTTGCTTTTCTCTCTTACATTGTTGCTATAACAAGCTAAAACATATATTTGTGACAGAATCAATCAATCTATGCTCTTTATAGTATCACTTTAGAGCTTGAGCTCTTGGTTTCGATTGACTTTTTCCTTGTTGCAAGCAGACAAGCAAAGTAGTTGAAGATAACAATCTTTCAAATATTATCACGGTATTGCAAGGACGAATTGAGGTAGGGTACTCTGACCAAATATGTTTTACTCTTTGAAAGAGTTGCTATAACTTCCAATTTTAGATTATGAGAGTTTAAATATTGACTCGGTTTTCAAAAAATAGAATGACCAAACCATTTAGATATGTGATCCAAAACTAGATCCCGAGATTAATTCCCCTTGAATCGGTGAAAATTTGGGTGTGTTGAGATCCCACATTAACATAGACTATAGTTATGGTCAAAATAGAGCTAAAATTAAGCCTTGGACAATCCTCACTTCATTGTATTTATACTTTGTTTTCTGATCAATTTGTATATTTGCTGTTAATAATCGGCTGTTTTGTTATGGTGTCTGCAGGATGTTGAAATCAAGGAACAAGTTGATGTTATAATTTCAGAATGGATGGGCTATATGCTTCTACATAAGGTGCTCATTAGGATTTTTGTGATCAATTGAGTAAATATATATTTTTTGTAGTTCAACGTTGAAACACATGATTGTAAAATAAGTGGGTTAAAAGCCAGATATTAAAATTAATTGAAACAAATAAAATGTTGTTGCTAAGTACGAAGAAAAACGGAATTATTCAGAAAAACCTGCAACTCAGTCCTGTGGTTACAAACTTTTAAGTGAAAAGGACCTCTCAAACTTTAAATTAGATCTTATTGTCCAAAGCAAAGTAGAACCAAGTATCAATACAATGAAACTCTCAAATCCTATTGAACATTGAACAAAGAATCCTCTTGAAGAATTCATTGGCTAACTAACAGAAAGACATCTCCTTGTCATTATGATCATAAAAATATGGCAAAGCGAGAAAATGAGATGACCCTTTTTTGTTTTATTTCAGGCGAAATGACCTTAAGTTTCCTAGATTTTTTAGAATACATTTGCTTTCATAATTTTATTGGTTTGAAGACTTGCCTTTACTTGTAGAACATGCTGGAAAGTGTTATTACTGCCAGAGATCGCTGGCTCAAACCAGGAGGTCTAATGCTTCCTTCAAAGGCAACGGTACATTTATTTTCTATCATTAATAGTTTGTAGTGAAATTCCCTGAGGTTGTTTTTCAGACTAATGGCGTGCCAAAGTTTAATCTGTGTTAATTCTGTTAATTGGCTTGGATGTGTTTGGAAACTTATTAGTTACTGAATTCAATAGATGTTGTACTAGACAATACTTACCTCTTAGTATTCTCTCTGTAGTTGTACATGGCTCCTGTTACAAATACCAAAAGATACGAGGAAAGCATTAACTACTGGAATAGTGTTTATGGAATTAATAGTGAGTACAGTACTACGTAGCTAGTTTTATTGATGCTCATATTTATATTGTAATTCATACAGACATACAATGCATGCTATGATCTGCTTATTTACTGTCTTTGTTAATGACTCTTCATAATGATTATAAATATAATATAATCTGCTAATCAATACTACATTATCTTATCTGTCCAGCAACATTTCATTTATTTCTTATAGACTAACAGTTTGTCTGCAGCTTTCATATTTTTTTTTTAACTAAAGTTTCCTGTTTCAAGTGACATGATGATCAAACATTTTCAGTCACCTTATTAGATTTATTACTATTATTTTTTAAACCTGTCTCATGAAATCATACAGTTGAACTATACTGATACCATAGGAAAACTTAGCATGCCCTAATACTGAGTTTTGTTGCAGTGTCTGCATTTAAACCATTAGCAAAACAGAGTGCATTCCTGGGACCTTGTGTGGAGACAATTACTTTTGAAAATGTTTTGGCAAGGCCACAAGTGGTGAGTCCCCTAATGTTACTGCATTCATTGATTTTTTACCTCACTTTTCAACTTTCAGATGCTGAACTGTTTTTTTATCGACAAATGTTAATTGTTAGTTTGTTAGATTTAGATAGCAGAGGGATCGAATCGACGGCATTTTCCTTCTTCCCTTCTTTCTTAACCACCCAACTAATCTTATATCTCGTACAGATGCTAAGCTGTACACAGTTCCTTGGCTATACATACTTTGTTACCTGCTTGTGAGTGTGATGTGAAATTTAGTGCTGCGATAGGATCAAAAGGTTGGTTAAATTAATGGACTATCCCATTTGAAGTGAGATGAATGTACTTTCTACACTTATATGAAGCATGTTGAATTGGTGTCTTTCGTGTGTCCTATGTTGAATTCTCACTAATTTGCATTGATCGAAAAGCCAAATCAGACATCTGGTTTGACTGGAAAAGCAATGAACTGGTCCAGCTGGTCCATTCAACCCATAAAAGCAGAGGAGTGAAGAACAGTTGAAAAACTAGCCAAACTAAAGCAACAACAGCAAAACCAGTGGCTTATAGGTTTCAACCTTCTTTTATGAAAAAACTTTAACTCGACAAAAAAACATTTTTTGAGCCCATTAGACCTAATCTAAACCTACGAAGGTCCTCATATGTTGAAATAGAAAGTATAGCCTCTTATGATGTTATCTTTTATATCTGCTATATACTACTGTTGAAGCCCATTTGAACTTTGAAGCACGAACATAATAGAAAGTATCCTTTCTTTGTTTTATTTCAAGTGACATTTGCTGAATGATATTTATTTAGCCTTATGTTAATTTGAAATTTCACTGTACTTAACTTTTATGATTTTATGCTATATTTTATCACAGGTTCAATTACTATTTGCACCAAAGTGATACGCCATTTTTGCTCCCGTATCAGTATCGGATACGTGTCCTAGCGATATCAGTTATCTTTATCTTTATATTTAAAAAACAAATATTAAAATATCCGATACGGTTTAGATACGATCGGATACGAAAAACATACGATTTGCGGATACGTCATCGAAGCCTACTCTGGTGGTGCCGGTGCATCAGATCCAGAGCTGCTCAACGTTCCCTTTTGCATCCCTTTTTTAATATTAATTAATGTGTTTTCTTTTTCTTTATTTGTCTTTTTTTTAACTGCACCAATATCAATGCATTTCAATTTTCTCTCCGAATTTAAGAAGTTTTTTTCAACTTTACATTTTTCATTTATCTTTTTCAAAAAAATCATTGAAATTTAGGTTACGTTGGATAAAATTCGATAAAATTAGCTGAAACATTAGCAATCAAAAATTAAAAAATTAACTTATTAAATTATAAGAATTTTATAAAATTAGATACTGGAAAATATAAAATAGCAGAAAAATAAAAAATAATAAACAAGTTTTATAAAAAAACCCTGTTTCAAGTAAAGTTAAAAAAAAAACATTAAAAACTATTAAGAGCTACTAAAATTAACATAAAACAGTTTTTCAACTAATTAAAAAAAATTAGAAACCAACTCAAATGTGTTGCCCGAAAATATAATTTCTAATGTCAAGTTAATATTCTAATATTTATCTTAACGAAGTTAATAGTTTTTATTTTATTATTATATTAACTATTGCATGAAAAACATAACTATAGTTATATTATATAATAATCTGTCCTAAATCTGCTTGTTATCTTATAATAATATTTTTATTTTTATTATTTTATATAATAGTACTTTAAAAAAATTATAATTGCTTCAAAATTACAATTATATATTTTCAAAAATTAATCTTGTAAACATATATTAATGTTTAATAACTATATTCTAAATTATGAAATTTTTTCAATACGTATTTTAAACGGATAGTTACTCGCAATTTTTGTATTCTATCTTAAATTGGACCAGACAAGTTAGTTTGTCTAGAAAAGTTGAAATCTAGTGATCTTGCCTATATTTTATACTTTAGTGTGGAGCTACTAATTTGGAACTAGTGACCCACATATTTAAAACTTATAAATGGTTTTTATATCTAGTACACTCTTTCATGCAAAAGTCCTTAGAGCTTGGAGCATGAATAATTTGTAGGCCTGGTTACTTGAAATTCAACTTCATATTTAGAAGAATAGGGCAGAAAGGGTTGAACTCTTGACAACTTGGTCAAGAATGAGGGAAGAAAGGGAGTAAATAGGAAACAAATCATGAATCAAGCAAATATGGTGACTAATCCTACGAGATAATGAAGGAATAGAAAAACTAGTCTTAAAGGAAATCTAAGATATAATTAGGATACTTGTGATCTTTGTGTTTATCACTGCTCTTCTATATAATTTTTCCTCCATGGATTTTGCAGCATGAGTCTTGCCTCCCTTTTAACAAATATGAATGTCTTATATGTATGTAGGACTTTAGCTTAATTTTAAGTGTTTGTAGATATGTCTATATGTTTGTTTCTGTGTGTGGTACTGTGTTGTTTCAGTTTTTTCTCTATGCTAATAATCCCCTCTCATTTTGAAGTAGTTGATATTTTACATTAATATTACAGGTGAAATGCGTGAACTGTGATTCTGTTACCATTCCTGAGCTACGATCTGTGACAGAAAGCTTTAAGTTCAACTCAACGGTGAAAGGTAAGTTTCTTATGCTCTTCCATTTGGCTGATGTATTTAATTTGAGTCTTGCTGCTAAAATTTCTGTTTACAGCTAACGTGCCACGTCTCCCTTGTTAAGATCAATCATGCTAGTTTTTCCTCTTCCCTTTGCTTGTCTCAAATTCTGTGTCCAACCCAGACTCACTTGTTCTGATTTTCCTCCTCTAATGTAAGGGATTCACTTTAGAGAGTAAAGTGAAAGTTATACCCATTGATTAGAAAATCAATGGTTGAGATTTAAATAGCTAAATATTTTATTAAACATTTGTATGCATTTAATCACAATCCTGACAGTTGATTTTTCAATCAATGGTTATAAGTTATAACTCATCATCAGTTTACTCTTTATACTAAATCCCTTAGAGCATCTAAAGTACACAATTGTTTAGATGGGTTGTTTATCTTAATTTTATAGACATTACAATTTCATGTAGATTTAACCACTCTACACAAAATTTACTCAAATGTTAAGTGGCTAAAATGAATGTTTAACTTAATTTTACAAGTCCTATAATGCTAAAAAATGTGTTATTTGTAATATAAATTTGTTAAGCAACCGTGACTATATAAGCAACTTGATGTCATCTGCTCCAGTAAAAAAAAATAAACAATGTTAACTTAAAGTTAAGCATCTCATGTATGCACCCTTATTGGAGATGCTTTTGTGTGTCAAATCTCTTTTGACGACACAGCTCTAAAGCCTTGATTTTGTTGTACTTCTTTTTTTGTTTCTCTCTACCAATTTACTGAATAGTTCTTCTGCATTTGATGCCTGTAATATCTTGGTACTTATAGTTCTGTTTTTCCAGCACCGCTACATGGTTTTGCGTTTTGGTTTGATGTTGAGTTTGGACCATCACCAATGCCACTCAGTATTCGTTACCCGACTTCATCTGTTGACGATCATCCTCCGGTGGATAGTCAAACAAGAAGAGACCCTACGCTGCTCCTGTCCACTGCACCTAATGTCCTGCCAACACATTGGCAACAGGTGCAGTATATATTTTCAATTTCCAATTCCAATATGCTGGCCTAGTTTCATTGTTCAGAGAAGTGTACATTTAAATATTTGATCGATTCTTATCTTAAGCTTTCTTAAAGACAAATGCATAGGATGAGAGATCTGAAAAAGTTGCATCATCTTTTTTTATATTATCTTGGTCTCTTGATTTAACAATTGTATTTTGCAGACCTTGATATACTTTTTTGATCCAAAAGATCTGAAACAAGATCAACTCATTGAAGGAAGAGTGACATTGTCACAGAATCAAGCAAGTTCCCGGCTTCTGGATGTTAAAATTGCATATGAGTGAGTTTCTTTACCCATAATGCATTTCTAGGGTAGGGTCATTTGTTAATGTAGGTCTTTGGACTCTGACAACATTCCTTGCCATTGCAGCACAGGAGGTCAATCCCATGTGAAATATTCTTTTCTGAGATGACCGAGTTTGTTATGAACTTATCTTATCATGAAGGCCCCGTTCGTTTGCAGAGAAAGAAGGTAGAAAATGAAAACAATAACACTAAAATGATGTAAAATTCATACTTTTATACTTCAAAAGTTTCATCTTATCTCACTTTCATTCTTTCTGTTTCCACTCCACATACCGGAAGTTTGAAACAGAGGCTGGATAGTCTACCAGTAGTCATAAAAATTCATTGTTGCCTTATTATGGGATATCTTCATTTGAATTTTCTAGCATTTTAATCCACTACAAACAAACTGACCCTAACTATTCAAAAAAAATTATTGCTTCAATACCTTACATTAATTTTAAGAAGGTACCCATACATTTCACCTTAAACGAATTAAAAACAATAATCTATAAAAAATATTCATCTTATTTCAATTTTTTAAAATTCAATATTTTAATCATGAAAATACGTGTGTAAATGGAATAGGCAACAAAAATAATTCTAAGGTCATTTAGCAATTAAAAAAACATTTTTAGAAATTACAAAAGGGAGTATTCATATATCTTTAAACAAAAACTTTTTAATTTTTATTCCTTAATTAGTGTCAAGAATATTAATTAACATTTTTCTTAAAGCATTGACACTTCGTGATAACAAGCACAACAATTAGGTGCATTGAAATTTTCAAAAGCACGTTCTCAATTTTTTTATCCAAACACAGCCTAAATCTGCAAATGCACTCCATCATGTTTTTATTACCCCACCACAGCAAGGCTAAAAAATCATGTCAAGTACGGATTTACATGCAAAAAGTATTATTGATAACAAAATACTGAGTGAATCAGATGGTCTCAAGGAAATGAGCAAAGCTAGAGTACTTGGGCTCCCACCCTACTTCCTGGCGTGTTCTGGAGTTGTTCAATCTCTTGCCTAGAGGATCATCGGTTCCTGCTAAGGAAATATACAAAGGCATGCTTTTACAATGATGAGTTACGCAGTGATAGCATCCTAAATAAAAGTGAGAAAAAAACAGGTGATTCTCATTAGAGTTTAATTTTCATATCAATATATTTTTTTTACATTATCAACTAATTAGAAATCATACTGAATCTCAAAGTACCAACTATCACCAGTGTTGTACCCGCGTTTGAATGTTTGAATAAGCACTTAAGGAAACAATCGTTATTACCTGTAAATTTCTCAAACTTTTTACTAAATTTCCCACTTTTGTAAACTAGATCCATCACTTCTTGCCTGACAACATTTAGAAAGGGTCAGAGAGAGCAAGAAACATATGTTGGCATCACTACCTAACACATGGCAAGCAATAGTGAGGAACAAATCTCAAAGAAAGAAAATAGTTGTAAACTCAAGGGACATATAACATGTAACCTGGATAAGGGATGATTATCACATCCCAAGAAAATTCTCCCACGAAATTGTTTCTTTAAAATTGCGACAGAGAGTGAAGCTGCATCCTGGTTTTAAAGCAGCACATTAAACACATTAAACAATGTATTCAACTTTTCAACCTTTAAAGCAGCACATTAAACACATTAAACAATGTATTCAACTTTTAGTTGGTTAAGGGACTCAAACAAGTCTCATGGTGAAATGTCAAATATGAAACAAAATATGTAAGTGTGATGGAAATAGAGATAATTAGTGAAAGCACATGAATGAAACATCTTTTGACATAGAATGAATCTCAATACCTCGATGACTCAATGTATGTCAAACAAATTTAAAGAGGCTAATTGCCAAATATGGATAAAACCACTGTCATGTTAATTTACAGAATATGATAAAATGCACTTAAATTCTGACCTCATAGTGTATAAGATTCAGAATGTGATCAGGACGAGATTCGACTATCCCCTTCTCTAACCAATAAGCATGTGCACCTTTATCTACTTTGTTTAAAATGTCAAGGTTGGAAGCAGACACTAGACATAAACTGATAAACATAATAATAGAAATAACCACCCAGATGAATGAATAGTTGGAATCCTAGTAAACTGAATTTTGAAAAGGATATATAAAGTCCAGACAGTCTTAAAACAGAACCACCAAACTCCAGCACTATTTTTTCAGCTTTTAGAAGGACATCAGTCCTGGGACTCCTCCCTGTTGGCACCACTGGACTATCCTGCACAGAAATAAATATCTAACCCCATGAACAAGATACGTTGTTGTTGAGACAACCATGCCAAAAACATGGGAAAGGAGAAGAGTGCTCACACCACACCCTATCGCACTCTGTGCTATTACTTAAACTTTATTGGAAACTACAAAAGTAACAGACAGACTTATTAAATAAGAAATGAGACCTACAAAAAATTTGTGATTTTCAATAAATTTTAATTAATAATAAAGAGTGTGTTCAAAATAATATATCAAAGAGAGTGTGTCACTTCTACAATGTTATGCACATGAAGTCTTGAAGATGAGAAAAATAAGTGATGATCAATTGCACAAATTAAGCTATAAAAGACAGAGAGAACAGCCAAAGAATGTTTTTAAGACCAACCTCGTGACACAATCCATTATCATTACAATCATAAGGAGCAGAGCTTGATGTAAACAGCAAAGCACCTTCACCATTCCAGCATGATGCAGCCAGCCTGATTGGTTGACAGTCCACCCCACATAAGTTCAGAAGAAAAACACAATTGCAAACACAAAAAGGTTGACTTTTATAATTGTTTTTATTTTATTTCCTCTTTAATTTAAATTTCAAGGATAAGATTGCTAACCTAAGATCACCAAGGTAGTCTGAGGATTGGTAAGGGGGAGCACAGAAAATGACATAGGGAAATTTGAGGGAGGCTTTGGTCCACTTCAAAGACGGATTGATACCGATTTCAGTTAACTCTCGGTGATGATTAGTGGTTGCTGTTTGTCCAAAAACTTGACAACCAGAATATTCCTGCAGCTTGAGTAAACATACATACATACATACATATACAATAACATATATATATATATATATATATATATATATACTGATATGATATGTCTAACAATAATTAAAATGAAATAGTAGATATAAAAGAATAAGTAGGTACCTGGCGCCAATTGTGAGCCACTAAACGACCAAGAATCCCAGGACCAACGATTAAGAGGTCGTGTTGTCCAATTGCAAGAGAAGGAGAAGGGTCGAATTCTTCACTGGAGACGTGCAAATGGGTAGCCATGAAAGATGAAGAGGTAGTGTTTAAGAGGGTGAGACGTGCAGGGAAGAGAAGAGAATTGGAGAAATGGTGAAAGAGTGTTGCATGGACAGGGCTTCTGATTCCCAGTTCCATCAATTCATCATCAAAGGCATTGTGAGATGATAGATAGGAGATAGGAATATGAACCAATCAACAAAAACAAGGGACCAATCACAATGTCACGCATACATTCCATGCTTCTCTTTCACCTGAAAACGCACTAAATTATTATAATTTTATAAATAATATTACTACTATTTTACTTTCACTTTTATTTCATTTTTATTCTAATCTTACTTGAACCCAATAAAACCATTCTGAATGATAACTTTTTCCCCCAATATTTAACGCAATGGTGCATGATTCAAAATTACTGATAAAACAATCCAATTTTTTCACATTTTCTATCATGCGTATCATTATCCTTTTTTTTTTTATAAACCATCATTTGGGTTGCTAAATATGTAAGTTAGTGATAATTTAGTCTTTAAAAGAATAAGAATTTTGATTTAATTTTTGAATGTGTAAAAATACAATAATTACATCATATTGTATAACTTAATAATAAATTAATTCATAAAATTTATAAATTAATGTCCAATTGATCCTTAATCATTATAACTTATGAAAAAATAATCTCAAAAAACTTACCTACAAGACATACTTGTCACACCTTTACGCATTCAACCATTTATCAACAAGAATTTTCGTTCTTTGATAAACTTAATTATTTATGATTTATCCATTTAGAGTAATATTTTTTTTTCTTCACACCGGGGCTAGGCCCAATAGAACAAAACAGAAAAAACTAAAAATCAAGCAAAGTGCTTGGGACAACAACAGACTTTAAAAAACCCCAAAGCTTCTTCCTATACAGTGAAAGCAGAATCAAACGGCCTGTTATTGGTGCGCACCAATCTCATCAATGATTAATTTTTTGCATGGAATCTAATTAGGCATCTTAATAAATCTCTCACAATTATATTTTTTTTCATCCATAATATTCAACAAAAGATCTTACTTAAAGAATTCAAACTTAATTTATATTAATTGGTGACAACTTTTTTTTAAGGCAATTGGTAACAACTTAATGGTGACTATTACCTTCATCCCTGTATAAAACTCTTTTTATTTTATAGTTTATCCTTTTTTATAAGATACTCTTCTAAAACTTTAGTGTATTGATTGTTTTTATCCTATAATACCCTTAATTAATTGCAATATTCTCTCTCCAATCATTAATTATTTTTTATGAGGAGAAATTAAGTGCAGAGAAATAAAGGATTATTTTTAATGTTATTAATTAAAATAATTATTTTTTTAAAGGTTGTAAATTAGTTGAAAGAGTCTTATATCTTGAAAATGATATAGTATTATTTATTAACATGGACCTGTTCATTTAGAGTGGAATTTGATTAATGATGTTATTTTTTATATTTTATTTATTTTCTATGCACTGCAAATTTTACGGTTTTTTTTACTTTTAGTTTCTCTCAAAAAAATAGTTTTTCCTATTTTATTTTTTAAAATTTAGGCGAGTCACTTGCTTAGCTCACCAATTTGAGTGAATTGAGTTAAGTTAGTTAATTTCTGATTCGTTATTAAAGTAAGCTAAGTTGACGTACTTATGTTGAGTTTTACATGTGATAGACAAAATTAAGTAGGTCGAATTTGTTGTTTTGTGGATTCTATTTGATTGTAATAATGGACAGAAAATTGGTAATAGATGGTTGCAAATATGATTAGATGTTAAAAAATATATATATATTTGCTGAGTACAAAAACTTAAATTGAAGATTAGTAGTTTATTTTAATATAATTCAATTACGAGTTAATATTATTAAAATAATTTGACTTATGAAGTTGTCTTCATTTTTTTTATAAAGTAAGTCTTGCCTTTGTGTGGTTTGCAAAAAAAGTAGACTAATCTTCTGAAGTGTAAGTAAAGTGCCTACAATAATTTGACCCTAGGATTCATCATACATCGATTCCAAAGAAAGTTGATGTTACATTAACTAAGGCATTCGAATATAGTTATTGATCTTTTTAATGTAAGGACAGACAATGGGATTCATCATATAGTGTTGGGGGTATTATTGGAAAATGCACAGTTATATATAAGAATTTTAAAACAAACATCAAATTTTTTGAAACAAAAACAAAGCAATCAAATATTAGAAATGGAGGGAGAAGTGAATAAATGCTACCATAACAAAAACTGTTGTTTGGATGGCAGATGAAAAGTATAAATAATGTTGTGGATCGTCTCTCACGTATTGTTTGAATGGGGTGCAAAAGCTTTTGTTTTTAATATATAAAAATGCTTTTTTGTCAAATTAAGAATGAATTTTAACTTTCTTGAAGGTTTAATTTGTTAAACGTACACAGTTTGTAAGTCCAAATTTAAGAGTTTTATCTATCATCTTTATAAAAGTTTTGGGTTGTCTCGGACTCTCAGGAATTCATTCCTAGTATTATATGATTTTCTTTAGTAACAAAAGTTAACGGAATTTAAAAGCGTCATCCCCTCGCTCCCAAAAAAAAAATAAAATCCACCACTAGCCTAAAAATAGAGTCTTACATTATAGTAAGTTAAAAAAATGATATTTTTATATTTATGACATCATTAATTAAAATTAATTTTATTCACCTTCATAGATTATTTATTTATTTTGCAAATAAACAGCTAAAAGTAAATAAATAAAACTGGAGAAGAGTAATTGCGGGATCGTAATCCATCATCTTTATCATTAAGGATTGAAACGTTATATAAGGATGTTTACACGGAAATATAATTAAAAAATTAACAATTAACAACTACTATTTATCCTAAAAACAAAAAATGCACGACCACACTACAACAAAGATTGTTATTTAAGGTTGGTAAGCTTTAATGGGCCCAAAACAAGTAGAGTATATCGATCCCTATTGTGTTAGTTCTTTTACCAGTAGGTTACAAGAGATCATTTTCAATTTTTTTTACAAAGGTTTCCTATTGTGCTGTTCATATAACTGGAAATTGTACACTATCTTCATTTATATAACAATAACAAGGTAATGTTCTTATTTAATATACACATTTTTTATAGACTATTTTACCTGTTGATTACTATTTTCGCAGGTCACTCACTACTTTGTTTTAATTTCAATTTCTCTTTTTTTTATTCAACCTCCTCAACATTTAAGTAGCAAATGTGTCCCCAACCTTCTCTTAAACTAGGGAGCAGAAGTAGAAGGGCAAACAATAATTAAAAGTAGCAAACAGCGATCGGTAATAGCTACCTCATTTATGATAACATGGCATTGGATACGTCTACTCATATTTTATATTACTTATTGATAGAAAATATGAGATTTATAAATATAAAAACAAAGATCTTAAAAAATAGACAATAAATATTTTTATTGGTTAAGAATCTGATAAATTTAAATGTACAATGTATAATAAGAAATATTGTTGTAATATTATCAAATTGAACCTCTTACCTAAAAAAATAAAAAGGCAAACAAATAGATAGTGCCTTTCAACTAATAATAATAATATTTTGTAAAAAAAACTAATAATAATATATATAAAAGAGGTGTAGTCTAGGTCAGTCTTTGACTCTTACGAATAATTTTCTGGACTCATTTTGGTGTTAATTTCATACTTTTTATTTTAGAAATATGAAGTTATTGTTTTTTGAGAAACCATTATATAACATCATTATATAATTTGAAAGTTTTGAAGGTACGCAAGTAAAATGATTGTATATAAGTAGTTAATAGGTGGAAGTTAAAATTAGATTGTTTGAGTAATATTTGAGTTTAGTTTTTGATAGAAATAATTTTTGGTTAAATTTTATTTATTTTTTAGCCAAATTTTGGATAAGTTAGGATTTATTTTCCCTGATAAATTGAAGGGTTAAGATAAAAAAAAATATGTGGATAAACTTTGAGTCTAATTAATGTAGTCTTCTCTTCCATTGTTACTTTTTTTAAAAAAAATATCTATTTTTTTGTGTATTGCCATTAACTAAATGTTTGTTTTGAGTGATTTTTAGTTATAAGCGTTTCCTTAAAAGGTTTTTAATTTTTTAAAATAATAATTAGTTTTTATTTATATTAATATTTAATTTACAAAAAAAATAAAAATTTTCTATCATATTAATTAAAATTAGTTTAAGGATACAATGGTAACAATGATAATACTAATGAGGTGGTGTCCGTGGTAATGTTCATGAAAGAGATCAATGATACTAATGATAATAATAATAACGATGTTAATGATCGTGGTGATGAGAGTGCTGATGTCAATGATAATAATATAAATGATGACGGTATCAGAAAAAATCATTAATAAATATAAGGTGCTTTTTTTAAAATTAAAAATTAAATATACAAATAATTTTTTATTTTAAAAATAAATCTAAAAATATTTTAAAATTGGATCCATGATTGAAAAAGTTGGGATTACTGTAAATAGAAGCTTGTTCTATTAAAAATTAAAAGAGGGAAATATATTCCTCCTGAAAAGCAATGCTAGGGTAGATGTATGAGCTTTCATTTTCATGGTGGGTGATTATTAGATGCATAATTAAAGACAGTACAATTAGACATTCCTATTCTGTCAATTTAAATTGGACGTGTTTGGCACTACACTCTTTCTATTGTGGTTAGAAGGGGTGGTGGTGAGTTTATACTTTATATGCCTCTTAATTAGGAGCGGAGAATTTAGTTGTTTTGAAGTAGGATACTAGGGATATATTATTTTTATTTTTATAAAAAAAATTCATAATTACGTATTCATTAAAGATTAATAATTAAAATTTTAAAATATATAATAAAGTATAAATTATTAATATAATTATAAATTCTTCAGAAAGAATGTGGTCAAATTAAATTT
Source organism: Glycine soja (assembly GCF_004193775.1). Taxonomy (NCBI): domain Eukaryota; kingdom Viridiplantae; phylum Streptophyta; class Magnoliopsida; order Fabales; family Fabaceae; genus Glycine; species Glycine soja. Next base: position 7,596,492 of record NC_041016.1, read on the forward strand.
TATTTATTAGTTAATTTTAATCTTTTAAAAAAAATCTTACCACCACTTAGTGGAAAGGTGTCATAGGCAATTAGGCATTTTATATTTCAAACAATTATCCTAAAGTAGTATGCGATGCCATTCATCTTGGTAAAAAAAAAAAGAAAAAGAAAAAGAAAAGTGATGCAATTCATTTAGATACATGTCATATCATTAATAAACAATAATAGAATCATTCAAAAATTATAATTTATGATGAATAAAATTATTTTTTAAAATTTAGTTAAAACCAAATTTAGTTATAGGATTAAATACATTTTTAGTCTATGATAATATTTGTTTTTAGTTTATTAAAAAAATATTTTCTTTTAATTTCTTATTTATGAAAATATAGTAAAATCAGTTCTTGTCATTCACAAAAATCATCTCATTTTATATAGAAATAGAAATTAGCTCATTTTGGTATCTCATTTATGGAGATAAGGACTACGCATGGCATACTTTCATACATGTGGAACTAAAGAAAATTATTTATTTTTTAGACACTAAAAATGAATATTAGACTATTAGTAGATTTATAGGGACTAAAAAGTATATTTAATCTTTAAATATATTTATAAAGACTAAAATATAGTTTGTCTTTAATGTGTTCAATATTTTATTTTAAAAAGTGTATGTACTAATATATATATATATATATATATATATATATATATATATATATATATATATTTGGTAATGGGATATAAACAAACAAAAAAGAAAAGAAAAGTTGTTTTCTTCTTTTTCTCTACATTATCCTTATGCATAAATGCATTTATTCTCTCTAAATAAATCCATATAATTGTGTTTAAGACTAGTAAAAAAAATTGATGAATGCATGATTTTAATTACTCACTAATATTCTGTCTCACTAAATATTCTACTCAATATTGATTCAAAAGTAGTGGCTAAATAAATTTGTTCTTAAACAACAATCTTATAATCCAAAACATAAACATATAAGTAAGATTTATGCAGTGAGAAATATATTATCTTTATTGATGCTATTAATCAAGCACATGCTTTAATCTTCCTCTGTTTTTTTTATTTATCATAAATCTTGACCAACTTCACAATCCCATTTTCTTCCTGAAAGCAATGTTCCAACCTCCAAGTAAGTGAAAAACCACCAAAACAGGCCCCAAAAAAAAATGTAACGAAGTACTACAATACAATACATAATAACTGTTAACTGATCAGGTGTACATACAACACTACGTACCTTCCTAGTTCTACCTCCACCGTTCTCCAACTACACCAATAATATTTTTACCTCATGCAAGCAAGTAAAGAAAAAAAATAACAAATAAAAATAAATAAATAAACCATCATGAAATGTAATTATAGTTAACACAAACATCTTCATGGTACTTGAACCTGAATTTTGTGTCTTGCTTTGATTGGACACTATCATGGAAGCTTCTTCAACTTGATACAAACTCAGTACTCTGAAAGGGTTAAAAAGGGTAAAAAATAAAAAAAACTGAAGTGGGCATAGAGACATTGACACACCTCACCCATAACTGGGTTATTATAGGTACAGGTCTTTGCTACCTTTGGCTCTTCCTCGAGTCAAACTTAAATACAGAAACCATTATGAGTATGAGAGAGAAGTTGAAAAATAAAGGAAGATACCCTCACATTTTTTTTTCTCTCTCTAAAACATTCTTTTCTTTTCTTTTCACTGATCCTTGAATCTGGTAAGACTCAACTTCAACCATAACTGTTTCAACTTTGATCTTCCTCCATATCACAGTCCCAAAAGGAGATTTTTTTTTTATTTTTAAAAAAGACCCACCTTAAAAAAAAAAAAAAGAAACAGTGGTCTTATTTTCTTTGACTGCACCACAAATTGTGGGGTGTCTTCAAAATCATTGCTTTCTCACTTTTGTCTGCCAAAGTTAGGGTCTTTAGAATTAGCGTTTGCACAGTCCAGCTTTTGGAGATTTATGATTAGGGTTTTTGGAGGGGAGAGGGATTTTGGGGGGTGATTGGATGGTGAGAAATTGAGGGAAAATGTGGTTGGTGCAAGTGGGGGGAGTAAATGAGAAATTTTGAGAGATGGGGTGTGCGTTTGGAAGAGAGGCTTCGAGGGAGGAGAGGAGAGAGGAAGTGAGAGAGGCAAAAGCTGAGGAGGAGGGTAGAGGAGAGGTTGTTGAGAATGAGAACATTGAGAAGGAGGGTGGAAGAGAGGAGAGGAGGACAAGGGCAAGGGGAGAGAGGAGGCGATCTTCGAAGCCGAATCCGAGGTTGAGCAATCCTCCTAACCATGTTCATGGTGAGCAGGTTGCAGCAGGGTGGCCCTCTTGGCTCTCTAAGGTTGCTGGTGAGGCTATCAATGGATTGACCCCTCGGAGGGCCGACACTTTTGAGAAGATTGATAAGGTAAAGAGCATCTAGAACTCGATGAATAGTACACTTAATTTTGTTTCCAATTTTGGTTTGGTGATGTTGCTGAATTCTGATATGGTCTTGATGTCTAGATTTGATTTTTTGACAATGTTGAGCTGTTCTTATGTTCTTCATTGCTCCTTTCCTTGAATGGAGGATGTTGATGTTATTGTGTTTCTCTTTGGAGTTTTAACGTAGTATGAGGGGTTTGGCTCTAAAAAATGACTTTTTGTTGATGTTGTATAGTTTTTTGAGTGCAAGCTATGGCAACACCTAAAAGTAGTAATGTGGATTTTAGACTTTTTATTTTATTTGGTGGGGTTTGTGATTAAAATTGAAAAGCCTTCCATCAAAATGTCTAAAAGTTATTTCTCCTGGCGACTTGCCTGGCTATTATTAAATCTCTTATTGATGCTTCTGTTATCTTTCAATCAGATTGGGCAAGGTACATACAGCAATGTTTACAAAGCTAGGGATACTTTAACGGGGAAAATTGTTGCTCTAAAGAAGGTCCGTTTTGACAATTTAGAGCCTGAGAGTGTCAAGTTCATGGCCAGAGAGATTTTGATTCTCCGGCGTTTGGATCATCCCAATGTCATCAAACTGGAAGGCTTAGTGACTTCTAGAATGTCATGCAGTTTATATCTTGTGTTTGAATACATGGTGCATGATTTGGCTGGACTTGCCACAAACCCAGCAATCAAGTTCACAGAGTCTCAGGTATTGGTGTATTCACCTTGAGTGCATGCTCTTGTTTTGTTTGAAATATATGATTCCAGAATCTTTTTCTTTTTTTGGTTGCTTCTGGAGGTAGTCCCTTTTTATATGCTCGTATCTGGCTATTTTAGGTAAAATGTTACATGCATCAGTTATTTTCTGGACTGGAACATTGTCACAACCGTCATGTGCTGCATCGTGATATAAAGGGGTCGAACCTTCTTATTGACAATGATGGAATTCTCAAGATTGGTGATTTTGGATTAGCTTCCTTCTTTGATCCTAATCACAAGCACCCTATGACCAGTAGAGTGGTTACTTTATGGTATCGACCTCCAGAACTTCTTCTTGGGGCCACTGAATATAGTGTAGGAGTGGATCTCTGGAGTGCTGGCTGCATTCTTGCTGAATTGTTGGCTGGAAAGCCTATTATGCCTGGTCGAACAGAGGTAATCTATGATGGATACATTATATAGGGTCTATAGTTGCATCTTTTAAGGGCATAATGTGTATTCAGTTTACTAGTCTAAGGTGCAAGATTTTGTTGTCCATGGCCTCTCAATTTTCTGCTACTTGATTGTGAAATTTGTGCTTTGGATTTTACTTCTATAATTAGCATCCTTATGTGTTGTAGGTGGAGCAGCTACACAAGATATTCAAACTATGTGGTTCTCCTTCTGATGAATATTGGAAAAAGTCAAAGTTGCCTCATGCTACCATTTTTAAGCCCCAACAATCATACAAGCGATGCATTGCAGAGACATATAAAGATTTTCCTCCATCATCTCTGCCACTTATGGATACCCTTCTCGCAATCAATCCAGATGAACGTTTGACTGCCACTGCTGCATTGCATAGTGAAGTAAGATAATAATTGAATTGACTAAATGTTGTGAAATCACCTAATTTCTTATGCTTTTATCATACTTTTTTATATGGGCATGCTACAACTGCATAACAAGATACTTTTTGTCATATTTAAATATTATTCTTAATTTGTCCTAACTTATATTCCAATGCAAGAACCATGAATATATATTCACAATATATTAGCAGAGGCATTGTTTGATAAGTTGGATTGCTTTTATTCCTTTCTATCGTTACTCAACCAGAACAGAACATACGATGGAGAAAGAATAAATTGGAAACAACATAGTTTAAATATCGTGTGATGCACTAGAACAGCTGCTTATAACTCTATACTGCACTAGAAATGGGGTTGCTTCTTAGTCGTAGGAAATAACAGTGATAGCTATAGTGGCATATGTTGTCAATTGTATATAATTTAAATTTGAGAGGATGAAGATTGTACTTGCAATCCTTAAAGCTTTTCACTAATTGTACGTAATGGTCCGAATTTAAAGCCATTTGGTTCTCTTTTGCAGTTCTTCACAACAAAACCATATGCTTGTGAGCCCTCTAGCCTTCCAAAATATCCTCCCAGCAAGGAGATGGATGCAAAGCTACGGGATGAAGAAGCTAGGAGGTGGCTTAAATTACTTTTGACATATAAATAATCGTTTCATCAACAGTCTGATAAAACCCTTATTTTCTTAAAAAGTTTCCCGAAATGCATACATGTTGGTTAGATTTTGATCATGTTCATGTTTCTTTATTTAATTGAGGAGGTTGCTAGGCATCCATATAACTTTAACATGTAATTTAGTTATCCTTCTCCATCTTTATTTTCTCGATCTCATGATATTGGAGGCTGCAGAGTATATATATTTTCAGAAGACAATGAAAATGCACACAATTCAGTATTTAATTTCAATATGTCTTGACTATAGATTGAGAGCAGCTGGTAAAGCTAATGCTGATGGTGTCAAGAAATCTCGTCCACGTGAGCGAGTTGGGAGGGGAATTGCAGTTCCAGAGGCCAATGCCGAACTGCAAGCAAATATTGATGTATGTCTGATTAGGCACCCAATTCACTCCAGCAATTATTTCTTATATGATTAATGTGATGAATTATTAAATTTATCAATTAGAAGCAATGGTGTAGATTTCAACTTAACAATATCCATTTCTTATTCATTTTTCACTTGCCTGCATGCAATCTTTATGGATGTTTATTTGAGAGGTTGAATCGTCCTTTTTTCAGAAGTTATTAATTTATTCAGTTATTATTGTTTTCAACTTTTCATATTTAGAAGAATTTGCAAGAGGTTATTGTGAGTGGATTTTGTCTTGGTGAAAACTTGTATTTTTGTTGTAGAAGTCTTGGTGGAAAATTTTAACCTTTAATTGTTCTAGCTGCCTCAAATGACTCAAACTAGAAAATCCAGTCCTTCTTAATTCTTTACTTTTGCCTGGGCAGTGGGCATGAAAATTTCCAAACATGAGCAGTAGTTTAGGCTTCATTGTCCCTTAAAGTCTTAAAATGTGCGAAAACTGAAAACTAGTAATAATAGACAGAAAACTAGTGTGAAAATTAAGTTAGTTTAATTTGGTTTGGATATTATAATGATATATAGGCTCCTCCCAATATTCCCTTGTGTTCCTGTTTAATTATTAATTGAATAAAGACATTTTGCCAACAGTCACAACTGCCACTGATCAAGTGCAGATTGAACTGTTGTTACTGTTTTGACACCATCTTCTGTAATGCTTTAGATTTGTGGCATTTGGTTGCCTTGGTTGTATAAGTATATTCTCCCCTTGTGGAATTTTTTGGGCTATCCAAGATAATTGTGTTATATTACAGCTTCTATTCGTATAGAACAGTGTTAATGTTCAGCTCTTACTGCAGAGACGACGGCTGATCACACATTCAAATGCTAAGAGCAAGAGTGAGAAGTTTCCTCCTCCCCACCAAGATGGAGCTCTAGGCTATCCTTTGGGTTCTTCACATCACATGGATCCAGTTTTTGATCCCCCTGATGTTCCATTTAGTTCTACAAACTTCTCACAACCTAAAGCAAATATCCAAACCTGGTCCGGCCCATTGGTAGATCCTTCTGGTGTGGGCGTGCCGAGGAGAAAGAAGAAACATGGCAAGTGATGAGCATCATATACAATCAAATTCATCAAAGGAGGACTCAAAAAAGATAGGAATGAGTCGGGAGTCAAAGAAATATTCTTGTAGTATAACACCAATCAATTTTTTTGAAGTATTCATGATGAAGCTGCAAATGTTGCTGAGTTGATGTCAGTCCTCTAGTTGCTAAAGGCATTGGAGGTAAACCAAATTGTATTTTCCTGCTTCCATTTCTTTCTCAATGATCAAAGGTTTATTCTCTATCTTGTATATCTTATTTTTTTTTTCTTCTTGAACTACAAAGTTTAATTAGGTTAGATGAATATCTAATAAATAGGTTTTGGGAACAGTATTGGCAATTTATATCTCTCCCTAATTTTTTTCCCATTTAATTTCTACTTTCCAGAAGCCTGTGAACTGTGCAGTACTTATACACAGCATTCTTTTAAATTTTTTGGTTTATTCATAAGATTCTCTATTATCCTTTTTTGTGCATTAGTTTAAAGAAAGCCTTGTGATTGTCATTTGACGATGAATAGTGATATGGTTCCTGGTTGCACTGGTAAAATATTTCCATTTTGTTGATTGTGATTTGGGGGGGGACATCAGAAAAATCAATCATTTATACTACGTTTGCATTTGGATCACTGGATGGACGTGGTACTGGTATATAATCTAAAAGTAAAATTGGAATTATATGGTTCGTTTGACTTGGACTGGATCAGAAAAGAAAACCCAAGATGTGACATGGGTTCTCGTTGGAAGAAATGTAAAGTTTGTTTTATATGCGCGCGTAAATCAATGATTATATAAGTTGATATTTGTTTCTGGCTTCAATTCGTAATTTTATGAACTATGTGTTTTTCAGAGAAATTTTCTTTAGCTTTTGAAGACTAATTTTCTACCAAATTTTATCAAACTTTGACCTTTAAATATACAATGCTTAAAAAAAGTCTATGGTTGTTTCTGAACAATACAAAATCTATGATGTCGAATTGGCACCACCAATGGTTTGTAAGATTATTAAATTACGCAATACTGTTAAATAAACTGTGTTAGATGGAGTTAACCTTTAAATATATAATGCTTAAAAAAACGTCTATGGTTTTCTCTGAACTATACAAATTTAATGATGTTGAATTGATACCATCAATGGTTTGCACGATTAAATTATGCAATACTCTGATCATATTTATAAGAAATAAGTTATATTATTAAATAAACGATTATGGATAACCTATATACACCTTTCAGTGGAGAGAATTCAACAATGTCACATTGGAGATCCAATCTATGCCATCTTACTTTCATTCCCTCTTTTGAATTGCCTCCTTTTTCCCTTTCCCAACTCATCATAAATCATACCCTTTATGTGGGGTTCATTTGGTCAAATCATTGCTCTGAGTTGGTGTGGGATGAGACACTGGAACGTGAATGGGCCGAATTCAACTACCATTCTACATCAAGTTTAATCATAATGATCATATCTTAACTTTTCTGCACCAAAACACTTTCCATTTATGCCCCCTCCGTTTCAGTTATCAAATTTTCCATACATTACATTGTCAAATTTTGTTGCCATTTATACTTCATGTCTCTCCCAAGACAGAAGGGTAGATTGAATAATAGTTGTTGTAGCTGAGTTTGACATTTAGATTCAACTTTGTTTTAAGAACACGAGGCAGCCACCACTTTCAAGATAGCTTTTTTTTTTGTTGAGAACTTTCAAGATAGCTACCACTCAATATTTTTGGGATTTGTCTATATATATTGCTGAAGGTCAAAGCTCTTAGCCTTACCTTTTCTTTAGGACAATTTAAGTGTGATATAGTGAGAGTGAGAAATCCATAGCAGTAGTAAGTAGGTTTGTGTTTGGTAGCTTACAGGTTCTTGAAAGCTAAGAATGAGTCCACCACCCCCTGAAGGACCTGGGCCTTAGGACTATTCAGGTTCGGGCATTGCTATGTGCACCCTGCATAATTTTCCCATTTTGCCCTTCTGTAAAAGGGATACGGATCAACTAGTCCGTATGAGGCTTACAGATTAGCTGATCCGTATGAGTCCAATCTGTAAGCGTAAGTTTTTTTTATTTAATGGCCCAAACAGGAGTCAAACATGTGACTTTCAGGTTATTAGCACGATGTTCTAACCAACTAAACTAATAGGCAAATTATGTTATAAAATAGTGTTGTTATATATAACACTAAAATTTATAATGTATATTTAATGCGCATGTAAATTTAAATAATAAATTTTGTGACAATTAATTTTGATATAACTCATACAAATTATTTAATATGTATATTTTTTATAAGTAAAAAAAATTTACTATTAAAAAAATTAATTTATTAATAAATTAAAAAAAACATATGGATTAGCTAATTGAAAAAAATTAAAAAAAAATACTTACTGATCACGTAATCCGTATGAGTTAACTCATACAAATTATGTGATTCGTATGAGTCATACGAATTAACTCATACGGATTACGTAATCCGTATGACTCATACAGATCATGTAATCTGTATGAACTATACGAATTATGTAATCCATAAAAACAAAAAACACTTAAGGATATTTTTGGAATTTTATTTTGATGCTGGGTGCACAAGCAATATATTAGGTGCACCTAGCAAAGCCCTTCAGGTTCATGGCCCGGACCACCTTCCCTTCTTGGCAATTTCTTCAATGGCCTCTGTAACACCATATCTTCTTGGTTGGTATTTGGTAACATGTTTCTCTTCATTAAGACCTACACCATATAAATAACATTGCAAAATTAACTTTCCTTTTTTTTTCTTTTTTTATTTACTGTATTAGAGAAGTAACATCGATATATTTTTTTATACTCTTTTTCCAACTCTCCATTATATTGAAATTTCATGTGCATATCACTTTGAACTTATTGCAGATTGGACCCAAGAATAATTGAGTGCTGCTAACATTTTTTTGTAAAGCTAAATGAGGAAAAGGTGAGAAATTAAACAAGATGCAAAATTTCACCATATTTCCAAATAGTGTTTTGACAATTTCTACATAGTCTGCTGTTGCTAGTTGCTACAAAACTGTTTTGGTGCATCACTTAAACCACCACCAATTCCAGTGGCCCCACCACAAGCTTTGCCTCCACCGGATCCCTTGCCATTTGTGTCTAGCCAACCTGGACCTCCCATTTTGTCGCCACCCCTAGTGCTTGATCTTTTTTGGCCTCCAATAGCTCCTAGTGTTCCAAGTGATTCAATTGGGCTTTTGATGGGCTACCAAAGTCTCCTGATAACCCATCAAGGAACCTCTTTATTAATGAAGAAAATGAGATTTTACCCAGTCATATCTAGTGTATTTCACCCACTTATAACCAATTAATCAACCCTAATGCATACACCGAAAGATTTTCTTAAGTTATCACATCTAGTGTATTTCTTAAGTTCCTATTTTATCAGTAGCCTGCCATTAACATTCTTATATGTGTGCTTGTGTGTGGAATTTTGATATTTTCTAATGACACACATATTTGGTATATAATCCATGATTTGAAACTATTCTCACATTTCAAGATAGTGATTTCACAGATGTTTATTACTTGTAACTCGTAAGTCAGTCGTATGTAGCATTTTTTAAGCGATACAAACTTAGTAAACTGAAATATTTAAAACCAATATCAACTAGTTCAAACAATTCAAACATAATATAATAGAAACCCTTAACACTAACCCTAAACAATCAGTAGTAACCCTAAACTATCAACAATAACCCTAAATCCTAATAAGAAACATTTTTCAAAACAAAAATACATATTTCACATTTTTTTTTAAAAAGGGGTCATACAGATCAAGTTGATCCATAAGCTTCATACGAATCAAGTTGATCCATATGAGGCTTACGGATCAACTTCATCCGTAAGACTCATACAACTTGATCCTTAAACCTCATACGGATCAAGTTGATCCGTATGCACAAACCTACTTCCTACTTCATTCGTATGCCTAAACCTATTTCCTACATCAAATGCGGATCAACTACATCCGTAATAAATTAAAAACCAGCAACGGAAGCAACAACCGTTAAAGGGGAAATGAAGCTTACCTTGACGGTGGAAAAGTCCCTTCATTGCACGTCCACAATGCCGATGGAGGAGAAGAAGGATCAAAGCCCAACGAAAATGACACGGCGACACAAACGGAGGGCAGAAGAATAGCGACAACGCAAATGGAAGCTCAGCTTTCTTGTGTACGGAATGCGTAAAATGGTACTAGGTGGACCAAAATCTTTTAAATCAAGCCAAGGAGTATTTTTTACCTTTCACATTAAATGTTGGGTGCACCTAGCATCATCCCCCATTTTGCCGCCACCCCCAATGCCTGCTCTTTTTCGGCCTCCAACACCTCCTAGTGTTCCAAGTGGTCCAATTGGGCTTTTGATGGGCTACCAAAGTCTCCTGATAGCCCATCAAGGAACCTCCTTATTAATGAAGAAAATGAGATTTTACCCGGTCACATCTAGCTTATTTCACCCACTTATAACCAAGTAACCAACCCCAATGCATACATCGAAAGATTTTCTTAAGTTTTCAATCTATGTATATTCATTGTGAGCACATGAAATCTCATAATATGGATCAAAAGATTATTAGAGTTTAACCATGTTATGATGGGTACTGATATTTTAAATAAATTAGTTAATTAAACAAATTGTATGTGTCCAATTTCCTTCCATTCTTTGGCTCAATCTTTTCATATTTGTGCTACTCATTAGCAAACTGAACTGACTGAACTATACCAGGGATTTAATTAGCAATCTTTACATGTTATGATGGGTACTCATATTTGTGCTACTCATTAGCAATCTTTACATTTTGACCTATACCAGGGATTTAATTAATCTAGCAACTGAACTAACTAATTAAGCAACCATAAAACTAATTAAATGTTATTTAAGTATTTTTAGTACCTTCCAAAGTTGGAAAGTGTGTGCTAGCGTCTAGCACTTCCAACTTGGGATAACTAATGCAAACTAAACTAGAACTCGAAGGATAAACAATAATCATATCAGGAAAATACAAAACATTTATAAGATACATGAGTAATCAACAATAATGTTTGAGGAAAAAGGCTTAACCACTACCAAATAGAAGTTGCAACATTAACACTCAAACAATGGATCCATCAAGAATTCCAAGAATTGGATGCAAACTTCGCACCTGATTACCAAAAAAGAGCCAAGGGAAGTAGAAAAAATGAAGTAGCAAATCAAAGCTATCCGAGTTGAATTTTAGGGGAAAAAATTCATCGAAAACACCAATCACTTGATGGTTACTTTTAGTCATCTTTCACTACATTTAAATAAGAGATAACTACAGAATATAAAAATGATCGACAAATCTTGCATCTTTCATGACTCCTGTGCAAGTCTTTGACGGGCATTTCTAGCCATACAGAAAAGAGCAATTTTGCAAAGAAAGTAGAGGATTAGAAAACAAAAATTGACATGTTTTTGGATGCATTGAGGGGGGAAATGTGGAAAAATTTGAAAAATGAGCTTATGACTTAAAATTGCTCTTAAAATATCTCCTCTAAATGTTTTGAGCTTCTCTGATCAGCATGATTCTCTTTGTTCCTTTAAATGCTTTTTACACACAGGTCCACTTTAATTATATCTGTTCAATAGGTTTTAAGTTTTTTGAATGTAGTTTGTGATGCGTGATTCTTTGCTCTTTGAGCTTCTCTGATTTGCATGATTCTCTGTCTCTTAAAATATTTTTCACCACAACTATGTCAGGGCAAAGAAATTATTAGCTCTTATACACTCTACCTGGCAATGAACATGTTTGATAGGTTCCTCACGGGAAAGGAGTCAGTGTAAGAAGTCACCTAATTCTAGCTTGTTAATGAAATTTATCTGATTTCATATTTTCTACGTAAAATAATATCCATTTACATGTCTTATTGATGAAGTTGACTGATTGGTTTTGTTTATTTAGGATTTGATAGGTCGTTATGAGAATGAAAAATTTAAGCTGCTTGCAATTTGTTGTATTACAATAGTATGTAAGATAAAAGTCAAAGGCTTCAAGCTGAATCTAATTTTGGTAAAACTATTTGTTGTTTTTTTAATTTTCAGTGAGATGAATGTGGGACTAAAAATGCAAATTCCATCATGAGGATGGGATTTCGCATTCCGAAAAGAATTGATTGGCATGTGTGGTCAATCACAGCATTTGATTTCATTGAATTTATTTTTATCCAAATCATCCTGTAATTTCGGTTAACAATCGAGAATGGATCTATGACCTGATTTTTCAATCCGAAGGAGGTAACAAACTCACATCAAGAATAGAATTTATTAGTTCTTTTTTCTTCTTCTAACAAATGATGTCTCTTCCACTATTGCTCTTTCCCCCCTCTTATTTACAAAATACTATTTTGCTGGCCATGAGCCATCCCTTGTTACAAAATGTGCTTTCTTAGATATCCTTAGACAAGCTTATCCCGATACTTGTAAAAAATTAAAACATGTTTTTGATAAGAGAAGTGATTCCTGTTTTATAAAATAAGTCTTGAATATTTACTTTATTTAATAATTTTTTTCTATAATATAATTTTCATAAATCTAGTCATTGAATCATGAAATATCATGTTAGTGATTATGCATGTCAAGTTTCATTTAAGTTGACATTTAGAAATATATAATTTTTTAAATATCAATTATTTAATATTTTAAAAGCATTTATAAGTTAAATTAAAGATGGCTAGCTATGACATGAGTAATAAGGTGGCATAGAAAAAGGAACTGAATCTTCAGAATCCCGCCACTGTTGGAGGTCGCAAATTTGATAAACAATGATTATTGAGATTTTATACGACTTCTGGCACTACAATGTCGTCCAAGGTAGAATGACGTTGTGAGCAGTTCGTACTCTTTTAAAAGTCAGTCTGCTTATATTTGTCAAAAGTTTCTTGGGGAAAAAAACTTCACCACATGAATAGAGGAATCCTCTATGTACTATCAAACCACAACTCGCAAAGTCCACCTCCTGAAAACATATGGCACTTGTTTTTCTGAAAAGATACTTATGATTAAATTAAATGCAATGATAACTAGACAAAACATTCTTTTTAATAGCAATAGCCACCCAATGAACAACATCGTTCGAGAATAACTCCTTTATGTTAATTAATGTTGGGACAAATTCTTCATAGTTGTCCGAACAAATCAAATGGATAGTTTCAATTTTTGTCCACTCATTGGCTCTGAGCCAGAATAACTCTACACAATAACTCTCACATTAGGTTTTTTTTTTTTTGGAGTCATTTGTAAATCTAATAATGGATTGTGGATTAGAAAAAAAACTTTTGAACAAACTTAATCAACCATTTATGTCTTAGTAGCATTGTACCAAATAGTAAATATATTCCTGAATTCCATTTATAAAATAACAAGCAAGTCAAATGATGTAAAATAATACATTGCAGGATGTGCAATTTACTATGGTTGAGTTTTGGTATCCCGTGGATGGTTTTGGACACTACTCTCATTGACATATTTGTTGACAATTTAATATCGGTGAACACAAGAAGATGTCTGTTGCATTTTGGTTTCCAGTAAATATATGGTCAGTCATGGCATGGCTCTGGACACTACTCAGTTTATTGTGATTAGGTTTTCATTGACATTTGTTGACAGTTCTTTGAGTGGCAAGTCAGTAGGTGCAGCATCAAGTATTTTCTCTTGGAATTGCATCCATTCTTTCATTGTATCCCTATGAGTCTGCAAATAAAAAATTATTAGTATAGGATGTAAACAGACATTAATGTATGCGAAGGCCAAAATGTTCTTAGAAGAAATGAAGTCTTTGATATTTTAATAGGTTTATAATCTTTAATATCATCAAAGACAACAATCTCTTGATGACTACTTTAGTAATCTTTCACTACGTTTGAATAAAGGATAACTACAAATAAAAATGATCAACAAATCTTGCGTTTTCATGACTCCCGTGCAAATCTTTGATGGGTATTTCTAGCCATAAAGAAAAGAGCAGTTTTGCAAGAAAGTGGAGGATTATAAGAAGAAAAAAATTGACAAGTGTTTGGACGGGGAAGGGAATGTGGGAGAATTTGAAAGATGAGCTTATGACTTATGCTGCGGAAATAAATTTGTCTTCCATACACACTCGTATTGGGAAATATGGATGAAATGAAAGAAAGGAAATAAATGGTAAGAGTTGAGAGATTTCAATAATATAAAATTGTTGGAGAGAAACATGGCATAAGTTCACGTCTTGACTTATATATATGAGAAGAATTGCTAAAAAAACACAGAAAAAAAATAATTGATATATCTATCTTATATAATAGACACAAAATTTCAAAGAATAATAACTTAGATGATTGTCAAAAATAATGAAACATATTAAAAAATACAATTACAACATAAATACGATAAAATTGATGATGATCTATAGTATGTTGTGTAAGATACATGTCTTCCGAGTGTTGTCAATGTCGACTATCAGTAATTTTAAAAAATTAATGTTGACTTTAAAAAAATTATAAAACAAAATTATAAAATTTAATTTAATAAATAAGTAATTTTAAAATCAATTTAAAAAATTATATAATATAATATTTATATTTTATAATATTTTAAATTAAAAAAAAATAAAAAGAAGAGAGAGTTAGTTATACATTACATAGCTATATATCTTATTTGTTCTGAGTAGTCCCTTGGCGAAGTTGATTTGCAAATTAGTGTAAATTGATTGTTTAAAGCACAAAGTTTCTAAGCAGTATATATTAGAAATTAAATTATAAAATAATATTAATTAAAAAAAAGGAAAAAAAAGGTATATTCACGAAAAAAACCATTAATACTATCTATTTCTAACACACTCCAAACAGGAGATTTCGAGAGTATCCCCTACTTCCTCGTACTCAATTAAACAATCAAACAAAAACACGTTTATTATGTCTACTATCATGACACGTAACAAGATCAATCAGCCTAACGCCCCCGGAATAATTGGCGGTCACAAAATTACAAGACTCTGTTCAATTTTTCCGGCTCAGAGTAATTGTTCCTCGCTAAGTCATAGTATTTGGAAGAAAATAAAAAAGAACAAGACAAAGTGAACCGCTCATCAATATTTTGGCAAATACCCAAAAGAATAAGCAACTTAGCCTTTTCTCATCAATTATCAGCTATTAGTTTTGATATATATGAAGCGTGTACATTTTTTTGTAGGAATTGTGCGTGCCTAACACATGAGTAGTTATTTCACAAAATTAAATCGTTTTATTATTATATGTGATCATCAGAAGTTTGAAAAATTAAATAAATATATTTACGAAATTTTAGAACAACTCAACAAATATAATATGTTTTACAAATTCAAATCGCATATCTCTTTTTCTGTGTTTTCTTGATTAAAAATAATTTCAATTGAAGAATGATGCCTCAAATTAATTAATAACTATACAAAAGAAAAAAAAATGTTACTTTTTTCATAAGAGATTATTCTTGAATTAAAAGGATGAAAACAAAATGCTAAGAGGACAACTGATTTAAATTTCTATTTGTTTGACTTTTAGAATTAGAATTAGATCTCTTTCAGTTTTAAGCATAAATAAGTTCTTAATTTAATCTGTAATCAAGAATAAAAGTCTAATGAGGAATAAGCAAGCTTCATTCCCTAATTCAATAACAAGTAACAACCCCACCACATCTATCACCACTAACCCAATCTGATAGATGATGCTATATACTCTAACAATACATCACCATTATCCTAAGTAGTTTCTAGTAGATTAGTACCACTTCCCATTTGTGTAAATCTTCCACCACCTTATCTATTATAATAATTCAAAAACAAGAGGGGTGCCATGCCAAGGAGGATTTTGAGCATTTCAATTCAACTTTGTGTGGCTGAGAACAAACAACAGCATAGTGTTATGGTACATGGTACATGGTACATGTAAAACAATGTTTCTGTCTGTTAGCAAGATTTGTCTGTAACCAAAAACAAAGGAAGGCAATTTTTTTCTTATCCAAAAAATGCACACTCTGATCCGAGTCATAGGAGGAGGGATCCAAAACCAAAACTGCAGAAGCAGAAGCAGATCCTGAAACACGGACCAATGAAGTGAATCTGATTCTGAATGTGAATACCCCACAAGACAATGTCCCAAAACCACACCACAGAGCACAGGGGAAATGAGTCAGCACACACGCAGCATTGCCCTATGTGTGTGCTCCACGCGTTGTGCCCATCCACAACCTATCATTCATTCTGTGACTCTAAAATTGTATTTGTCCCTTTACCTTGACGCACCTAGTACTTTTCAACCATCCAATTGCCACTTGCCATATTTTTCTATACAAACACACATTATTAATTAAGACAACAATTTATATCAACAGTTAAAAGTGCATGCATAATTAATTCGTTTTGGATAACTGATGTAACATCTTTTGTGTGATGGGATTTGAATCTACCCTTGTGTCGGTCCCAAATATCATCAATAATTTTAAACGTATTACCATTCTAAGTAAAGAATTAAAGACCCCCAAATTAATAATCAATTGTTTTCGTAATAATACAATAATCTACGTGTGTTAGCCTTATATCCAGCCATATCCAACTCATCTACGGCACACGATACAATTTTTTATGAATATTATTAATTTACTTTTTTTTATACTAAATTATAGGTTTAAAGAATTTGCCATATTTTGTCGATAATTATTTTTTTTTGTTAGAAAGTATGATTCATAATTTTTAATAGAGTATCTATTTTTATTTAATTTTTATTTGTCTACAAAATCTCATGTTTGAAATCTTTTTATTAACACTTGAAAGAGAAAAATAAATAAATAAATAAGTTTCTCTCATAAATTAAAATTTAATTTTTGAAAAAGTTAATATGATAAAAATTTTACCGATTAACTTATACATCAAGAAATTCTAACTTTGAAATAAATTTATTTAATTTTTGTTCTTATATTGTTCTCTTATAAAACATATATTTAAAACATCATAGCTTCTTTTTTTTTACCTAAAAAAAACATCATGGATCAAATCTACTTCAACCAACCTAATATTGGTTACTTACCTTACTTATAGTCTTTGCTATATACTAATTGTTATTCTTTTTCAGAATTATAAACTCAATGATGATGATTTTTTGTTGGTAGAATAATGATGAGGATTTGTTTGGGGCCCTTAATATTTTGATATTTTTATTTTTATATATGTATAAAAATAATCAACAATAGTACTATTCTGCGGCTCTACTTTGGTTTCCTATCACGAGGGCACGTGGCACATTGTTTTAAAAAAAAAAAAAAAAAGCGCGTTTCGGGTTCCACATCCTATATATGCACCTTTCCCATATCTATTTTTCCCATCTTCAAAATCTCTCCTTTCTTTGAATCCCATTATTTTCTGCGTCAATTTTGCTGAAAACCTTAAGTGGGTATCCTGAAAACACTAGATTTTCGATTCGTTTGGTAAGCGGATTTTTAGGTTTGATTATTACGTTTTTCTGTTCTTGTTGGATATGGAGG
Organism: Glycine soja; assembly: GCF_004193775.1. Taxonomy (NCBI): domain Eukaryota; kingdom Viridiplantae; phylum Streptophyta; class Magnoliopsida; order Fabales; family Fabaceae; genus Glycine; species Glycine soja. The sequence continues at coordinate 7,614,163 of NC_041016.1, forward strand.
TTTCGGTGATTGGAAGCTCTCAAGCGAATCTGGGAGCGTCGGAATTGGCATCTAGGGAAGTTGGATTTTGCAATCTTAAGAACAATTTAAGGGCTTTGAATGATAGAGTTAGTTTTGGTAGGAATAATATACGGTGGGAGAAGGCTGGGATTAGCTTCACTTTGAGGGCTCTTCAGACTGAACCCGTTAGAGAGGAGAAGAAGCCTTCTGGGATTGGAACAAGATCCAAAATGGTGAGTTTTGTGTTTTGTTTTTCATGTACTATGGGGGGAAATTGGGAATTGTTATTTTGTGTTTGATTCTGAAGGAAACGGTTAATTAAATAATTAATTGATAATAGTTTTTATGATTGGTTTGACTTGAAGTTTGTATCTTTTAGTTTGAAATTACATGAAAATATCAAGGGTGTCTGAGTTATTTAGTTAAATTCTTCATTTACAAAGTTGGGGTAAATAATGAAGTCAACCATTTTGAGAATTTTAATATATTTATGGGGTGGTAAATAATTTTGCCTTGAATTTGTCATCTGGTAAATTTGAGTAATTATCCGTAGTAGATTTTTATTTGGAGCGGTGGTTGGGATGATTTTGGCAAAAATAACCCTGATTGTGGATATTTTGCCTGGGAAAATTTCCTTGATAATGGATAACCTATTCATCCAGTTAAAGGAGCAATTGTGAACTTTTATTCTTTTGTTAGCTCTGATTAGTGATTACATTTTGAGAACCATGAGACACGGATTAGTGTCTGAATGGAATTTACATGCTAGAGGTTTAGTAAATTCTAGATGTAAGTCCTGCATCTCTCATAGAAAGATTTTATTACTCCGCTTTAGTCAAATCTCATGTAGTTATGTCACATGTTAGGTGGTCAAATACCCAGCTTCTTATGACTAGCTGAAGGCATTAGAAGGTAACTGACATGCTTGAAATAATATGTTGCAGGCAAATGGTTTAAGATTATTTGTGGGGCTTCCCCTAGATGCAGTTTCTTATGCCTGCAATTCAATAAACCATGCTAGAGCAATTTCAGCTGGCCTAAAAGCTTTGAAGCTCTTAGGAGTTGAAGGTGTTGAGCTCCCTATTTGGTGGGGAATTGTTGAGAAAGATGCCATGGGACAATATGACTGGTCAGGCTATCTTGCTATTGCTGAGATGGTCCAGAAAGTGGGTCTCAAGCTTCATGTGTCTCTTTGCTTTCATGGGTCTAAGAAACCAAATATCCCCCTACCTAAATGGGTATCTCAGATTGGTGAATCTCAACCCAGTATTTTCTTCACAGATAGGTCAGGACAGCATTATAAAGAATGCCTGTCCATGGCAGTTGATAATCTTCCTGTTCTTGATGGGAAGACTCCAGTCCAAGTGTACCAGAGTTTCTGTGAGAGCTTCAAGTCTTCATTCTCTCCATTCATGGGCTCTACAATCACGGTAAAAATTCTGCATTCTAGGACCACTTATATATGCTAATTAATACATATCCACCTTCAGATTATATATATGATATATGACTAACAATTTCCTCATTTCTTGCCATATTACAGAGCATTTCCATGGGTTTAGGACCAGATGGTGAGCTACGTTATCCATCTCACCACTGGCTGCCGAGTAATGGTAAAACTCAAGGTGCTGGGGAATTCCAGTGTTATGACCAAAACATGCTCAGCTTTCTCAAGCAACATGCTGAAGCATCTGGAAATCCTCTGTGGGGGCTTGGTGGTCCTCATGATGCACCTATCTATGACCAGCCCCCATACAATGGCTTCTTCAATGATGGGGCTTCTTGGGAGTCTACTTATGGGGACTTCTTCCTCTCTTGGTATTCCAATCAGCTCATAGCTCATGGAGACTGCCTCCTTTCATTAGCATCTTCAACTTTTGGTGACTCTGGAGTGGCGATCTATGGAAAAATCCCTCTTATGCACTCTTGGTATGGAACTCGATCCCATCCTTCAGAGCTAACAGCAGGGTTCTATAACACAGTTAACAGGGATGGCTATGGACCAGTTGCACAGATGTTTGCTCGGAACTCGTGCAAAATTATATTACCTGGCATGGACCTTTCGGACGCGAACCAACCAAAGGAAAACCATTCTAGCCCTGAGTTGCTACTTGCACAAATTATGGAAGCTTGCAAAAAGCATGAGGTTCAGGTTTCAGGTCAAAATTCGTCTGAATCTGGTGTTCCAGGGGGGTTTGAACAAATTAAGAAGAATTTATCTGGAGATAATGTATTGGACTTGTTCACATATCATAGAATGGGAGCATCATTCTTCTCTCCAGAGCATTTTCCTTTGTTCACTGAGTTTGTCCGGAGCCTTAAGCAACCGGAACTGCATTCAGATGATCTACCTGCTGAGGAGGAAGTAGGTGCTGAATCCGCCGTGGTTATGAGCCGTGATTCAACTGTGAGCATGCAAGCAGCCTAATGGTTGTAAATTTGTAATCTATGATAATCATGTATATAACAATTAGTTATTATTATACTACCCTTGCATCAGTGCATGGGATGAGATTGAGGACAGGTTATTTTGTAAGCATAATATGAGGATCCCTTTTCCTTGTTTATTCTAAGCAGAGACCTTATAGTTATTCCTTATAATGTAGCCAGGTGGGTGGCAGATTGCCTTTTTGTCATTTGTGCTCATGTGGTATACATTTCTGGTCAATATTACTTAGCTTAATAAGCACCAGTTTTAAACATCTCATTTTAAAATATCAGTTGATTAGAATTTTACATAATAATTGTGGAAGTTATAAAATATCTTTAATTTTAAGAAAATTTAATTAATATTTTCTGAATTTTATTTAACTATCAGATGGTATGAAGCAAGTTTTTTTCCTCTAAAATTAATCATATTTTGAAATGAAGGAGTATTAATGCATTGTATACAGTAGCTGTTAAGTGTTAGTATGTGATCTTCTTCATAGTAGTCTCTCTAATTCTAACTCCTTTCCAATTCTACACAATAATATTAGTTGCACCAAGAGGAATCAAGTTTGTCTTGCATTGCTGCCTAGCAATTATCATAGTGCATCATTCTGTGGTAGTTACCGTTTATGGATAGCGCTCATGAAAGCAATCAAGCAACTGTTAATTCCTCCAAGAGTTACTCTTCATCTTAATCATTTATTTTTTTGAAATTTAATTGTTAAGATTAACGATTCACTATTATCACTAAATTTCAAGAAAATGAATTATGAGAATGAGGAATAACTTTCTCAAGATTATTTTTGGAATAAGTCGATCCTTCCTCTCTATATATATCATGTTTAATATTTTGAAAATAAGGTACAAATTTACACACTGATTATTTATTCATCCAAAATTTTCAATTCTATCAAGGGAATCCTATTCAATTATGAATGACATTAAACAATCTAGTTAAGAAAAGTTTTTGAAAAATTGATTAGAATTAGTTTTTTTATATGGATAAGATAATTTCAGGCCAATTTTTGCATTGAATTGATAGCCAAGGTAGAAAATCATAATAACAACTTTGAACTTAAAATAAAAAGATACACTGATATATTTTTTATTTATCAAATTGATGTAATTTTACACTAATTTCTAAATAAGTACTTGCAGAAGAACTTGCTTGAATAAACTTTTAAATAACACTTATAAAAAAAATTAATTCAATTAATTAACAAGATAAAATGAATCAAACTCCTTCCATAGATTAAAATCAACTCTCTTGAAAGCCTTCACATTAGTAACTTGTTCCTAAGCATTTTAAACTTGAGGGGCCTTTTTTTTTAACAGCTATAAACTTGAGACCTAAACATTGTTACATTAAAAAAGTCTTCGTTATAAAGTTTTACAATTAAAAAACTCCCGTCTAAGTCACATTGAGCCAATATGCTGACTAAGAAACTTGGCTAATCAATAGTTATAATAAAGATGTTCAACCACACTACACACATCATTCTACGACAATTTTGTTTCAAATTTAAAACTTGTAATGACATTTATGTATCTTCATTGCAAAACTCATGACATTTTATTTGACTGAATTTCCTGACTTTTTGTTCGTCCATTTGTATTCCAATTCGTGCAACATGAACAAGCAGACACTGTTATAATTTTTTTAAAATCATATTATTCAAATTCTTATATATCTTTAATAATAATTTGTTAAGGTAATTTTCCTCAATTGCCCGCCTCTTATCGTTGCAGTGTGCAACTATGAGAGAATTCACACCGGGTGGTGGTTGATAGAGGTGACAAATAAGTTAAGCTAGCCGAGTCAGTCTAAACTCGTCAAATAAAATGTAAGATTTAAACTTTTAAATGTTAAACCCGAATTAAATGCAAGCATTTTTAGGTTTAGCTAGCAAAAACCAGCTAAAAGCCATAAAATATCGTTACAAGGTTTGAAATATGAAACAATCAGCATAGTCAAATAGTCAGATAGCCTGTTTTGCTACCTCTGGTTGGAATCAGTTTTTCTTTGTCGATACTTTAAATTTACATATTCTTAATATTTTATTTTTTTTAATAAAGACAGTGGTTATAATTTGTAAATATAACATAATCTGTTATACAAAGCCAAGGAAGGTTTATTCCTCAGTCAAGAGAATACAGACAGTGGCAATTATCCCTCGTGACATGCACTATTAGAACAGTGTGTTACTGTTTTGGAAAAAAACCACGTCAAGAGTGGATTACGTAACGAAAGGAGTTGCACATAGCAAGTTGCTTGTGCTCTTGCAAGTAGTCCCCCCAACACATGTTCTCATGAAAGGATAAGTTGAAAGCTAGTAGTCTCATTAACAAAACATGTCTAGCGGGGACATGTTTTAAACAACCATTTCTATATTACAATAAACAACCAAATTGTTGAAAGAAAAAAAATGGAGAATTTATGTACAAGGGGGTCTGAATAAATGTATTTTTCCCGTTTTTGTGCTTTGCTTTGTGGGGTGATGGTGGAGAAGTTCCAAGTAACATTCCCAAGAGCTGGTGAATTGTGATCCCAGAAACTGAATGCTCCTTTTGATTTTAGTTCAACACCCATCCAACCAATCTTTACCCTGACAAACATTTTTCATCTGTCTGCTTCCCAACAAGTGACCTTCAAACCATACTTCTCCCGGCAGCAAGAGACATACCTATATAATCTGGATTGAAACTGACAAACAAGGAGCAAACATGGTCAATTGGCAAACCAAAGAAACTACAAATGGAATAAAGCACTAGCCATAAAATTGGAGTTGAGATAAGTGTTGCTATGCTAGATGGAGTGACTAATTAGGTTTTCAGGTAGTTATCCTCTCATACGGTCATAAAATGTGGCAATCATTAAAAATAATAGAAAGAGGGCATATGTCACAAAGCTCCCACCCCAGAAAATTAATGGAAAAAATTCTTAAGGATGAAAAATAGAAAGTATCGAATGAAAACTCATGTTTTTTAAGTTCCTAATGCAATGAATACCTGTTTAAACATGTCATTCACAAGCAATCTTGGTATCAAAACTGCTGAGGCAGATTGCAAATGCCTGAAATGCTGAGATAGGGAACCGGTAATCCATTGTAAACAAATCCTTCCCAACTTTTCCAAATTGGAGGATGATCTTATCATGTTCTGGTCCAGCAGGTCTGTTTTCTGCAGAAGCCACCAGCTGAAAGTTTTTAACTGAGGCAATTGTCACCCGTCCATGAAAGTTCAGGCACCAACATTGCAGCTGCTCATGCCACCTAGGGGCCTTGTTTTTCAACACTAGCATCCCATCCTTTTGATCAACCAATGGTCCAGACACGGAATTTTCCACACGATTTGATTTTGATCGAAAAAAGGGGAATGAAGGAAACATGTCTATGTTGTTAAGAGAAAACTCAGTCTGTACAGGAGCTACACCTCCAGGTTCAATTGCAGCGGCAGGAATGGAATCCATGACACAATGCATTCTCCTAGGCCCCCTGCTAGTTGTATATAGATTGTAAGTATAGCATGGTAGGAATATAAAAAGAATACATTGTAAGCTGATATATTTTCAGAAAACACTTCGGCTGCTCAAAGTCAAAGCACTAATGTCCACCGAAGGAAACTATGGATGACAGGTAAAATTTATGCCAAGAAATCAGTTGATTTAATGCATGAAGATCTGCAACAATTGCAATACATAAAGCTTACCTTGAGCCAAGCACATTCAATTCATATGAAATATGGGCCACTGGATAGTTTCCTGTAGGGACCTTGGGTGAAACTTGCTTTAGATTCACCAGCCTTGTGGAGCGACTTTTCATAATCTTTGCTCCTGCATGAGGTGGCTGGCCATCATAGATTGTGAACTTTGTTCCAAGAAAATTTGATCTGGTTATAAGGGGAAGAAAAAAGTATAAGTCTTTGCACTAATAAACAAGACAACAATAATAGCCACAGTACCCAATTAGCATCACACCTTAGTTTCCCAACATAGGAGTTGCTTCCCTTTGACATATCATCTGCATCAAGAGAGATGATATAATCTGTGCAGGTTGGACGTCTGCATTTGCGTGCAGCAAGAAGGAACTTCCCATCTTCAGCTAGTGCTGAATTGAAGACCACACTCACTTAGGATTAGAAGCTAAATAAAGGGGGAAAACAAAGAAACTAAAATTTTTACAGGAAGACTCAACCACAAGTTTTATTATATACTCACTATTGGTTAAACTGAGATACAAATAGTATGTTTGGCTGGAACGGTTGCGCTTTATAAAGCATCGTAGGAGATTCTCCCTTGGGCCAGGCTGCCAAATTTATTCGCCAATAAAAACATGTTAAAGTAAGGCCAGAGGGCAGGAAAACAATACAATGAAATACTCAGTAATAAAAGACAAGAACACTGGTCACATTCAAGCATCATGCCTTTCCTACTAACAAGGGAATCTTCAGAGCAAAACCATGGAGAGTAGGGAAATAAAAACAAATCAAAGCATTCCACACCAAAGAGCATCTTCTGGTACCCCTCAATATGCCCAAAAGAGTGACCTCTCCTTAAATCTTTTTTAGCAGGTATATTATATATGACAATGGCCACTACCCAACCAAAACATAATATATCCCACCTAAACTAGTAGAAGATAATTGAATTAGAACAACTAGGCAGCATAAGAAAACACAACTCATTGTAAGATGCACAAAGTATGCCAATAATAACAGTGACAATACCCAGATGCCACTAAAAGTGGTCCTTTAAAATGTTGTGGAAGGAATTAGAGAGTAAATTCCCATGTAATGTTCATAATATTTATAAAATTGACATCACTATATAGTGGTCCCAGCCTATCAGGAAGTAATATAGAACATTCAATCATAGTGATGGAAAGGAGAAAAGCGTATCTAGAATTATGCCAAAAACCCAAAAATATCCACAAATACGATAGACCAACCAAAATCACAATTTTTCCCAAGGATAAGAAGAACATTTAGAGATATTTATACATGATAAGCAGGAATTTAACACTTTCTTTTCCACAGGAGATAGTGTTAAAAATAATGAAAGAGAAACTGGGATAAAAAATCTTCATTGCTTAAGTCAGATAAAACCACCATAGGCAGTAAAGTTTTCCCTTTAAGTTTCTAAAACAGTTGCATACTTAGAACTCAAACTTGAGACCATCAGCAAAGCTCAAAGAACCCAATCAATATATAAGTACTATATCCCTATATGTCATAAAAAGATAAGGAAGAAGCAAAGCACGAACAGCTTATCAATTAATATCCCAAACAAAGGAAGTTAATAATATTTAATAGAGACACGTATCAAAAGTGAAAGAACCAAAAAAAAAAAAGTTCATTAGTTCAAGTCTCTACCCGTCGGTTGACAATTACCTTCACCCTTGCCTTCACGCAACGGTAACCGACTAACCGCAGCATCAATATTTTTTAACCATAAAACAATCTAAAGCACAACTCATCACAACGTCGAGCCAAAAATATCGTAATCAATTTTCACAAAAAACAATGTTAGGAACCAACAAGACAAACAGTAAGTTACACGAGAAAACCTCGTTGCACCCACTCAAGAAAATAAAGCAATCATGCTTATATTAGGAATCATACCAAACCCAATTAATAAATTAATCCCAACGCCAAAAAGAAATACCCACCCAACTGAGCAGAAAATGAAAAGAAAAGTAAAAGAGTATATAGGTAAATGAAAATAAGTAAATAGTGTATTCACTAGTAAACAAGCATGTATTGTAAGGTTAATCACTTTTGGAATAATTATCTTAAATTCAATCCAATCACATAAAGACAAGTATGAAATTTGTTGACTTTTGTAACAGGTTTAATTATAGCTATACCTATATCATTTTTAAGGTTTGGTCTTTACACCTAAAAATTACATGCTTTAGTCCTTATTCATACACTTTTAATTTTCTTTTGATCTTTGCTGTCAATCGTGTCTTAATTTCGTCACGTAAAACTACCAGAAATTTTCTTACAGTTGTTAATAAAAAAAATTGACCATTTTACACCCTCCAATTCCTATTTATGGCGTTGTTAGTTAATGTAGTTAAGACACAGTTGACGGCAGAAACCAAACCAAATCAAAAACAAAAATTAAAAGTGCATGCGTAAGAAACTATACCGTGTTGTAGGTATAGAGACCAAAAAGTAAAAAATAAATGGTGGAAGTTCAGAGATCAAACGAATAGTTAAACATTTGCCATGACTATCTTACAAGTTATATCACAACAACTGTAATTAACGGTGTAAATTTTGTTTTTTTATTTATTTATGGAGAAATGTTAACGGTTAGTTTTTTATTAGCAAGAGGATTCACGCGCGACTTTTCTTCCCTTTCCTTCTTTTCTAACCACTCAATCATCCTTTCATCTCCGGTGTAAAATTTTGTAAACTGAATAGAAATTAAATTGAATAAAAATTTAATTTTGAGCAACGCCCATGAAAAATTTGAGGCAAAAGATGAAGTAAGGGGAAAGGGGTGGTGGAGCAACCTGTTTAACAGAAATGGGGAAGGTGATCTTGGAGGAGAGTTCGGGTGTTTTGACAATGTCTATGGTGATTTGTCTCCAGCTGCGGCAAACGCCGGCGCAGGCGACAACGCTCTTCCGCGGCGGCCACGCGTCCTCGGAGGCCTCGATTCTGAAGAGGACCTCTCGGAGAAGCTCTTGGGGCATGTTGGCCCAACAACTCTGTCGCATGCTGTCGCCGACACACTCTGCTTCTTCTTGTTCCTGCACCACACGCTGCGACTGCGATCTCATGCTTCTGATTAGGCACATCTAGATCTCCAATTCCAATTCCACCTAAGGTCACGGCTTTATGAAGAGGAGTGCTTGTGTGTGTTGAGAAATAGAGAGAGAGAAGAGGGTGGGTGGATTGAGGGAGAAAAAAGTTCCTGTTTTTTCCTTCTGGGGAATTAAAAAATTGATTCTTTTTTGGTGGGTTTGGGAAGATAAGAGAAAGAAAGTGTAGGAGAGATGCAGAAAAAAGAGAGAGATGGGATTCTGATAAGAGAGAGAGAGGCTCAGTGGTTTTGTACTTTTGTGTATGTGTGTGTGTGTGTGTTTTTGGGGAGAGAGAAGGGAAAGGTAGGGAGATAAAGCTGTAAAATGGTTTGATTCGATGAGAGTTACTGAGTAGTAGAGAGCAATATAGAGGAAGATGAAGAGGAGTTACTGGTCACATGCTAGTTAGGAAATTGTTTGGTGGTGGTGGCCACTGCGCTTTTGGGGTAATTGGCTTGGTTAGTCCAGTGGAGGAAACAAAATGATGATCATGATCTGGTTGAAAGGTTAACTGATCTTCTCATTGAATGTATTGTTCAATTAGTTTTAATTATATTAATATATATATATATATATATATATATATATATATATATATATATATATATATAATTTTAAAATCTTCGTCCCTTTCTCTCCAAATCTTTCTAAAAATTGGAGGAAAACAAAAGATTAAATATTGTTTAATTGTTCAAGTACTATGGAGCGTCATTCTTTGTTCTGAAAAAAACATTATTTAGGTCTTGAACTTTTAAGTTCTCATCATTGTTTGTTTATGTATATAAGTAAAAAAATGTTATTATTTATGATACATTTCAATTCTTAATTAGACATTTATCATTTTACCCACTTGTCTTATCTTTTTAATTTTCTATCAAATTTCTTTTATGCCATATCAAACAATCTAAAAATATTATCTCACTTTTTTTATTTTCTTTAATTTCTTTCGTTCATGTTTCTTTCTAACCAAGTATAGCCTTAAATTTTTCACCAACTCATGTTTGAATTTTATTTTTAGTTTTAGTTTTTCAAGTAATGCTATATTAAAACTACTAATAAAAAGTTGTCTTGGATATCTTTTTACTCCTCAAATTAGATTTTAGATTTTAGTTTTCTTTTACTATTCAAATTTAAAAGTGATTATTTTCATTTTCTTAAAAAATTTGAAAATAAATCACTTTTGGTTCTTAAGATTTTTTTTTTACAATTTTAATCTTTCTATATAAGGATAAAAAGTGATTTTTTTTTCTGAAATTGGCGGCGAAAGTAATCACTTTTTAAATCTTAAAGAAAATAAACAAATAAATTTATATAAAATACAAAAAATAAGCCTGCTCAGTTTTCTCTTCTTTTCCTATTTACAGTAATTCATCATGACGAAATATGCCATCATATATTATATATGACCCCCAATGACTCGTTAATTAGTCGTCATTGTTTGTAACATCAATATTTTAGTAGATTATTTCCCTTTTACCAAAATTAGGTTAACGATGGGTAAGAGAATAATCAACCAATTGCCTTAGAAGCTTATTGTCTTAGATGGCATTATTGTGGATTTGATAAAATTAATGCATAAGAAGAAAAGAAACTTGGTGTACTTATCCTAATAGGGTGGATAAGTTTAGTAGCACTGTTCTTAGCCTTCCTACCACAACTTAGCAGTAGGTAGAAGTCATCATACCCCACCATACTAATATCTATACGCAAAAACAATGGTTTTCAGTGCGTTATTAGGGTCCATTCTATCAACAACTTCGATTAATTTGCTAACCAACTTTGCTTTTCACACGCTCAAATGGTTATTCATGTATATCGTCCCTTTGCCTTTATAATTAGGTTTAGATTTTTTTTTATATAACAACGGAAACAACTTCTCCTAAAACTTCTCTTCAAGTTAGGCTAATTACTGCCAAACATTAACATCATGCTACACCAGTTTTTTCATCACTTTCTAAATTAATCTTGTTGAAAAAAAATATTATTTTATAGTATTTGCTCGTGGAAGGAATAGTTATTAGATGTGAACTAATGGCAAGGGATTTGAATAATTTTAAATAAACTCACATCTAATTTATTTCATTCCAAGAAGAAATTATTATAGACCCATTATGAATTATTATAAAAAACAAATATCTCTCGAATGAATTACTATATTTGGGTAAATATAAAAGCTTTAAACATAGGATCATAGAAGCAAAAACCACAATGAGAGAGAAAACGCTTTTAATTTCAGGTATGAACATTTTCCACTTAAACTATCTATTACATCACTTAATATTATAATACACCGTTGTAAAGGGCTTTGTGATGTAATAGATAGTGGGGCTTTGCAAGTTTGCAAGAGATTTGTACTTGGGATTGTGTCGTGCGAAGGATGTTAGTGGTGCTTAGCAAGTTTCCAACTAAGACAGTGTGAAGGATTAATATAAGTTCTAATTTCTTCCCTGTACAAAAATACAAAATTATCAATATCAATTTAATTCCTTATGTTTTATTTTATTTTAAGTTTCTGTTTAGCGTATGAATGTTTGCTTAAAAGTTAAAACAACAACATTTAGGGATATTTGATATTTTCATCATCAACTAAGACTTCGACAAGACCATTTTTATATTTAAAGTGTATTTAAAATTAAAATTTAAAATAAGAATTCTAAAAACACGGTAGAATTTGTTTGATAATTTTATGTGCGAGAGAACAAAGAAAAAGGAGAGAACATGAGAAAGAAAAAAATGGGGGGGGGGGGGGGGGGGGGGGGGAGAGGAGAGAAAGGGTGACAAGAATTTTCATACCTGCAGGTACTCATTCGAATTCGTTTTAATTTTGATGAAGAATACCCCCACTTTGACCAAAGATGAGGATCCATATATATATATATGTCTATTGTCTTCCTAACATATGTTTATTATATTTCCCTTATTTACTTAATCTTTTGATGAGATTTGACCTTTTTTATTGTAATAGACTAAGTTTATGTTAAGAATCATTGCATTTTTATGTCATTCAATTTAATGATATTTAAAATCAGTTTTAGATTTTAAATTAGACAATAAATATGTGCAAATATATTGTTATAAATAATAATCATTTTAATTGAGCGGGAATAGAAATGAGATGGGCATACCCAACTTCAAAGAGGACAAAGATGGGTACACAAATTTATCTTCAATGGGTGGGGGACGATGTTAGGGAGTGGGCACAAGGAACGAATGACATATCAATTCTCATGGCACCCCATTATCATGTCTAAGAGGAAGAGAACCAAAAGAGAGTCAGAGGATTGGAAAAGAGATAGAGAAGAAAAAAGTAACTCTTGAAATATTTTTTTATTTATATTTTTTAAAAAACTACTTGATATATTTTATATTTTATAAAAAAATAAGATAATTGTTTTTTAAGGATTTTTTTTTAAAATATTTAATCCAAATTTTCCTCTCAACGCACTCAAAACGAGTTAGTGTTAGACCAAATACTAACACAATTAGCAGTATTAATGCCACGTAAATATCATGTAATGCACACCATATATTTGATAAAAAAAAAAAGCATTATTATAATTAAACACCTATGACACGAATTTTTACGGATAAAAAAATTATTACCTTGAATTTAACCAGGTTTTAAAATTAACTTAGGTGTTAAAATATTCGAACAATAAAAAAAATAGTTGTAATAATTTATATAAGTGGATCAACATGTTCTCCACCTCGCCCCCAAATTTGACAAAATAGTATTATCTTATAAGGTGGGATGTGGGAAGCTGTATAAAATTGAAAAGAAGAGAAATATATCAAGTTGCACAATAATATATATATAACTAAGCCGTCAAAAGTCGCATTCCTAAAATATCTAGTATTATTGGTAACAATCTCTCAATTTCCTCTTACGATTGTAAGAAAATGGATATATATATATATATATATATACTTAAAAAAAACTGAGTACGTATTTTGGCATTTCTTTGTAATAAAAAAAAAATTAAGTTTCGAATTTGGAAGCACATAATTAAAATCATGTCGCCGACTACAACCGCTCGTCTCACAATTTCACGACAAACTAGTCGTCATTTTAAAAGACACAGACGTACAATCTTAGAGACTTAAATATCTTTTCATTTATTTTAATCCATTGTTCAATTGCATGAGTCATACCAGTAACCTATGACTACATGTAATTTTCCCTAGATAAAAAATTGACATGTAATTTGTAAAAAAAAAACAAAAAAGAAAAACATTTTGTTTTAAATTTCTACATCTACAACTTTGATTATTAGATAACACGCAAATAGAATAAAGACAATTCTTAAAACTGTGAGGGCAAAAGAGTTTATTAAAACTATTAACAATGGATCCATCTACCTTAATAGCGTATGCATTTCACATCATGGCCGAGTATTAATGTTCAAGTGACATGTTAGGCAATTTCCTATTCTTGTGAATTCTTGTCGTATTTTTCACATTTGTTGCTTAGCGAAGCGATGACGCAATGTTATTAATGTATCTTCGTAGAAGCTAAATATAGATTATAACAAAACGAAGGTAGAGGTAAATATCTTATTAGATGTTTGAAGAATTATGTATCCAACATTTATTTAATGTTCGTATTCAGATTTGTGTCAGTGACCAGTTTATCCAACATTTTATTGAATTGTGCATAAGAGCGTAGTATGTTGATAGAATTACAGATAAGCCAAAGCAAGCCCAATCAAAATCTAAGAAAGTGACAAAAAGGAAGGACCACATGGCCGTAGTAGGAGACAAAAATTAAGAACCAATTCGGCAAATAAAAAAGAGAAAGTATGATTTTGAGTTGAGTCATAGAAGCACTAGCAACTTCATTTGGCAAAAGACATTACTCAGCTCTTCCGACTCTGCAATTAAAAATGATATGAATTGAACTTTTCAACCGATAAATATTATTATCCGAGAGAGAGAGAGAAAAAAAAAACCAAGGTAAGGTAATGCCTTGGAAGCAGAGAGTAATGCGGTGATGCTAACACAGATATGTTAATATACATATCCGTTTTATTGTGGCACAAGATGAACTTTTTTTTCCTTTACCAGAAAAAAAAAATTAAAATTACATATTTATACATTTTACTAGTAAGAAAACGTTTTTATATAAAAGTGAGAACAATAATCCAAATTATACAACTAAATATACATTATTAAATTTCATAACATAAATTTGAAAAACTAGCATCATAGTTTAATCTTAACCATTCATAATTAAATTTAATATTCAATAATATTTATTTCTATCACTCTTGTATAAAATAGAGCCCTCTCTGCTCATGATGGACCGTTTAATTAAGAGAAAAGAAATAAAGTAGATGAATGAAAAAAGACAAATATAAATAAGTAAGAAATAAGTAAACATTTAAAATATTTAGTTAAAGAAAAAAGAATATGAAAATTAAATAAAAAATAAAAAAATTATAATTCTACCTATTTACACTCCTTTTTTTATTCAATCAAACAACCGACAACTGTTTCTACTCTTTCTCCCTTATTTAGTTATTTTCATACTATCAAAGAAAGGAAATAGTTGATGAAACGGAGAACTACATAAAACCACTGGAAGAGAAACGGGTGGCGCACCACCTCCTGGATACGCAACTTTAATTTTATAAAAAAAAATCTTTAATCTTCATTCGTACAATAATTTCTTATATGACCTTTACAGATCATTATTATATACTACGGCTTGATACAATTATAACACGGTAAAAGTATAGATCAGACTAAAATACTCTTGCATGTAAAAGCATATTTTTAATTCCTAACACCAATTATTTTTACTAAAGATTTAAATTTATTTACACCTATCTCATAAATAACAAATATATAATAAGAACATTAAAAATAATTATAGAAATAAAAACTATTAGTTTTTTCGCGAAAGTCAAATTAAAATCAAGTATCTTTGATTTCTTTTTTCCCAACAAAGCATTCGCCTAGTTGCAATCAACCTGTACGAGCACGTGGTATGATGTCATCTATTCTAATCAAATTTAAATTCGTATATTTGTTGATTTTCTTCCCAGGTGGCATAAAGGGAGAATCTGCTTTTAGATATTTAAAAGACAAAAGATATGGATAAGTGTCTTGAATTCCCATCATAAGAGACAAAAATAAGTCCATGTCTACGGCCATCACGCATGGACATTAGACAGGATCATCAAATGCAATTATATTTGCTATTGAGCCTGACAATTTACCAATTGCCACACAAAAAGCATAATAACAAAAGTTTGAATGAAATACTCGAATTTTTATCGAATTGGGGCACCGGATTCTCCACTCGCATCGAACTTATCGATAGGTGAAGTGAACGTGGTGAATATTCATAGCATTGTAAATATGCTTCATGTTAAACATGAAATTGCACACAAAAACGTGCTATTACATTTACTACACTTGCTGAAAGACGATAAAACAAATCACAAGGTACTGTTCCTAAAGTGTGCTTAGCCCAACAAATGCGTGGCCTCCATTTTGGACAATTTTACCTTTTTTACTTAAAAAATTCTAAATTCAAATATACATAACTGAATTTTCAAATATACCTCACAAGTTCCCAATTTCTTCTACGTACCATAATGCGAGCGGGGGAGTTCTTTGCTGGTCCAAAATAAATTCAAAAGGAAAAACAACGATTTGACACCTGACTTAAATTTGGGAGTCTTACAAAATGAAGAGAGGCTCCAATTTAAACAGGAAATACCGAAATACGAAGTCGTAATGGATGGATAATCTACTCTTACATACGGCAATCATTATCTTTATGTCACCTGGCCCAAGCCAAACAAGAAATGGACTACGAGCAAACCGAAAAAGAGGAATCCTGATTGGCTATTTACTTTAGGATATGATTTTCAGAATCCTCAGAATACGAATACAAAATTTGTACTGTGACTGTGATCCTGAATAAATAACAGCAGATTATCTCGAGAAACAAACTGTTTTCAAGATTGCTTTCTGAAAATAATCGGAGATACAGATTCTGATTATCACCTGATCATATTGATAGACAAGCCCAAAACTCTCTTTTGACAGCTGATAACATCGTAAAATCTTAATGAACAATTACTAATATATTCTTATATTTAGAAACCTTGTAATTTCAAGAATGATGCAACTGTTATGCAATGGGCCTGACTTACAGGTATAAGTTCAGCATAGATAACACAAGAAAAAGTAATACTTGAGGATATAGAACTAACAATTTCTTCATTTCCATTCATTATATAATAGAAGTTTTCATGTACAAAGCAGATGACAGGATACACAATTTGAGTAAAATTTACTTTATAGCTAAATCCTAACGTCGTGTATTGATTACCTGTACCTTCACCTACCCAAAAAAATTACACCAAGGCTACTAAATAACAGGAACACTCCCATTTGGTTGCTGCATTGTTCCCAGTGGACTTCCTAAAAAAAACAGAACAAAAAATTCTTATTGACAACTAATTCCCATAATCGTCATCATGTAAATTAAAAAATAACAAAACAAAAACAGAAAAATGAGATTGAAAAACTACTAGTAAAACATGCTACGGCTTATCTAAATGCAATGAAAGTATCACTGCTAAATTTGTCTGCTTCATGTCAAAGTTTCTACTTCAAGACTACCACTCACATCACAGCACTAAAACACTGAATCCACTAGCAGTCATATAGTTAGAGGCACTCTTGATGACTACTGAATCTTCTTAATTTAGCATACACAATAAATGGCACATGCAGTTTAGTATAACACTAAAAATAAAAAAAGACAACTCCATAATAGATTAGCTTACCTGTGTTGCTCCCAAAAGAATAAGACGTTGGAAGAAAGTTGCTTCTAGTCAAACCACCATAAGTGGCTGCAGACCTAGAAACATTATCAAGAAATTGATTTGACAAGCCACTACTTGGCAGGCCTCCTGCCTTAAGCAAGCCAATTTCTGAGCTTTTTGCAAGAATATGATCAGATTTTTGAGCAGGCAATCGGCCCTATTTTTCAAAAACAAAAACAGAAATATTCAATGTTAGTTTCATTAGCATGGAACCAAGCTTTTCTTGGTGAGAAATTGGATTTGGGGTGGGTGATGGAAGGTATTTCCATCTTTAGCCTCAAAACAGAATGTCAGAGCCTGCCAGTATAGCGTAAAGCCTAATTCCTCATTAATTTCTTTTTCCAATAATCAAATGATTTAAAAAAAATTACCTGAGTATTGAACTTACAACATACTAAATTATGTCAGCCTGATATGTACATCTAGTATTGAATTACATTCAAAGCGCATAACTCAGGTCACAAGACCCAACCCATAATTTAAATAATCAATCTTAAATAAAAGTAAAGAATGTCATACCTCATGCACATTGTTCATTTGATCAAATGAAGGGTCCCTTGGAGATGAATCTTGCAACACAGCCATCTCTGCATGTGATGTCTTTGGACACACAACATCAGTACAACATTGACCATTTAAGTCCTGGAAGTAAAGATGACGAATTCTGGCACGCAGTCGATTGGTCCTTTGTGAATAATATATCTTCGTAGCAAGGGGTGCAGGAAAATCTAATTAAAAAAAAGTGTTGAACCAACACCAAGTTTAGAAATACTCAACTGAAAAATTAAAGGAAATAAATGTTTGAGGGAAGGGCTTCCATTTCACCAGTTACTAAAATTAAACAACTTTTAAAACTGAAACTTATTTTTTAAATACCATTCTTCATTATGCGTCGATGTTGCACAAGGACCTGTGCATGGTTTTTATGGTTAGGATCTCCACGTTGTGAAATAGTTCTTTCCAGCAAATTGCCTAAATGGAATACGGAAAGATAAGTAGGTTATTGATTTCATGGCCAGGTAACCAACCACCAAAGAGCTAACAGCATAATGCAGTAAAAGCAGTAGCAGAGTTGTTATTAACGTCAGACTAAAAAATTATAAAAAACAAGTGTTCACTATGCAACCTACATATAAAAGTTAACGAGAACACAATCGCAATTTTGCAAATAAAAAATGAAATTAAAGAAAGGACTAATTCCACTAATATCTTTTTATACAAAAAAGGATAAAAACCTTAAAAAAGAAAAGGATTAAAAAAAACACTTTGCAAAAGAACTTTTACATTTGAACACCATTTTCTTATTCGATGGATACATTTATTGGAGAATTCTAACTTTGAGCATACATGGAGATGAAGAATAGCTTGTATTCAATTTTAAATTTATGAATAGCAGAACTTGATTTAACTAACCCAATATTTATCTAATTGTAACTTTTGTGAAAATGAAATTTTAGCATTCATGTTACCTATTGAATTTTGATTGAAGTTTTGGCATTCAATATGCCTATGCTTGCGCACTAGAATGTTTTAAATACATGTCCATGTCCTAGTGCATTTATAGCAACGAAATATGATGGAACAAAGTCGATATTTTGTATTTTTACATCAAGAAAAACATTTATTATTCAAATGATAGTTCATTAGCCAAAATTTAGTGCAAGGAACTCATCATGGTAAGTCCTGCAAGATAAAATTATTTCAGCACGTGTATAATTGCACACTTACAAGTAATTCCATCTGTGAAACTCACAGTTTTTGTCTCTCCAGATTCTGTTCCATGGCTTTCTAATACAGGTAGAAGTATGTTTGCTATCCTACAATAAACATAATTGGGTATAAATTTAAGAGGGATGATGAAAAGCTACAAGAAGAAATGAGAATAAATATTGAATTTCAAACATAATCTTTAAACAAATATGTACATTAACCTCATAGATGGGGTTTTCTAGTTAGTAATTATTAATCAAGATTTAATATGACAATCAGGACAAGCCATACTAATTGTAGTTTATCCTGTTTCAGTTAAGAGGAGGTATGCTAGTCATATGGCAACCATTCACTTGATAATTGATTTAAAAATTATTATCTATGAAATTAGCATATAGTTTTCCATTTAATAATATAATAATTTCTAAGAGGGAGGAAAGAAATGGAGGTATCATGTTATATAAATGAGGAATTCAAATTCATTTCTATTGATCATGAATTTATGATTATATTTTCTGCTAGCAAAGGCACACAAAATCACAAGAACACTCCAAACATCAATATATTTTCTAGGCACAAAATCAACAACGATATCAAAATAACCATAAAACATATGTGTTCACATTGGATGAACCAAGAAAGCATACAATTTATGACGTTTTGTTGGAGGATGCATTACAGAAGCTGGGTGATCTCTATTTCCAGCATTAATTCCAGTACCATCCATCATAGATGCTGCATCTACACAACTTGAGTATCCTAAAGAAACTGGAGCTAAAATCGATCAAGTTATCAAATTGATTAACAAACCAATGGCTTAGGCTATGGCATAACAGACATTCATATCCAGAAAATAAAATCGATCAAGTTATCAAATTGACTGTGAAGTGTGAACTGAGTGTGTGACTATGAAGGATGGAAAAAATTAAATGGGCTAGGCTAAAGCCCTAACTTGCACAAGAAGCTCCAAACTGATTACTGAATTCGTATTTTAAGGATACTTGCAGAAGAAGCTCCTAACTTTTTCTTTTCCTTCCTAGGAGGTTTTCGATTCCCAGTGCTGCCATCAAGCTCCAACATAGTCTGTTCTGTGAGCTGTAATGACCTACAAAGTTCTGAAAAGAAGAGGGGGGATGGAAGGTTCAATATTAGTACCTTTAGAAACAAAAGGAGCCAAAAAACAAAAGCTGGTAGTAAACTAGCCAGCAAATGCAGATCAATGTGCAACTAACAGAATAATTTGAAAATTAACAGGATAATATAATGAGCATTCAATGCCACACGAGAACAACTGGTTGTCAAACCTCAAATATCATACAAAAAATACCAGAAAGTTTTACTACAAATAGAAAAGCCACCAAACCTGCATGAGCAGCAAATTGACTGTCCTTGATTGGCTTCTTGCAAGTGTTGCAGCATACCTCGAAAAGGATACCAAACAATCAGTTAAAATGAATTGCTTTAGATTAAACATTTTAAGAAGCCACTGCCTGCAGATGAAGATATTTATAAGTTATAGCATCCAAATGAATTCCACAATTTAGAATATTGATATAAAATACATAAACTGTTTCCAAACTGTGTCATGTGAGCTACTGTGTGGTGTGTGCCATTCTGATAAATATGCCAGTAAGAAAGCAATAATTATTCAGTAAAGAAGGGAGCAACAATTACTAAACTATAGGAAGCAATAACAACAGGCAATAAATATTATTCCACAAAATATCCAGTAACATTATAGAGGACATTTAATTCATGTGAGCCCTCAATACCAATAAAGAAACCACATGAAAGGTTCAAGCAAGGCACTTGAGAACATACACACAAATACTAGTCCACTAGCACACAAGAAAAAGTAGAAACAAGAGGCAAACCTTACCAGCTGCAAGGCATCAGTCATGGGGCTCTCACCATAGACATGCATATCTGTGATATAAGATATGTGAAGCAGCATTTTAAAAATCCCCAAAAGAAAATGAAGATTGTATCCAGACAAAAAAACTGGAAAAGGAACACAAATAAGAATTATAATCATGAAATTCAAATAATGTAATAATAGAAATGTAGACCCAAAAAACAAAAATCCTGAAAACTAAACATGCTCGTTCAACCATTATACAGAGTACCACATTGACTAAGCACTCCCCCCCCCCAAAAAAAAAGAAAAGATTTACATTTAGGCACCTTAAGGATATACTTCTCAATAAGCACTTATAAGATACAAAAAGAGAAGGTAAAACAACATAAGTTGTCCCCACAAGTTAAAATTAGCTTATACATAAGCTAATTTGTAGAAGATCAGAGGTCTTTCATTTAGCTTCTCCAAAAGCTTATTTTAACTTGTGCATAAGCTAATTTTGACTTATGAGAGAAGCTTACTTCACTTTACCTTCTTATTTTCTTCTTCTATAAGTGCTTATTGAGAAGTTTTTCCAAACAGAGCCTTATTCATTTTCAGCATGTGACAATCAGCACCTTCATTCTTCTATAAATTGAAAATGAGTAAAAACACATTAAACTAAATAAATTATGAAAATCATAAACTACTACGGAGTATCTAGTAAGTAAGGAATATCCACACATTGTATTAAAAAAAGGCCGATTCACCAAGTAAAAAAAAGAAAATCAGACAACCTTCTTCCTGAAGCAAATTTGTTTCATCTGCCTCACGTAGTTCTCTACAAATATACTCAGCAGCCAACTTCTCACGGGCAAAGTCATCTTCCAAGCCATGCATGAAAAAATGATGTTCAATCAGAAATTGGAAATGAAAACAAAACTCATAAATTAAAGAATTTAATAGGCATGCATGAAAAAATGATCTTCCAACCTTCATTGTCAGCATAATCAATCAATCAGAAATCATGGTAAGATAGTTATTATTATCAAAGTAAAAGAAATAACTGAAATTGACCATGCATAACAGTTTGTGATTAGATAATTAGTTAATAATATAAAAAAATTTTACATTGTCAACGCACATATCATCTATGACAATTATATAAAGGGGATATCATGTTATTTTGTACACATTTTTAAGACATTTTTACCCTTCAACTGATTTTTTTCTCCACTTACTTATCCTTTAACTAAGTAATTTCTGCAAACTACTATCAATTATTATTTTCTTTCTTCTTCTTCTTTTAAATTCTCGTTTATCTTTACATTGCACTGGTTTATTCTAAATCAAAAACAACTACTTATTGTGAAGTACTGTATATATTATTTTTATATTATAATAATGATATATAATATATAATAACCTAAATCCAGCAAACAATGTCAGGCAGTATGAGTAAGAAATTCTAAAAGGTAGGGTCTCCATGTACCTACCTGCTACAGTGTGAGAGAAAGTCTCAGCAGCGAGAAGCCTGGCCATGACTTCCATTCTCCCACTTCCCGGGGAACATACCATCGAGAGGCAAAAGCAATGCACCTGCAACAATCTACGAGCAACACAGAAAAAATTGACGCGACAGAGCAAATGAATCGGGTTGATAGCAAGCGGATAAGATCGAGAGGCTTACCTCGAATCCGAAATGAGAAATGGCGGAATCGGCAAGAGAGCGATGAAAAACCTAAAAAAGAGGGGAGGAAATTAGGGAATCGGAATGAAATTGGGGAGTAGAGAGGATCAGAGAGCAATGCCAGTGAAGAAGAGTAAGCAGAAGGTACGGGCAAGGTCGGCAATGGCAGAAGAGAAACCCTAGAAGACGGAGTAGAAGGAAAAGGAGAGGAGGATTTACCTTTTTTTTGTGGAAGGGAAGGAAAGAATCTGTGTTTCTCTCTCTTCTCTTCTCTTCTCTCCAGTGGAGTGGAGGGAGAAGCAGAAGAGGGAGAAGGCAAAAATAGAATAAAGAGGTTTGAAGAAGCGAGTAATTCTGTTTGTTCGGCTGTGCGAATGCGTTTTGTTTTGCTTAATGCCTTCTATTCTGCACCATATACTGTAACTGTACTGTACCTGTCACTTGCTTTTTATTTTATTATACTCATTTGTCCACGCCATGCCTTTGCCTTCACCCTCCCTCGTTTCAGGTGAATTTGTTTAAACTAAAAAAAATAACTTTATTTCTTAAAATAAATAAAAAATTATTTTTTAACAGAAATAATTTAAACAAACATATTTAAAAAAATAAAAATTACCTATTTTATTAAAATAAATATTTATTTCAATAAACAAATTTATCTTAAATAAACACTACTTACAAAATTAAAAGATGTTAATGTACGTTAGTTGTTTGTACCATTATTAAATGTATTCAAAAATTGAATTTAAAATTAATTAAAATATTATAGTGTAATTATTTTTAAAATATTATTTCATTAGAAATTATCATATAATTAAAAATGATTGAATTTTATAGTAATATCTAAAAATCATATCTAAAATCGTTTGTAATTAACTCACGGTGAAAATTCTTTACATTTAAGTTTTAACGTTGTACCAAAAGTAACTTTGACAAAAATGTGTTTACCTTGTGCATGAATACATGGTAAAAACTATTTTTAGTTTGTTTTACAAAAAGAAAACACAAGGAAACATTTATATTGGAGCAAATGTAACTTTGATTACAGGCCTTCTGTGACTGAAAGCAAAGAATTATTTAAATAAGTTAAATTGTGTTTTAGATTGAATCCTTCATACTTATTTGCTGATGTGTAAAATATATTTTTACTAAGGACAAACTTACCTTATATGGTAGTAATGGTGAACTTAAGTTCGAACGTCGTAATCAAAAGACTAACGACAATTTCAAAATAATCCAATTTTGCAATAAACTAAACATTATTTGATTATATTCAACAGTTTGAAAGAAGGATGTTCAATTACCCGCAAGAAGTAGAATTCAAAGAGCAAATAGTTCCCAAAGTCAAGAGATTAACAGATAGAAAAACCTAGAGTTATGATTTCAATCATGCAATGTAATTCTCCAATTTCTTATTTCAATTGATTATTCTCTCATTGTTAACCTTATCTTTAAATAGTTAGTAGGTTCTTAATTTAATTTCTATTTGGTCATTTAGGTTTCGAATTGGTTTTAAATGGTTTTAAGGGTACATGTTTCAAGTCAATTAAGAGGTCTATCATTTTGGCTCCAAATATCAGTTGGCTGCATATTATGATTCTCTTCTTAATAGATGTAGTTGATTTTACAAGCAATTCAGAAAGGAAGGTTCCAACGTATCACATATTAACATTCGTCGAGTGTAACCATAAGAATTAACAACGAATTGTCCTCTATCGAATCATTAAGGAGAACACCATGATTTTGGAACATCTGTGACTATACTCAATTCCCCCTTATGGATGAATATAATATCCGACTGCCATACTGACAATCGAAACCACACAGACAAACAGTAACGGGAATCCCTCCTGAGCTCTTTTCATCTTAATTTTCTTCTTCAACATCTCCTAATATAGAAAGTGAAAAACGGGTGTCAAATATTGAATATGATCATTCAGCAACTAAAAGTTAACAATAACTTCAAACATAGTTGAATTTCTTTCAGGCAACTAAGAGAGATGAAGCATTCCACAGAAACCTCTTCTAATTTGCACTGCCAATCAATATCACAATAGCATCAACTAAATAACTATTTTTAAATATAATATACCATAATTAAATTGTTTAAGAGAGGAAAATTAAATTCTATTGTCCATTGAAAGGGAGTGATAATTTGCTAGTTCCTGTAGTTCTATTGCGTTTACAAGCGAGAATTTGTGTTGGAAAGAGTTCTGGGGATGAAAAGTGGCTACTGAACATGAAAAAATGGAATTCATGGAGTTTTTATATTTTATTACGATGGACATGCCAATGAAAAAGTACCTACCAACTCTTGCTTCAGCAAATCTTTTTCTCGGATGTTCCTGCGCCTCTCTTCATTCAACTTCATGATGGTTCCTTCAGCCTGCAAAGATAATAATTAATGGTTGATTGCTTTCATCTTTGAAGGTTTAAAAATACTAAAAAGGTCAAATTGTATTCCAAGAACTGATTTAATGGATTGGACCTTCGAGTAAGATAGCAACATCTTTGTGAAGCAAAATGCTACAGAGTAAACATTTTACAACCTTAAGCACTTGACAATATGCAATCACGAATACTATGGAGGGAAAAGCCATTTTAACTTTAAGGATATACTAGTCTTGTTTAGATAAACTTATCCGTATAAATTCTTAGGAATAGGATAAACTTTTCCATAATAGAGGTGTTAGAGTTGGCATCAACAATTCAACGCCACCTTTCGGTTCACTATGAAGTTTGAATTAAAAAAACAAGGTCTTATACCAGCCTTTTGAAGAAAAATAAATTAAACAAAATCCTAAGTTATTACATAATAGATAGCTTGAACATAATTTTCCCCAATTCAATTTCACCATCAATTCCCCTTAAAGCTCGTAGTACAATTTAAGTTCAAATATTTTGGCACTGGGAGCAAACCTTGAGAGAGTATTAATATTATATTCATGTTAAACTATAACTAACTAACCAACCAACGGTTAACGAAACTTAAAATCAAAGTTACCTTGAGATAACTGCTAACCTAAGTTAAGAAGCATTGATGACTAACCTCTCTTAGCTTTGCATCCATTATACTCAACCTTGACTTCAATTCCTCGGAATCCTTAGTAGCAAAACTCAAATTCACAGCATCATTTACTTGCTTCATGTCCCCCACCTTCTCAACACTCCTTGTACTTGGAAAAGTTCCCTTATCAGCTCCATCCTCCTCCATATCCTGAGCTGCTTCCATACCTTTTTCAGCCTAAGAAAAGGAGAAACAGCGTCATAGAGCAATGCTCCTAATTCACGAGAAATTATTATATGGTTCAAGACAACATATTCAGATGACGACATATAATCAAGTTTTATTAACTCCTTATAAATAGAAAAAAACTCAATTACGTGTCATGTGAAAATTAGTTCGGATGATATGTGGTGATCCTAAATCATGTAATAATTTCTCGATCCAAAAGGATATAAAAGTGGTGGAAGCTCACTGTAAGGGAGGGAAGCATTTGACTGGGTGGATCCTGCTTGAGATCTCCATTTACAGGGGAAGAAGGTGAGTTAATGAGGACCACCCTTAGCTTCTTCTCATCAACAAGCCTTCCACTATCTTTGACAAACTGAGTGAAAGTGAAAACGGAAGGAATTAATTCAACTTAGCCACATCACAAATTAACAAGATAAGCCTAACATAAACAAATTATTATAAATTAACATGACAGACCAGGTCAGAGGAGATTTCATCCTCGGTTGTTCCTTTTGGGACAACCGCGCTTTGAACGAGGAACTTGTCTTTGCAGTGCAGATCAGGTGGGGCTGTGCGCTGAGCCTGCATAGTAACTACCTCCAGCCAAAGGGACAAGACAAACACAAGAACAACAACGTTAGTTACTAACACTTTAACAGTAATAGGTGATGTGAATTCAAAATCAAACAACAACGTTTACCGGTGAAATCACATGTTCCGTGTGGCTTGACGATGCCGACAGTTGGTCTGACGCAGTATTTCTTGGGCGACGTGGTTTTGACCTGAATTATGGAATCATGAGATGTGGATTTTGATGAGAAAGAAGTTAGCAGAGTTTTTTTTTTTTATAATTTATAGTTGTTTGTTAGTTTTTTGTTGGCAGAGGATCGAGTCTAGGACCTTTCTCCCTTAACCATTCAACCCACCTTATATTCAGCAAAGTTAGGAGAGTGAATGAGGTGGGAGAGGCGAAGGAAGGAACCTTGAAGGCGACATGGTGAGAAGAGTTGTTGTTGATGAGATGAACCAAGCAGGAACTCTGTTTCTTCAATTCAACTGGGATAGGAATGAGGAATGAAAATGAGTAGAAAGAAAGTGGAGAGTGAAATGAAAACTAACTTACAGGTAAAAGTGAGCTGAGGGGGATCAATTTGGAGAAGCTCCGTGGCCATGTTGTCAACAATAATGCAGGATCAGAGACAGTGTGTGTTAGGAACTATGAGTGAACGAATGGGAAAATGAGACTATGAGAGAGAGAAAAGAGGGCATTGGATTGGTGCTGGTGGCGTTGGTTACGTGAGGAAGGAGGGTGTGAGGGTGTGAGACTGCGACCCACTGCTTGTAAACTTACCATCCTTTCTTGTCCTGTCTCCGCGCCCAACTTCTCACTATTTCCTTCTTCTTTTTTTTCTTCCTTTTTTCAAATTTTCAATTTTCTCATTTCTACAAGTTATGCCCTTTAACTTTTTGCTTTTGTAAACTAAGGAGAATATATATATTTAATTTACGCTTATAAAAACTATCCACACTTGTGCAAGTGTAGTGATATCATGGGGAAGGATCTATTGAAAGGTGAAAGTGAAGTCCACTCTCATGGATTTATAATAAGAATAAGGGATCTTTATTAATTTAACCGCCATCTGATACGATACACTTGACCAAGCTAGCCATATTATATTTGTGATTCCCAGGCAAACAAAACTTTTTTAGAGGTTTGGTGTTTTATCCAAACAGAAACATTTGTCATTAGTAAAAGAGTAATTATGATGGTCATCCAATGTATGTTTGGAAATATCCACTAATTTCATAATTAGATGGTCACCATGGAAACATCTTTCAATTCTCCAACTCCCCACACCTACACAAGAATCCTCGATCTTATACGAATAAACTAACCATTTAGTTTCTTTCCACATTGGAAGGACTTTGCAATGCCGTTCTGTCCGAACCAAGAATATTTTGTTTTACTAAACTTGCCTTAAATGAAAATTAAGGTGGCCAGCTCTAATACAAATACTCCACCATATAAGTAAATCTACACCATAACAATTAATGGGCACTTGTGTAAAACATGCAATATTGTTTACTCGTTATGTGCTTATAGTCGCAAGGTTGATTTTTTTAACGATATTTTCCTATTTAATAAGTATTTTTGTAAGGTAATGTTTGACACATGGTTTGTTTATATTATCCTCATTTTCAACTCAAGTGTCTTTAACAGACCGAATTATTTAAATATTTTAATTAAGGGTTTAGATTTCGTTAAGTTTTTACTGTCTTGTATTCTTCTTAAAACTCTTCGTTTTTATGTTTCATTTCTTGTTTATCACATTTCGATCGTTTCTTTTTTTCTTTTTTTATTATTCTCTTTCTATTTCCGTTAATTATTTTCATATTTTTCACTTTGCATAAGCAGCATGAGACAAACATTATTACTCTCAAAGTAAACACCTCTACGGATGAAAATGGGGATATATATATATATATATATATATATATATATATATATATATATATATATATATATATATATATATAAAGTTAGACTAAAATATATAACTTAAGCTATTTTATGTATCAAATTTAAGAGTTGAGTCTCAATTATTTACTTGATAGAGATTCTGTTTCAAATTTAGACTTGCATTTTTTAAATCCCAATATACCTTATCAGAAAATTTGCTTTAAAACCTATTTTGCAGAAAGAATTTATAAAAAAAAATCTCTAAATAAGTTAATGGATCAAAACTAAAAGGTTAATATAATGTTAGTATTATTATTATTATTATAGACTTATATATTACATTATTTTTGTTGTTGTTATTTACTTCAAAAAATTAACCTATTAATTAGACTTTAAAAAACTTTTTAAACTATCTAAAGTCTAATCTTTTAAATTAAATAAACTTTTACATAAGTACCGACACAAGTTATTTAATGAATAAGTTTGATTTAACCTAAACTTAATATGAGGTAGATCTAACTTAAACATAAAAAGAATATTCATTTTAACACTTAATTTTTTTCCTTGCTATATTAATCTCTCGCTTACTTACAAACAATGAGTATAAATAAATGAATAATCCTGTCACTAATAAATTTAAGTCAAACCCACCGAAAGGTAAAAGATAACACCAAAAAACAAGGAAAGGATTTGTTCATCCTACTAATAAATAAAACAATAAAATTGCTCCAAAAATGTAAAGGACATTTTACCATCTTTCTTTTTCTCCCGTGAAAACTAACACAATTACACTAAAAGTATCAGTTAAAAAAACAATTGATAATGTAGTAAGGTATTACAAGAAATGTTTATCAGCATTTTTTTCTAAATTTTCTAGCACTTTTGCTTTCCATTCCTTTTGAATTAAGTGTTTATTGATGATAATTTTAAATTGTGTACTGAAAAAAAAAGTGACGAGCCTAACGTTTAAAAGTATCAACTTTTTATCTCTTTCTTTATCTTTTTCTCGTCACCACTTTTCTTTTCGTGATTGGAAAATGGTAGGACCGAAACCCTACGTAACAAAAAAAGAAAAAATGGGGAAGAATGATGTCAATCCTCCCATAGGATCATGAACAATGGCACTAGCTATCGATTGCCGTAATTAAGTTTGTTTTCATGATTTTTTTTTTCAATGAGTTATCGTTTTTAAAAGCTGAATTGAACCATTTAGTTCAATCATTCAGTTTTAAAAAATTATTTTTTATTTTAATTTAATCTAAAACAATTTTAATGTAAATAAACATTACAGATAAGTATAAATTATTTTATCAATTATTATTTAATTTGGTGTCTATCTTAAAATATTCAATTTGATCATTTTAATCTTTAAAAAGTATTTAATGTTTTTCTTTCATTGAATTTCATTAACATAGTTGATGTTAATATTTATGTACTATTAATGTAAATTTTTTTATATTATTAACTAATTAAAATTTTTCGTTATATGATTTTTTTTAAAATATATTAAAAAGATTAATAAAATTATCGCACATAATTTCGGTCAAATGACAATATAAAAACTTTTTATATAATGCACGTACGCATTTACTATTTTTCTATCAGGACCATAGTTCACGAGTTGTTAGTTTAAAATGTAAATAATATATGTGTGATCTTCAATTATCATTCATTCCAAAGTCACTGAAATTTAATTAAAAAATTATACTGCTGCAGGGGTTGTTGTTAAAACTTAAAAGAATTGACATGATGAATAAAAAAAAAAATTGACATGCATTAAAATGATTAAATTACACTTATTCAACTGTAGTTAAAAATGTGCAGTCTTCCGAAAATAAAGACAAATACTCCGTGTCATTGTTTAGATTAATGGATTGAGTGGGATGCATTTATTTTTGTAAATTTCCTCATGCAGTCTTTGATTTTCATAATTAAAAAAAAAAAACACAGTAAACTACTCTGGCATTGGTATAGCTGGTGGTGGTTGGTGAGTGTTGCGCGTTGATTGTGCCGTTGGAACATTAAATCACGATGGGTGATTCTAAAATATTTGTCAAACTGTTGTACAAGAGCTTTTGATGCCATCGCCAATTTTAGCTATTATCATAGATGACTTGTTTCACAATATTTTTTTCTATTTTTTTTTATCTGTCTTTGAAAGCTTTCAGGTAAAAACAATTTAATAAAATAGTTGTAGAATTAGTTATTTTCTCATTTTCTTTTTCACTTCACAATCATGCAAGTGTAAAACAATTAATAGGTGACAAGTAAGAGTATAATTGATAAAAAATAATTAACGTGATATTAAATTTTGTAAATAATAGATAAATAAAAATGTTTTTTTTTTCAAAAAGGAATAGAGAGAGTAGTATTTAACGAATAAGTTGAATGAACTTTAAAACGTAACTGGATGTTTAAAAAGTAAAAATTAAAGTTAACAGTTAAAAAATGAAAGTTATTAGGTTAATTTATTGAATTATAAATATTCAAGTAAAATCAATTAGTTTTTTTACGGCTAGTCAAATTAGTTTTTAAATAAATAATAGATATAAATAATATAAAAGGATATTTTTATATTTTTTATGTTTTATAACTAAAAATATGTTTTAAATAATTTTACTTTCAATTAATTTTAATTTTTATATTTTTTTTGTTTAAAGATCAAATGTTTAATTAAAATATTAAAATAAACATCGTAAATAATTTTATAATTAAAGTAAGAGGGGTGATAAATATTAGGATAAAACAAAAATAATAAACGAAAAATCACAAATTCGTGACATTAATTTGAGTAACGTATAAAAAGAAAATTACAAATTGGTAAGATAAACTTACTTTCCAAATTATAACTTAATTAAATAAGTTAGTGAGTATCACAACGAGGATTGCAACAAAATGACAAAATAAAGAAATGAATTAATTTTTTAAAAATGATAAATTGTATGTATAATACAATCATTTCATAAAGAAAATTATGTGTTGTAAAGTTTAGTTTGTTTTTATTGAAATGATTTTTAAAATAAAAAATCTAAAATCCATCTAGTTCAATGTATTTTTTATGTTTATATGAATTGATTTGTGATTATTTCAAGATAAAAACATAGATGAAAAACTAGAATTTGATTATTTTAAAGTGAACCTATATTAATAATAAAAGAAATACTTTTATTTGATGTACACATTTTCCTGTATTATTTTACTTTTTATCAATTTTTTAAATTTTTATTACTTCTCTCATAATAATTATCTATTACTCTCATGCTTTTAGTTACTTTTTCTTAATTTTTTTAGTTGAAAGTTACGTTTTCTTAACTTTTTTTTAGTTGAAATAGATAAAGGTGTCTCTCTCCCCCCAGTAATAATAAAGTAAATAATCTTATTTGTTAATGAAAAAAATTAACCATTAATGCTTTAACACGTTCATAATTTGTTACATCGATAAATATTAATTATTAATTTTCCTTCCAATAATTGGAACAATCTACTCTATCTTCTAAAACCAAACTTGTATATGAATTGGCAATAAATAGGTACATGGAAACCAAAAAATGCAAACCTAATTCATGTTTGAGAACTTTTTTTTAAAAACAAAGTATATATTTTTTTAAGATTTTAATAAAAAAATGATAAAAAAAAATAAAGATTTTAATAAAGATTATTCAATCAAAATTAAATTTTTATTTTAAAAACCTATAGGTGACACCCCAATTTTAATCGAATAACAACACTAAAAATGTTTAAGAAACGTACTGTATTTAATTTTTATTCTGGAAATTATGAAATTAACGTATCTCGAATAAATAAATGTTTTAAGAAAATAAGAATGTATTCGAATGGGTGGAATGATAATGAAGTGATCAAGAATATTAGAAATTTTCCTCTCAGTGCCAGCCGTATTGCCGTACGTCCAGCAGCAATATAGAGATGTTTTGGAAACCTACTAAACTCACATTCAAAGTAAAAATATTAAATATATTCGTGGCCTTTGCCCCTCTCCATACACACTGAGAGAGAGAGAGAGAGAGAGATTTTAGAGCATGGAACCCATTGTAAGAACATGGATGAGTCATTTGGTGGAAAAAAATGTTCAAATATAAAATTCAACAAAGTCTCAATTGTTCTAAGAATGGTCAGCAAATCTTATAACAAATATTACTATTACTATCACAATACAAATGAGATCATTCTTATCACGTGCGTTTTCACCATTTACAAAGCCTTGGAATGAAAAATCTCGTATGGTGTATTTGTATAAAAGTTACGGCTGTGTTTAGTTTATGGGGTAAATGTGAGATGCAATTGAAATGAGATGTTTTAGGGATAAAAATTGTCTGATGTGTGTTTGTTTGAGGTAGATGTGTGATGTATTTCTTTTTATGGGTTTTATGGGTAAAATTTCACATCAAAATAAGATGGAAGAGAGGAAAGTCTTGACTAGTGAGAAAAAAGTTTTATCTTTTTAAAATTGTCCTGAAAAATCTTATGACTCTCATGTTAACTATATAATTAATTATTTTTTTTATCATAATTCTTTATGTATCCACTAAATCGTTTAAATTGTGTATAATTGATCTTACATTTACAACATAATTAATTATGCTTATGACAGTCAAATAGACGATCAGATAAAATTGTATAATTGATTATGGAATTTTTATAATTAACCAACAGCATTCAAGAAGAAAAAATTACCGTGGAATAAAAGGAAACGTTTGTGAATAATAGAGGTAAAAGGGACATTTGATGGATCTTTGTTTTTTTTTTCTTTTCTTTATTATTTATCTATTTCATTAATTCAAATCCTTCATCTTTTTTAAATTCTTTTTCATTTCAATCAAACAACTTTACTATCTATTCTATTTTATCTCTCAACAAACATCAAACATAGCATGTTGGAGTGTAAAGTATGATAACTGATCTTCGTAATAGTTTCAATGAATATATAGAGATTTAGTTATGATTAGATAAAAAAAAATTCAAATTTTAGCTTAACTGACATGAATTTGTAGGGAAATAATAACAAAAAAATATAAGAGATATTAAGAATAAAAGTATTAGTTATATTTATTAATAACTTAATATATGATTTATTTAAAAATTTATTAGTAAATGAAAAATTTAAATGTCTGTAGCAGTTTTCTTGTGAGTTTTCCAAACCCAATATTTTTTGGAAACTTAACTTATTTTTTAGGTTACTCTATTTTTTTAAATTTGTGATTTTAATTATTTTATTTTTTTAATTGAGACATTTCATTCAATATTTTAAAATATTCATAATTTTAATCCTTTTATTTTCTTAATTTTATTTTGATTTTATTTTTAATTTAAATCAGAACTCATATGTCAAATAAATTTTGTTGAAGTTATCATAATAATTTTATAATATAAATGTGTTAACAAACTATATCATTAATAATATTTTAAGATAATTTTTAGTTATAATTCAGTAAGATCCTCGTATTATTTATTGTAAATTAATAAGCCCTTTACATATTAAATAACTAATGGTTGTCAGGTGCACCGAACAAAGAATAAGAAGATCCAGATTCGAGGGACATGATCTCGGAGAGGCAAAGCGAACAAACGGCTACTCTCCTCC
Source organism: Glycine soja (assembly GCF_004193775.1). NCBI lineage: Eukaryota > Viridiplantae > Streptophyta > Magnoliopsida > Fabales > Fabaceae > Glycine > Glycine soja. Next base: position 7,647,784 of record NC_041016.1, read on the forward strand.
CACTTGCTATCCTCGAAATTAACGAAACGTAGTTGAAGAACCCACAGAATCAGAACCCCAACACTGCCTTATGCTTTCCCTATAAATACACATTGTCCCTTCCTCTCGTCATTTCAAATACAAACTCACAACACACTTTGTACACTCCGTCCCTCTTCCCTGTCTCTCAAATGGCTTCCCTGACGCAAACTTTCATGTCCCTCGCCTCTCTTCCCAATCTAGTTATGGTTTATAAAATCTCCTTTCTCGCTCTCTTCATTTCACTTGCTTCTGTTCCATCTGCTTCTTTTGTAAACCTGTTTTCTTAATCCTTTTAAAAGGAAACCCATTTGATTAATTGATTAATATTGTGTTGTTGAGTTGGTTAAGCAAGGGAGATATTTTCCCCTGCTATTTCCATCTCTTCATCTTCACTCACGTTATATCGATTGCATTTCCATGCCTTCATTGTTTTTAGAGATATATAATATTAAGCTATTCTCCTTGAGAATTCATAGACGATTTTACTAGTCGATTGGACTTTCAATTAAAGGGGTGGTCTGACTCTAATTTCCCTTCAACACCCTACCTTTTATCTATTTTTATGTTAAGTTTTTAAGATTTTTAGCAGCTAAATGCTCTTGGTCTTGGGGTTTGGCTATAATTTATTTTACTTAATTGCCCTAGATTTTACAGAACCAACTCTATTCTAAAATTTGGTGTATATGTTGAAGAAAAATGCTAGAAACACACTCACGAACACACTATTTTGCACAGACTCTCTTTGATAGGTTACAATTTATTAAAAATGGCAATTTTTTTGTGGATTTCACATCACATTTAATGATTCTCTCTATGATTTGGTGGTTTTTGATAAATTTTAACCAATTAAAAAGAGTGTGTTGCTAGCACTCCTCATATGTTGAATTGAAGCTGAGTTTTTATGTTTTTTTTTTTAATTATTCGTTTTAAAAATCTTTTTGGCCATTCTTCTTACCTTTTTTACTTCATTGTTTTTTGCTTCATGGCTGAAAACTAAACTGGTCTTGTGTAATATTTTGTGGTTTCTTCTAATTATATTGTATATTGCCTGGACTCATTCAGTTCTTGTTGGATACAAAAACAGGTACCCGGTACCAGGATCTCCCACCCAAGTTCAGTTTCCCTCTCAATTAAGGAGGGAAGAAGTTTCCCATCCGTTACATTGCAGCCCAGAGGATGTCGGTTTCGATTTAGATGTGTGGTAAGATTTGCAGCCAAAAACCCATATGTTACCATTGCCTCTGCAATGGGATCAATTAGCTTAATTTACTCTGTTGTCTCTATCTTTGATCTGATATTCTAAACAACTTTTGATCTTGTAGAGAATGCATCTTTCATCCTTAGCTTCTGCTATTGTAATTTGATATTGTACTAAACTATCTTTGTGACAGACGCTGTTATTGTGTCGTTAATAATCGCAGAATATCACTTGTATTGTATTATCCATGTAGCCTTTTGCTTGTAATTTTTTTACTTTATCAATGCTCTGGCCAGTTTTTATGTGGCATGAACTATATAACCAGCAAAGTTTTATTTCATGCAGGCAAAACCAGAGACAGTGAAGAAGGTGTGCCACATAGTTAAGAAGCAATTAGCACTACCAGAGGAATCATCTGTTACTGGAGAGTCTAAATTTGCTGCACTTGGAGCTGATTCTCTTGACACGGTATTTTTGTATTCATCTATTTATCTATGAATTGTTTTTGTGGTGTAAAGTCATGCTAGGTAAATCGAAGTTTATAAATTAATAAATATATAAATTATTAGTATTTGCTACACTTGATTGTATCTATCATCTGTTAGTTATTTTAACAATATGCATGTTTTGTTGAGGTCTTATTTTCTCATTAGTGCTTTTATTGTTATTTGTGTTCTCTCTGTCTCTCTGTAATGACGTGGAGGACTAAAATTCTTTACCTGATATATAACTGGAAATTTACAGACTACAATTGTGTTCCTGATAAAATACCTGAAGTTGTCAAAATAGTTCTTACCTTACTATTATTGTGTCCTTGTTCGGCCCTCAGTTTGTTTAAGCAATTTAGTTTTCTTCATTCTTGGTTGCCTTATTCCTTTGGTCTATAGTTTATGAATGACATGTTTCCCGTTTCTTAATTTTTTTTGGTGAAGATAGGAACCAAACATCTGACCTCTATTCCCTCACCTCACTCCACCCTACCAAATGAGCTATAACCTCAAATGGCGTGTGCTAAATTTTGTTATTGTGCTGAACAGATCAAAACACAATATCCGTGGTTTATGTTTGATAATCTTTTACTTGATTATTTAAGACTTGCTTTTCAATTTGTGCAGGTTGAGATTGTGATGGGACTTGAGGAGGAATTTGGTATTACTGTGGAAGAAGAAAGCGCCCAGACTATCACCACCGTTCAAGAAGCTGCTGATATGATCGATAAGCTTCTTGAAACCAAGGCTTAACAAGCGTGTGCATTTTGGAGTTTTTTGCTATTTCAATGGAAGGGGGTTTTAATTTTTATCTTTGGTATTACACCTAGTTTTAATTTTATAAAACTCGTGCCATTTCATTCCCGTTGAAAGAAATTGGTCCTCAAAGTCATGAGTATTTGCATTTTTTAGACATTTCAAATTGACCGTCAAACTCCTACCATTTTGCTCCCTATTTCAAAATATGCTTCTCATTATTCCATTTCATGGAGACCCAATTAACAATAGACTTGCATGACAAAAGAAAAGTGTGAACGATTGCTAGGTGCCTTTGGATAGATATATTCGATTTAGTAAAAATGTAAGTGTTCTCAGTTCGCCGTTTAGACGAGACATTAATCACTCCGTATCACAAAGTTCATAAATTCATACTAAAATAGGTTTAAAAATTGAACAAATTGAATTTGAAATTATGAAAGTCTAGGAACTTTGCAAAGTTAAAGCGACAAAATTGATACTATAATCAAATTCAGAACCTGCTAATGGTATATTAAACTTTATAAATTATACCAAGCTATTACAATTAATCAAGCTCACAACAATGCCAGCATCATTACACAAGAGCTAAATTAAAGCTGAGACTATTTAATGAATGCAGCTCTTCAAAATTTTCTGCCAGCATCTGATAGAACTGATTCAGAAAGAAAGAATGAATTTTTATTGATGATTCCCAGATCCCTGTTGCTGTGCCAATGTGGTAGCAGCCTAAGGCAGTTAGAATATAACATGATTTTTCTCTCAAACTCTCCCTCTTCTCTCTCTGCCCCCGCCCCCCTGCACTCTGTTGAGTGTGTGTTTGTGCTGTCTCAAAAACGTATAAATGAAAAATAAAATATTCGAAGGAACCTTTTTGGTGAAATTTCTTGCTTGTATCTTGTCTCCCTTCTTCAATATGTTTAAAAATACTAATTCCAGCAGAAACTGATGTTACTTAGACAGGATTGTTAACAGCAATAAGAAGTTAATGTCCTTCTTAAGAGTATATCAGAACTAAGACTCAAAGAATGTTTAAAGAATTAATTATCGATTCTTCATTAATAAGATCCGTATTTTGGCAGCAACATACTATACAGTAATTTCAATTTTCACTGTAAATGCTATATTGCTTCTTTATCACAGCTTGCGGGACAATGTGATCAAGTTTTTTTATTATAAATTTAATATTTTTAATTGTGCAGTAACTGAAACTACCTAAGAGAATACGTACATAGGAATGGTGAAATAAATAAAGTCACCAATGCAGTTGTTTGGCGAATATACTACTACATATAAAGTCAGAGAGGTGGCAGATAATATACATGATAATAGTTGGCCATTCTTATTAATAACAAAACAAAACAATTAATGATCTTTAATAGGAAAAAAAACAAACTTGTCACATATAGGTGAGCAATATGAGTACATGAATCTCAAAATTTATAAATAGGTACCGGATATGCCAAGATCGTAACTTCCAAATTCAGAGACTGGTGATGTAAGTCATGGTATCCTAATTCTAGATCTTCAAGATAATTCACTTAATATATGTTCATTCATAGGATCTTACTTCTGTATATTCAAAATAATTCCGTTAAGATATGCATACATTGCTGAGAAATACGGTTTTAAAACAACTTAATCTGGTACTTATCCTCCATTCATTTTTGTTCTTCATCTTTTTGACTTATTCTTTGAAGTAACTAATCTCACTCTTCTGATCCAAATCACTCCCTTCTGTTACTTCTCCTTCTCTTTCCAGAATCAAATAATATCTGGGTTAAAAACAAATATTAATCGTCACAGTCGGTTGGTCAAGAAAGTCTATATCAAAATAAGTTATTTGTGCACCTATAAATATAGGAGGGGTCATCCTAAGAGACACTTTTTAATTTTTGTTTGTCTTGTAGTATGAGGTATGTTCTATCTATCACTAATTAATGATTATATTGCATGACATATTTTCACTTATAAAACAAAAATACAGAAAACTATTTATTTTATTAAAAAAACACTTTTTAAAAAATATGTTAAAATAAATTCACCCATATTCTATGTTCATTCCATATACTTTGTTAATATTTATTTCAACTTTTAGTTTAGATTATAAAATATAAGTAAAAAGTGAGGAGCATATTATATTTACAAAGTTTACGCTGAAATAAAATTATATAGTAAATGGTTAAATAATTATTGAAATACTGATACAACTGCAATTTTAATTTTTCATTATATTAAAAATATATTTCCTTAATAAAATAATATATTTTATCACAAAAGTTTAACTCATAAGTTAAGAAAAATGTGAGTTATTATAAATCTTTTAGTCAGATTTCTACGGATAAACAAACAAATGATATTTTATATAAAAACAATATTATGACTAAATGAATCTCCATTATTATAGCACAAACATATAATGTGATTAAATACTTGAAGTTTACAAATGGATTTAGAAAAAAGAAAAAGAAAAGTTTAGCATTAGCAATTAATTTCTTAAGAAATACAAAGCTCGTGTTCTTTTGGCGATTGCGGCACCACCGTAGCTTTGATTGGGTTTCCAAGCTGTCGTGCATGGCACTGGATGCTTCACATGCATTGGGTTGATTTGATGTTCTTACCTAACTCCATTCTAATTTTTATGGCTGAGATTGACAGCTCCACATGAGAGGGAAACATTACTTCATTCAATTCAACCTTGGGTGAATACTTCTTCCAATCTTCTTGTGGGTTTCATGTGTTTTTGTAATTGATGTGGTAGCAAGTTTTAGTCTTACATTTCATGTGTTCTCTACTTCAAGATATGCATCTCATCCGTTTTTTTTTAGAAAAAAATATAATAGCCTTTGGATGATTTATTATTTAAAGCTTATTATATTTATTTGTAAGTATATATTCATATTTGCATTAATAATATAACTAATATCCTTCCTTGTATATTGCATGAGTTTATTTAAATATAAGAAGATATATTTTAAAAAAATAATTTTTTATCAGTTTATAATTATTATACATAACTCATTGTAAATGGAATATTAAGTATTATGTGTATTTTTTAAATTAAACATATTGATTATTAATTTTTTCATGAGATTATCACTGTAAAATAAAATACATTAAATATCATAGTTTATTAAAGTAACTTATATTTCCAGATAAACTATATATTTTATATTTATTAACATTTAAATAAGAGAAAATATAAACTAATTAATTAACCTAACTCTAGAATCAACAAAGGTGTGAGTCTAGTTTTATAACACAGTCATAATAATGATTTTGGAGAAAAAATCATAATAATTATGTAAGTAATTTGACACTTATATAACTTCTCACTCATGCAATTAGTATGAAGTAAGGACGAATAAAAGTATGATCAAACATTTAGCAATTGCAAGATTATTCTGCATCTTCACTTCTTAAGAAAAGAATGAAAAAGTTAATTTATTGTTTTTAGATTTGGGTCTATCTTTGAAAATAGTTTCAAAGAGAATATTTTTTTAAATTTTAAGCAAATGTATTTTCACTCAAACCAAGTGTCACCTTAATTTTCATTTCCTAGGTATTTTTCCTATATGAAAATTATAAATTCAAAAATAATCTAAAAATAATAAATATGACTATAATACTCTATAATTATTAAATTTGACTATTTATTAATGATATAATTTTAATATGTAGTAATTTTTAAATACATTTGTTATCAAAATTAAGATTTATTTTAAATTTATTGAAATAGTATAATTTTTATTAAATAGATTAAAATAATATTTTTAATAATTCTTAAAGATATTAAGTTTAATGGTGTGAATGGGAACGAATGTTATAAGTAGTTACTTTATCTCTTGTTTATACATATAATAATAATAATAATAATAAATAAATAAAACATGGAATCATAATTATCTTCTAAAAATATACAAAATATTAATTTTAAAAGGTAATAATCATTCCTTAGTTAGATCACATTAATTTAAAATTAAAAAAAATTACATACCTATCTCAAAAATGTTAAATAAAGGTATATTAAAATAAAGGTTACATAATCAAATTTTAAAATTAATAAAAATTAATCACCTATCTAAAGAAATACTATAATAAAGATGACATGGACTGCATCAAATTTGTATATTTTTTAATTATTATGTGAACTAAAATAAGTATTTTTGTATTATTAATATAGACTTAATTGTAAATTTTACCACTAGAATTTTATTATTTTACAAATTTTAATTTACCACTCAAATATTAATTCTATGAATTTTACCATTCAAAGGTATGAATAGTAACTCCCTAAGCAAACAACAACTGAAATCTAACACAATATCAAGAACATGCTAACATTTTTAGAAGAAAAAACAATGCCTAATATTAAAGAAATCATTAGATTATTTAAAGTTAACATAGGTCCGATTAATCTCCACATATTAATGATCTATGATCCATCATAGATTGAAAGAACACGACACAAGGAAAGGAGCATAGTTCTATACTTCATCACCAGGTTTGGAGTCACTTGGTTTAACAAACTTTCTCCAATAGGGATGATTCTGCCACACAACATGCATTTCTTCAATGGGGACACCCTTGGTCTCTGGTAGAAACTTATAGATAAATATGCTCATCAAGACCACAAAACAAGCAAAGAAGATGAACAGTCCAAACTTCATATGGCACAACATCGTCGTGAAGATTTGAGCAATGGCAAAGGTGAAGATCATGTTAACAGCAACGTTGATACTTTGGCAAGCCGATCGCACCTCAAGTGGGAAAATCTCACTTGGCACCAACCACCCTAAAGGACCCCAAGACCATGCAAATCCTGCCACATACACACATATGCCAACCACAATTATAGTGGCATACCACTTTGGCAACTCTCCAGGTGTTCCATCAACTCCAAATTTAATTCCAATTAAACTAGTAATCAAAACCTGCACAAAAACAATAAATTTATACCATAACAGTAAAAGAGCACTCAAATCTAATTAATTAACAAATTTAAGGAATATACCTGACAAAGAAACATTTGTGTCCCTCCTTCTAGGAAGAGGGTGCGTCTCCCAAACTTGTCAACCGTGAATATTGAAACAAGAGTGGCAACTGCATTACAAGCCCCAGTGATGAGGGCAGACATGAGCGAAGCAGTGGCACCAAAGCCAATGGTCTTAAACAAAACAGGAGCGTAGAAGGTGATGACATTCATGCCAGTGAGTTGTTGGAAGAAAGGGATGGCTATGGCAAATGTAAGTTGGGGCCTGTAGTGCCTCTTGAGCAAAGAGGCCCAAGGGTGTTTAACAGCTTTCGAGGATTCACTCGCTGCCACAAGATCTGTAAACTCCTCGTCTACGTCGACGTTGTTTCCTCGGATCTTCTGCAACTCTGTCTTGGCTTGGTCATCTAAACCTCGTTCAATCAAGGAACTTGGTGACTCCGGAAGAAAGAATGCACCAAAGATTATCATCAATGCAGGGACTGCAGCACAACCCAAGCTGTAGCGCCACGCATTCACACCCTTGTATTGGGCAAAAAGGTAGTTTAAGAGATTAGCAACAAAGATTCCAATAGTGATGGCTAACTGAAACATCATGTTAAGAGCTCCTCTGTAATTGTAGGGAGCAACCTCGGACATGTAGATTGGCACAGACTACAGAAACAAAACAACAACAAAACAAAACAAATTTAGGTGCCTTTTTCACCAGATACGTAACTAATAAGTTAAATGGAAGACAATTAAAAACTCAATTGCAAATAGTTTAGGAGTGATTCACTCAAACCAGAATCTTACACTAAACCAGTTAGCAAAGAATCTTACACTAAACAAGAATTAATGAGGTATGTGTTTGATTACCTGATTGGCACATCCAATTCCAAAGCCAAGTAGTAGACGACCAACAATAAGCATCCAAACGTGTGAAGCGAAGAAATTAAGTCCAGCCCCAAAGAGAAAAAGCAAACCCCCAAACAGCATCGTAAGCCGCCTTCCGAAGGCTCTAGTCACCACAGATGCAACAAGTGATGCCACCAAAGCCGCCAAATACAGAGATGAAGTAAACAAGGTCAAAGTTTGGCTGTCAAATTTGCAGTACTGGTTGTCAGATGGTTTCATGTCGTGCTCCTTTTCATACACTTCCGGAAAGAATTTCTTCAAGAATGGATCCATAGAGGTGACTCCACCTACATAATCATCCACTATCAATTAATAGAAAGCACTAATCTCCACCAAGGTGAATCAATTTCAGTAACAAAACAGTTAATGATCTTTAATAAAAAAAACTTTCACATGTACGTGAGTAATGAGAAAAGGATGAATCTCAAAATATATGGGTACGTACCGGATATGCCAAGATCGTAACCAAAAATTAGTCCTCCAAATGCAGCAACGAAACATGTGAAAAAGACTCTTTGTGTAAGCCGGCCAGGATAAGCTTTGCCTCCTTTGGAGGAGATGAGAGCACCTGCCATACTATAGGCGGAGAAGAGTTAATGATCAAGGGGCACTGATGTTATAGATCCTAATACTATATTATCAAAATAGTTTCAGTTAAGATATGTTAATTTATAGGATCGTAATCCTATATTTTCAAATTAGTTCCGTTAAGAGATATTCTTGGAGAGAGCTACGGTTAAAACAACTTTATCTCGTGTTTCTTCTCTATCCATTTTGTTGTCTGTTGTTCATTTGTAACTGACTTATTCTTTGAGGTAACTGATCTCACTCTTATGATCCAAATCACTCATTCTCTTCTGTTACTTCTCCTTATCTTAACTCTCATACTCTGACAACCTGCATCACCTTTAGGAGATAAACCTTATTTAACATGCATGTTGCATTCTTCTTTTAACATAATCAGTAATCATAACACTTTTTGCAGTTGAGTGATTCCAATGAAAGAGACAGTATCGTAGTATATTAATAGTCTCATGCTCTCATGCCAATAATTTTACACGTATATATATATATATATATATATATATATATATATATATATATATATATATATATATATATATATATATATAAAGAATTCTTTATTCAAATATTGATCAAAATGAATATCCAATTTTTTTACTAAAAATGAAAATGAATCATCACAATAAGTTAGTTAAGAAAGTATATATCAAAATAAGTGATTTTTGTCACCTATAAATAAAGGAGAGATCACCTTAAGTGACACCTTCTAATTTTTGTTTGTCTTGTAGTGTGAAGTGCTACCTTAGTATGTTCTATCTATCAGCCCATCCCTGGTGAATGACTATATTCCATGACATATTTTTATTTATAAAACAAAAATACAGAAAACTATCTTCTCGCGCTTAACGTACACATGCTCACTTAGCGGATTTTCACTTACTCTCGCTTAGGAGTCCAAGAGCCTTTAAAACACTGAAGTTGGCACGAAACTTGAAAAGAGAGCCGTGCAAAGGGAGCTTAGCTTCGTGAAAAATAGAAAGAGTTAAGGTTGAGAGGCTAGAGAAGACATTCTCCACCATTTTTCTTTCACAAAAAATAGTTTTCTTCTTTCTTTGTGAAGCTTTGCTTGTCATTGAAGGCTAAGTCTCTTTGTTGGGGAGTTACTACTGAACCTTTTGATGTAATACTCTTTACTATCTATTTAATGTTATTTTTCTGTGTTCATTGCTTCTATCTATGCTTATTTTACATGTTTGTAGCTTGATCACCCATTTGTATGTGTAGTTAAGCTTTTTAGTATTGAAAAATGCTTTAAAACCTTAGAACTTGATAGAATAAGCTAGAAATCTGTATGTCTAGGAATGAAGTCCACTGATCTAGTCTATTTTACACTGTAGGCTTAGTTCAACTCTTTTAGAACAAGTTTGTTGAGGGATCAAGAATAAAGGCTAAAGAGAATTAAGCTTATTCATGCGATGAATCATGGTTTGAGTAATTTTTCAGTGTAAGAACACTAGGATAACGTTAGATAGAGAAAAACACATTTTATACAGCAAGAGAAATTCGGTAGGACACTCCCCAACGCTTTTAACTTGATAGTCGTCATTTCTTTTTATAACTTTAAATATTTTGTTTATGTTTAAATAGATTTTATAGTGCAGAACCCAACATTTGCTTCATCTCAAGCCTTATAAGTGTTTACTCACTGAATATACATAGTCTAAGTGAAACAAATTCCTTTTGGATACGATACTCGATCTTACCATTCTATATACTACTTGTGTGAATTGGTATATTTGCCAACAAACGAACAATATAGGATAAATATTTATTTTGTATAAGAAAATTATAATAAATAAATAATTTTGAATAATATTTTGAAAATCGAATTGAATCAATTGGTTTCACTAAAGATCAATATGATGACAAAGCCAAACACTAAAAAGAATTGGGGCACTTCAACTCGTGAAAACTAGTAAAGAATCTATCCAAAATTGGTGATAAACATGTGTAGAGAATCAGTTTGAACCAATCTTTTTCATTTTTTATTTTTAAATTTTAATCTAAAATATTTTAAAGATAAATAAAAATACATATTTAAATATTTTCACACAAGTGTCAATTATTTTGTCAACTATTGTCAACTTTTATTTCACAAAAGTGTCATTCTTAACTATTGATATTTTTTTAAAAAAAATATTGAAACTTAATTTAGGAATTAAAAAAATGAAATTTTGAAAGAGCTGTTCTTTTTTATATGAAGAGAAGATTTTAATAATCATACATCTCATAAATATTGAAAACCCATTAAATTACATGAATGTCAATCTATCTATTTATCTATTTATACTATATAAAAAATTGTGTTTCTTCTCAATATCACGTTGTCACTGTATATGTAGCACTAATTAATAGCCGTTTATATATTTTAATAAAATCAATAGTTTTCCACATTAAAAAATTTAAATTATTTGTAATATTTAATTTTACATATTATATGAAGCAAAAATTATTAAATAAAATAAATGTAAAAATTTACACTCGTTTAATATTACTATGTATACACAAATTTATTTGTTTTTATAATTAGTTACTTTAAAATATATTTCTGGAAAAATAATAAAATAAATTCATGACTTTAAAGTTATAAAATAATATAATATAAAATGGAAATTAAAAAAATAAAAGTTAGATATATATATATATATATTTAAAATAGTTATATTCAATGTTATTTATTTAAATTATAACTAATTAGATAAATATAAATTAATGATAGAAGACTAATAGTTATTATAAATATAAGTAATTATATAACATTTTTGTTGTAAATTTTATTTTGTAAACTAATTTTTTTAAAAACTATAAATGTATTAATTAAATAATAAATATTATTGGCTTTAATTTTATATAAAAATTTGTGTTACAAAACTTATTGTATGATAAAGTTAACAATACTTTTCAATTTTAAATTATGTTTTCTAAAATAACTTTTTGTTCAATGATAAAAAAATTATTTACATTTTATATTATTTTAATATCATATTGAAGTTACACAATTAATACCAATAAGATTTAAGGGTTACATATATTAAAATACCATTGAATCATATTAAACAAGATTAATAGAAAATCGTTATATATACATGAATAGTTTTAAGATTGAATTTTATGTAAATAAAAAAATATGAACTATAATTTAACTTATTTGTGAAATATAATTTTCAATTAAGTTTATTCATATTTATTTAAATGTATTAACCCTAATTATATAATTTTGATACTATTTTAAATAATATTTTTCACATTAATAATAAATTAAATAATATTTGACTGTGTTTAAACTTTTTTTAAATGAGGTACATTAAAGTATATATTTCACAAGATAACTAAAAATATTTATAATATTATATACTTTAAAATAATATATTGTTATTATAATATATAATAAAATAGTAGACAATATTATTATTATATATTAAAATTGTATAATATATTATTTGTTTCTTGTTTTTTTCACTTGGTTCTTTATATAAATTTACTATTATTTAAAGCTTTTAATAATGAAATTATTTATAAAATTAATAATATTTATAGTCATTGATTATAATTAAAATTATATTACCGTTTCATTATCAAATTAATGGTTTCATTTTCCTTGTAAACTCTATTTCAAAGAGTTATAAATATCCATCTAATTTCTTCCGAGCGTGCTTTTTATTGTCTTCTTCTTTTCATCAATATCATTTCTTTCATTCTTTATTTTTATTTTTATATATGAAAAATGATACTTCAATGTGTTATTGATCATTGTCAAATTTGAGAATTCAGCTTCTTTAAATTAGTAAGGTATAAGGTGAATCTATATTTATATTTGATAAAATTTCATCTATTTAAATTTTTATTTTCAGTGTTATTTATATTTTGATTTTGAATGATTTTTGTGAGATTGAATAAATATTTGAATCAATATAATATTTTTATTAGAAAGTTCCTATATGAATCATTTATCCAATACATTTTGTGAGAAAGGAATGTAAAATAGAAATTAGAAATCATATTTAATCAGATATATCATCTTACATCTTATCTTTTATCATTATTTTTTTTTCTTTACAAGTATCACTCCCATTATTTTTTTCCCACCATTTTATTGTTATGTTATTATATGTTTTGATATAATATTATTTCTTTTATTCTTCATTTTTATGTATGAAAGGATACTTTAAATGTGATATCGATCATGGTCAAAAATAAAAGTTTAACTCTTTTAGATTAGTAAGGTATAATGTGGATCTATACTATCATTGATTAAAACATAAATTTGTTTAAATTTATATTTTTAGTGTTTTTTATATTTATATTTTGATTTTAGGTCTAATTGTTTCTTTAAATATTTTTTTGTGAAATTGAATAAACAATTGAATCAATATCATACTTTTATTTGAAAGTTCTTACACGAATGATTTTTTTGTCTTTCGTTAGAAAGTTCTTAGCTGAATCAATATTTTTTTTCTTCTTCTTCGTCTTAGTGTTATGTTATTATAAGTTTTAATTATTATTATTATTATTATTGTTCATTTTTTATATATGTTTCATGTTTTTTCTATAATTATTATATTAGAAATCTTACTTTTAGATTATATTTGTTCAACAAGACATGAAAAGATTCTATTATCGTGATAACTTTTATTTTTTTATCAATCATATTTTGAATAATTCTATTATAATTTTTTTCCTACTCAAATCAATTGTCAAATGATATGAATGATAATTTTTAACTATCAATTGGTTAATTTATTTTCATTAAAATACATGTTATCATTGTAAATAATTTAATAATTATCATTAACGCAATCAATTTAATAATAATAATTTTAGTTTTAAAATATATGCTAAAACTTACCATAAATAATTAAATTGATAATAAATATTACAAAATAATAATAATAATAATAATAAATAATACAACAGTAAACATAAATGTCAGGCTATAATGTAATATCCTTATACATAGACCATAAATAATAATAAATATCAATTAAATATTATTAATTTAAAATAATTAAAGTATGTAACAATATAATTATTATTACAAAAAAATTATAGAATGTAATAATTAATAACATATTAAAGACTAATAATAAATAAAAATAATTAGTGACATCTTTAATAAGTTAATAAATATGTAAACAATAAACTTTAAAGTTTGAAACATATAATTATTTTTATAAATAACTTTTGAAAATTAGTAAGCAATGAACATAAAACTAAAAATAAGAAAAAATAAATAATAATTATTATTATTAAATTGAGATTATTCAATTTATATTACGTCATAGTGATGTTTATTAATTCAAACTTCAAAACTTTAAAAATATTATACAAAATTAATATATTTAAAATAAGAAAAATTATAATTTTAAAAATAATTAATGACCATATTTATTTAATAGAATTTATACTATTTCGACAAATTTAAAAAATATTTAAATTTTTATCATAAATGTACACGAAAATTTAAATAAATATTATAGATTATATAATTATTCTTTAACTTCTTTCATATTGATATTGCATTAATATTATTACTTGGAGAAAAAATAAATTATAATAAAATTTAAAAGACTTAATAAGTTTAAAGAGAACATGTGTTCATTAAAAATATAATATTTAATATTATTTTTTAATTTTAATATTTATATATTTGTTTCAGTACTAAAAATATTTAAAATAATTTTTATTTATGTACATTTATTTTTTAAAAGATATTACATCTCCATTATTACTTGAATGAACAAAAAATTACAATAAACTATAATATAATTAATTTTCAAGATAAAATTAACTCAATTAAAAATATAATTAATCAAATTTCTCATTAATAATATAATTATGTTTAACATACTACTAAATATTTAAAAAAAATGTTTTTATTTATATAGATAAATAAATATATATATATATATATATATATATATATATATATATATATATATATATATATATATATATATATATATATATATAAAATTTAAACAACCGGTGCGTTGCGCGGGTTGAAAGTCCATTAACTTGTAAAGTGACATATATAACACTAATTATTAAAATGATCAAAGAATCAAAGATTAAATATATTTTAGGTTTATGATAAATGATTGATTTTTATTTTTGATTTCTAATAAAAAAAATTGTTGCATTAGATACTTGACATGTCAAAAAATTTGTTTTAAGTCTAACGTAAAGATTTTACACACTATTTAGTGCCAATAAATTTGGGACACTTAAGTCTTATGTAACAACATTCACTAACAGAGACTAGACTTATCTTATAGTATAATTGGCGTCCTATCTTATATAGTATTTGAGTATTTCCTTATTTGTTTACCCCCAAAAAAAACATTACTATGCCGATTGCAGAGAACATCAAGGCATTGAGTAGAGCACAGCACATGACATTATTATACGCTATTATGATTTTCAAGAATAAGACTTAACCGGACAAAACAGGATTACCTAAACACTATACTATTGAAATTTGTCACTTGATTTAGTAGCATGTGACCGATAATTGGAGGAAAAACAATAGGAAAACGCCTGATTCCTGCTGATGAATTAGGTGTTTGTCACGTGCACCTCAGTTGCAACTTGGAAAATAATGGCACTCGATCAAACCATGTGCATGTGCCACCACCTAAATTGATTACATGCAAACCTGACATTAAATGGAAGCAGATAAATCTCACATTTTCATCTGAACGAGGGTTCCAGCTATATACGCGAAGTGAAAGCTTGAAATGCAAAAAGGCTCTTAAAGTTCAATCATGGGCCTCTGATTGGAAAAGGTAAAAAAGGATCATTTAACATAATGTAAAAACAAACCAACCAAACAAAAAAAGGACTAACCTCAATAATTAGAACGGTAAATCAACAGTAGAATCAGAAAAGGAGAATTGATACTGTTGGGAAAATTATTCTCAAGCCAACCAAGAAAGAAAGATGGATTTTTTTATTATTATATTATCATATACTACAAGGTAAGAATGAAAAATTAGCATACAATAAAAGAGAATCTGGAATCTGCCACATCCCAAATCAAAACCACTCATACTCTCTCATACAGTGCAAAGACCAGCATACTGCTAAACCAGCAAAAAAAGCAGTGGCTATGATACCAACTAGACTTGTTGTAGGGGCATTGGAAGAAAGTGGTGATCCAAATGGTGAGAAAGCAGAAAGAGGCCCTGGAGCAATAATGTCATCTGGGTTTGGAGGGCTTGGATTGGAAGGAATGGTGGGAATGTCTGAGCCAGCAGCAGGAGTTGGCAAAACACCACCAGGAGAAGGCAGCAGTGGAGCAATGTCTGGGGACAGCTCTTGGAAAGGAGATAGTGAAGAGGGAGATGGAGGAGGATCCGTTAATGTTGCTGGTGAAGATGAGAGTGTGGGAACTTTGGGAATAGGTTCTTGTGAATATGATGAAAGAAGAGGTGAGGGCATGAAAGCCATGATGATGATCATGAGTTTTAGATGAGCATTGTATGATGCCATTCTGATGGTGAAGAAAATAGAAAATCCAAGTTACACTGCCTGAAAATGGATATAGTTGTGTAAGGAATTTTTCTGAGGGAGATGGAGAATGTGGGCATTTAGTGGAAAAAAGGATGCAAAGGCTTTAAATCGTCGGGGCCTGAAGATCTGCAGGTTCCCATCATCTCTCTCTCACCTCCAACCTAAGACTAGGTGGGGTCAAATGGGGCACCACGTGGCAAGATTCCATTGGATGATGATAAGGGAACTCAGTTTTTTTACCTTGAGGAAGAGACAAAGATTGGGAAAGGTTTCCATGTGATGCAGTTGATGAGAGAGAATCCTTTTCGGCCCGTGATATTTGGTGCCCTGCAGCTCTTTATTTTTTGCTGATCCCTAAAGCTAATTTGTTAATTATTAGCAAACGGGAAAACTTACTGTAGTCTTGCTTTACAAAGTTCACAATCATACTGCTTCGTCTTCAAAGGGTGATTTTAAAATACCCGGCAAACAAAAAGACAGAAACCAGAATGATTCAAAATTTGTTGCGTATTCTAACTCTTACAAAAGGAGATGCATGATCATCTGTCTTCATGTTACTATTTTGCATGGTAAATGTTGATTTTTTAACGCGAGGTTGTCTCGTGACGAACATTCCTATGAGCATAAAGGTGGCTAGGCTGGACATTTTTGTTGCTTGAGCAGCAATTATTGAAATAATCCTTCTTACATAGCTGACAATCTTTCTGTCTTGGAAGTATGTGTAATTGTGTACCATGGTACCTATCAAATAGGAATCTCAATCATATTCATATGCATGCAGTTTCACTCCATTTAAGGGTTTTTCCTGGGTAACTTTATACTTGTAAAATACGTTAGTGTTTAACTTAATGAAAGGAGCCTATATTACATGGACAAGAATCAATTTATAGAAAAATTTAGGAGGAAAAAATTCGTTGACTTATATTTTAATGTTCACCACGAAGATATAGAGTACACATGCTTTACATAGAAATACAGTGAAGCCTGAGTGGAATTCACCAAATTGCTCAACCTTTATCAGGAATTTAATAAGAGCCGAAATATAAGGGTAAACGTTGAACTAGAAAAGTTACAGCTCTAATGAGAGGAACATGATACCTACAATTATTCAAATGCAGCGAGGCAACCGCTGCAATTCCAAGGCTGCCAGCCCAGCTGTTTTGGCTAAAGCTGATCCACCTGAACTTTTGAGTTCAGAAACTATGACTTCAGTTCTTGAAATCTCAGGTTTGGATATTGATAATATCATTGCATGCAGTAAGTATTGCTTGCAAGCATAACCTAAAGCGTGAAGCATTCGCTGGACCATCAAGTGAGGAATGCCTCTATTCCAGCTCTCTAGGATCACAGTCACCTTGGGGAGATTGGTTAGTATACCAGTCGTGGCTTCTCTAGGAGCTGCCTTGAGCAGTAAGACAACACATTCAGAAGCTATATCAGCAATACTGGTTTCTGCAGAGGCACTCAACTCTAGTAAGACACCGACATTGCTTCCAAAGTCTGCTATATCTTTTATGCATTGCTGGGGATCAACAGCACCACCACTCAACTCAGGAGGACAGTCACCTAAGAGAATTGGTTCTGTTGTGTAGCTGAAGCCTTTTGTGCAGCTGACTGAACGTGCTAGAAAAGCCTTACACAGCCCAAGAGTTGGATCCAGCAAATCTTCCATACCCTTTGCATATACAAACTCAAGAAAGTTGCCAATCCTCCTAACCACCTTTAACTGAGAGAGTAATTTGGACTCCATCTCAGGAGCAGAAGCCAGAGCAAGACACAGCTTAACATTATTCACATTTGCATTTGAGAGATCACCCAGCAAGAACTCAAAGCATTGTGAAATTGTCTTCAGATGTAGAATGTCAGGAATTGTAATAAAACTGAACTCCATTAGCATGACAAGAAGCTTCTGTGCATAGATAGGAATAGGATCTTCATCTTCAATCAAGGTTGGGTAGAGAGGAAGAAAATGGGTATTTGATACGAATTTCAGATCCTTCAATCTATGCTCTTCTTCAATTGGTTCACTCAAAAGAATGATCATCACATCAAAAAGAATTTTAAGGCACAAAAATCTGGCATCACCGTCCTTGTTCCCCTTGTAGAGAACTGTCGAACTAGGGAGGATTTCACGTATGAAAATGTCAGGATTACCAAGAATCACAGGAGATTCCTCTGTGAGAGACTCGAAAATTCGAAGAAGGGTTATTTGGAAGTCATCTCTTCCCTGAAAGACAATCAATGAAGACAATGATATCAAATACCAATTATTACCTAAAAGTCCACCTTGTTCTACTAAAAATGCCATTTGCCATCCAACTAACAGTATGTTCCAATCAACGGTAAAATCAGTGAAATCATTGCCATCAATTCGAGAGAGATTAAGTGGCCAAACAAAATGTGAAAATTAGGCAGGCACTGAATCAAATGTCGTTGTTCATTTGAATTAAGTTAAAACTTAATGAGAGCTATTGAAAACTAAAATGAAATCCTAAAATTTAAGCCAAATCAAGCATACACTAAATCAAAACAAGACCATTAAGAAGAAATATTTAATCTTAAGGATGTAAAAAAAATTGAATTGATAATAAGAGCAACACAAGACAAATTGTGGAGCAAAACTTTGAAAAGTAATATCTACTTGGTGAGAATAAATATACTTCGCAACTTCCATCCTAACTTAACGTAAGTGCAAAAAGAACATTTGTGTTGTTAATTACTCAATGCGAACTTTAGAATTCAATAATAAGTATTGTTTGCAAATTTCTTCTTTAACTTCATAAATCTGACGCGAAACTTCATTTGCAACTACTACCCGTTCAGTGAAAAGAAATAATCATTCAACTAAAAAATTATAATCATGCCCAAATTTCCTCTTATTTTCTTGTATCTAAATATAATCATTAAACTAAAAAATTAAAATCATGCCCAAATTTGCTGATGATTTAGAGAAAATAAATAATCACTTTTTAAGATTTATAAAACTATTGTTTTCAACTTTTTTAAGAAAAATATTGAAATATTTTTCTATAAAATTTTTAGAACATATTCTTAATTAAAAACTTTATTTATAAAAAAAAAGAAGCAATTGACCTTAAATTTTTTTTACACTGCCTTATGATCAATTATTTATTCTAAGGTCATCCTTAGACATTAATTTTCCGTAAATCAAAAAGCAATCTCATCTCTTAAAAAATTCTTTAGTATCTAGCCACTACATAATAGCACAATTGATATCTAAATAAATATAGCAGCTCCACTATTTCAAAACTCATGAAAGCATTCAATTAAAAAGAAAAACAAATGCTAGAGAAATATTTTATTAACACATTGTAAATTAAATGAAATTTAGGTAGAATTTACAAATAAGACACACGAAATAGGGCGTAGGACTCGTTTAGTTACGTAAAATCCACTCGGTAATAAAAAGGACTTGTTTGAAAAAGTGTAGAGAAGGTGCTGGCATTTTTTTTCTCTTAAAAGGAAAGAAGATACAACGGCTGAGTCGCACATACCTGAAACGGTGTCTCCACGAGTTTAATTAAATTCGCTAACTGCCGTAAGACTTGCGGTGTGACTACTTTGTGCTTAAAAGTAGAAGTTCCAAGAAGATGAAGGACAACAGGAAACAAATGAATGCTGGTTTTTGGGGCAGATCTGCTGGTAAGGGCAGAGATGTGTCCTTGGCGCCTTCCTCCCATCATTTGCTGGACATCCCCTGTTATTATATCCAATAAACCTGGAATACTGGATGCCACAATATGCACAAATGCATCCAAACACTGCCTCACATAAGCATCCTTCTCTTTTCCCAACCTATCCACCACAGAGAGTAACTTTTGGCTACAAAAGAAGTGTGGAAGCCACCTCCTGCCATGCTTACAGAGGAGGGCCACAAGGACTAGTGCCTTTCCTCTTAAAACTTCACTACCTTGCTCGACAAGACCCAAAAGACTTGGGATCAGATTTTTATCCTCAGCAAGTGATACAAGGCATCTTCCAATATTTGTGAACATGTGACTTCCAAGCATTGCCATGTTAAGAAGATTTAAGCTGATTTGCTGCTCTCGTGGACTGCCCTTGACAAGAGCAGAAGCTAGGTCCTTGAATGAGAGCTTCTCAATAACCAACTGAATGCTAGGAGGATTAAAACGAACTAAGCGCACCAAGCATGATCCTGCAGTGAGCCTCATACTCTCTTGTTTCCCTGAGGCCCTATAGATATAGCAGAGATTACTAATAACATATTGACTGGACAAACGCCCCACCCAGGAACCTCCTTGACTGCAAATATTCTCAATTGTTCTCAATGCATACAATTGAGTTATATCATCCTCTCCCTTCCGCAACATTGATGACACAAGTGATATTAATGAATTTGGAACCTGCAGCCAGGCAGAAATAATTTAAACATGAAAATGTGCACTTAGAAAGCAGGCAGCTAAAGTTAAAACGGCTAACAGGAAGACACGAATTTGACTTAAAATATATTGCCATACTGCAAGCAACATATCTAGAAAATTGTAAATTATCATATACCAGTATTAGAGATGCCAAGCTTCAAATGACCTAGGCAGGTAGACAACAAACATAATATGCAACAAGCTTGGAAGCTAACCTGCCAGCCATGTGTAGTCCTATTGTCCTTTGATGGAGATTCAAGTTGATTGTTATCCCTGCAGTCCGCATTTTGAGTGGATATATAAAATAGTAACTCACCCAAAGCAGCCATGGAGAACCTCCTTACTTTTTCCTGCCTGTCTCTAAGGCCATCAGTCAGTGCACCTAAAATTCCAGAACTAGCCAAACTGTCATCAACAAAGGTGGAGTGCCTAATCAACAGACCAATCAGTGAAGCAAGTTGAACACGCAAAGCTGATGCCTTGGATTGACGCTGCAATTTTACAAGCATGAGCATTATTGGCCCATTGGTCAAGATATTAGCTGCATCAGCATTACTGCTCAACATCTCAAGGTACCTAATCACATTCTGTTTCTCTCCAATGCTGGTATTTCCATTCAAAATGGATAATATTCGGTTGTGGATTGCCTCCAATTTCTCTTTGGGCATCTTGACAAAATCAGATGCTTGCAATGCCTCAAAAGGGAGTGAAGGAATGACTTCTGAGGCTTTATCAATTTTTCTGCTAGGCATTACAGGTCTGACTGAGAGATCAGATGGATGCCAAAGAACCTGGGAAAGGTTGTTAGACAACCTTGAAGAATCGAAGTCAAGGCCTGATCCTGCGTCTTCTTTAGTTCTATGCTTCTTCACCTGAGGGCTCACACTGGGAGAAATAGCAGATATGTCAGGAAGGTCAGGAGTTGATTCATGATCAAATGACCTTGGGTCATCCGAGACTGGAGGGTGAACAACAGATGGGGTGTCCAACTGGTGTGTATTATTTTCAATCTCCTCTGCTTTTCCCTGGTTCAGAAAATGATTGTCTGTTTTCTCATCAGGCACAGGAGTTGTTTGTTCGGTGCCATCAGTTTCTTCATGCGCATCATCTTCAGTATTCTCGTTAAAATCAAGTTCCATGTCAGTGTTCTCAATTTTAACTTCAGAATCATTCTCAGAGTTATTAGGCAAGGGGCGTCGATAGTTTTCCTTCTCATTTTCTCTCTGTAAATTTGTTTTTGCTATTCTTGACAGTCTCAAAAGATTCACACCCTTGCTAATGTTAGAATTATCTTTTTGCTTTACCTCATGTATTCTGCCAGAACCCTTTGTCTGAGTTCTGTGGCCAATTGGTGTTGCCCTTGCTGGTGTCTCAATGCCTCTAGATCCTAAAACAGAGTTCTCATCCTTTCTCAACGCCCCTTTGACATCTTTTTCACGATATTTGGTAGGGGTCCTGTTATGCGAAGATTTATCTCCATTACGTTCTGATAAGCATGGTTTAGCATGTAGCTCTATCATATCATCAAAGGCAGGTTGAGCAGGCAGAGGCAACAGAGTAAATTTGGTTCTCCAAAAGGCATGTCCACAAAGCTCAGGCCACTGTATTCTTTCAGCTGGATCTTTTACCAACAGGGAATTAATTAAATTGACAAAAGGCCGACTTGGATTACCAGGGAGAGGTGGAGTCGGATCTGAAATGATGGATTTTACAAGCTGGGTGAATTCTCTTCCCACAAAGGGTGGCCTCCCAGCATAGCATTCATATAGTACACAGCCTAGTGCCCAGAAATCAGAAGCATAAGAATGGACTCCACCATCCTCAAAAAGCTCCGGAGCCATGTAAGAGGGTGTTCCACGTTTTGCTCGCGGTAACTAAAAGGTATTCAAAATTAGTAGATATTAACAGAATTTAATTCATGGAGAAAAGGGACAAATACATTTGAGTAATGAGTCATCTGTTTATCCATAAAGATGTCAGAAATCGTAAGAGTTGGTCGAGCATACCGAGGAAGAAGGAGCTTTTGATATATCTTTCAACTTCCTCGCCAATCCAAAATCACATAGCTGCACCAATCATGTAAAAAGTACACACTTCATTTCAAATTAGATTAAAAAAATCTAAAATGACTCAACCAACCAATCAGGTACCTTTGCACATCCGTTTTCATCTAGTAGGATGTTTGAAGGTTTCAGGTCACAATATATTATTTCATTTGAATGTAAAAACCTGTACATTATATCATATCAGTTTTAGTGAATATATATCAGAATAATACTACCAAACAGTTGGAAAAACAAAGACAAAATTAAGACTCGTGAACCTACTGCAAAGCTTTGACTAGATTATAAGCAAAACCATGAACCGAATCTTCAGGAAGTTGACTATCCTGCAATTCATCCACATAATCAATACCAAATTAATATTGCATAGAACAGAAAAATTCCCAGCACCTACAGATTACAATTTACAACGGCAAATTTAGAAATGAAGAGTTGAGAATAAGATGGGGGGAAATCCAAAACATAGAGACAACCTAAAGTCAATCACTTGAGATTTTTACAAAGCTATGTGAAACAGTAAGTGTGATTTCCCACTTCAAATGAATGAAGCTACAATAAACACGGGCTCAAAACCAACAAGCAAAGCAACACTATGTACCTGTCGTAATATGGAAAGCAGATCCCCTCCAACACAGTACTCTAAAACCAACCATAGGTGAGCAGAAGTTTCATACCTAAAAAGCATTATTGAACCAAACTTTAGCAAAACCGCTAACCCAAATAAGTAAGAAACATTTGTTTGAGACAATTCCCTAGGAAGTCTTACACAGTACATTATTTATGCAAAATAATTAATAATTAATTAATAATCATTTCAGTATTCATATTTCAGAGTATAAAACTTATTAGTAGGATTTCCTTCTTTTACAGTCTTCAAAATTTCATTGGAAAATACTTTTTTTCCTTTCAGAGCAAACATTTTTTATATGATTTCCTAATTTTCTGATTCTCCCTAATCGTTTCAGTAAAATAATACTCATACTCCTTACCAGTCGTAAAACTTCAGCACATTTGCATGATCCAATGTGTGAAGAATCCTGACCTGCAAAAGAAGAAAGTGGTTAATTCAACACGCACGATACAGCTCAGGATCTGCTAGAAAAATGCGAAAAACACATCACCGATGCAAATAACAATAATTAATAATTAATTAAAGGAAAAACAAAGATATAGCATATTAAATTAACTACACTAGTACACTACAAAACCTGCATAAATTTTCCGGAATTGAATGACTTACTTCTTCAAGGACCTTAGTTTTCTGCGATTTATCGACGCTTTTGATGGCGAAATACTCAATAGTCTTCTTCTTCCTGCCCTTGTAAACGGTCTGCGTATGCATAAAAAGAGAGAAAGAGCGATCGCGTGTTACGATTCCAATTAGGGATAAAAAAGGAAAGGGGAAAATGGAAGAAGAAGGGAAGAGGTTGCGTTACGGAGTATCTGCCGCGACCGATGGCTTCGTAGATGTGGTACTGGTTCATCTTTCTGGGATTTTGCTTCGCAGATTTCAAATGTTGAGGATGAACATTAACATGAGAGAGATAGAAATGAATTAGGATACGACTGAGAGAGGGAGAGAAAGAGAGACTGTGCCAACGGGCGGGGCATTTCAAAATCAAAATTCGGGGGATTATGCTATTTAAGCATCCAAACAGGGACTAAGGATACAACGAGCGCAATTTTGGAATTGGAAAGAGAATATACTTTTGACTTAAGTAACGTAAACTGTAGTGTCTAGTAAAGTTGTGAAGGGTGTGTTCGAGTCGGGGAATTGTTTATAAAATTTAATGTTTAAACGAGTTTTTGTCCATAGGAAATATGATGTTTTTTGGGCTTAATATCACTTCATATATTTTTTTGGGCCTTAATATCACTTTTCATAGTTTTATTATATTAATTTTTAAGCATTTAATTATAATTTTGAAAGTTTTATTTTAATATTTTTTTATTTTCTGTCAAAAATGTTAATATTCGATCAACTTTCAAACTATGAAATAATTAATGTAAAATAGTAACAGTTAAAACCTTTCATTATTTTTATTTTATTTTAAAAAATAAAAATTACACAAATCTTCATCTCCTCCCACTTAGTTTTTCAGATTTGAGTTTTGTTCAAATGGATCTCTGTTCCCAAAGCATGTTAACCCAACCCAACCTTGAATCCAACGACACAAGCAGCCTCAAGTGCGTCGAGGACGGTGGTGCGAATCCGCAAGGATGGTTCTGCGATGCAACACCGATGATGCAAATCCGCGAGGAAGAAGGTGCAATGCGCATCCAAGACCCGTCATTGTGCGTGCGCACCATCACCACCCTAATCCACCTCTGTGCGCACGCAACAGCAGCGACCCAACCACCGCACCGTCCTGCTTACTTCAAACCAAAAGATAGTTAAACCAAAAGTCACGACCGGCAAACTTCAAACACAACTTCTGTTAAAACTGCTTAAACATTTTTTTGTATCATGCCACATATTCTAAACAAGTTTTGACCTTATATTAGAATTAGATTAAAATGCATAAAATGTAGACAAAAGTCACTAAACAACAATACTATGGAACTCTTGATGATAAACAAGAATAACTCTCCACCTTATCTCAAAATGGATAACACCGAGGTAATATATGAATACATGATAATTTATTATTTGTTGTTCATCACATAAATATTAGAATAAGAATTTTATTTCACACTATAACAATATATCCAAATAATGAAATGAAATTTTTATTTCTTTCATATGGATCCAAGATTATGTATAAGAAGATTACAATAATTTATACATGTAATCGAATTAAC
Source organism: Glycine soja (assembly GCF_004193775.1). Taxonomy (NCBI): domain Eukaryota; kingdom Viridiplantae; phylum Streptophyta; class Magnoliopsida; order Fabales; family Fabaceae; genus Glycine; species Glycine soja. The sequence goes on from NC_041016.1 coordinate 7,673,502, forward strand.
TGAATTAAACTTCTTTAGTTAATATATTTCATTTCACTCCATCTCATATATTTCCATTAATTCATAAGTAGCTTAAGTTCATGTTTGGATTCACATTAAATTACCCCTAAATCATGTTGAAATACCAATTAGGTGATTTTAGGTAAATTTTCACTTGTTTGATTATACTTTGAGAAATTAATTGAGTTTAAAATTGATTATAAATTAAAACATATCTAGGGAGCTTTTGCATCGGATAAAAAAACTTATACTGAATTTAACTATTAACTTATATAATAAAAAATATCTAAATATAAATCACATAACTTCAAAATCAATTTTAATCAAAATAATTCAATCAAAAATAATTTTTGTCAATACTTATCCATACACATTCAAAGCTAAGTGACTTATGTATTATATAATTTTTGTTATATAGAACTTTACTATCAATTTACTTTTAGAAAAATAACATCCAAACAAAAATCACTTCAATTCAAAACCAATTTAAATTTAAATCAATTTTACAAACACTGAATGTAACACTGATAAAATAGAATAGAATAAAATAGAGATGATTGTTTGAATTAAAATTATTTGATATATAATAAATAAAAGCGTAAAATTCACATTAAAATTAAAACAATTTCACACAACCAAACACACCTGCAAACTAGACTTCTACACAGTTATTTTTCCCACGAAAACCAAACAAGAAAATGTTGTGATCAATTGGATTAAACAAAATGGTAAAAAATTATCTTTGTAAATGACGAAAATGCCCCTAATAAAAAATGTGAACCGTTGGATCAGCAATCTCTCTGGTCAAACAACAATTTATAATGAACCCCTAGCACTGAGTAAATTACAATGGAAACAACATTGCAACCCAGAAAATGAAGGGGCAGGATAGGAGCCTAATAATAAATCAGTGATAATATTAATTTGGGGTTCCACTAGGAGCAGGTTTGCACTTTGCTCCCTTGTTTTTGTGCGGCATATGCTTCTCGCCTCTCAAACTCTCAATTACTCTAGCAGGTCCGTACACACACTCCTTCTGTGTTTCTAAACCCCTTTTTTCTCTATTTTTTTGAATTTCGCAATTACTCAGTTATAGGGAGGATTTAATCATTCTCGTCCCTTATTGCATGTTCAGAATTGCCGAGTGCATTCACTTATGCCCCTTGACTTGAAGAGAAATGAGTGCCTCCGTAATTTTTTTTCTTCCGGTGGGACGGTTTATTCAAGCCCTTTCACTTTTCTTTTTTTATCTGTTGTTGAAAACAAATCCTCAATTGTGTGTATTCGCTTGCTGATATCAGAACAGATTAGGGTTTTGTCTTTTACTTTTTACCTGGTGTTTGAATGTTGCTTCTGTTTGGGATTGTGATGATTTGCGAGAAAACAAGTTCCAATGGCATAGTAGTCCTGTTTAACATCAGGGTTTTAATTTATTTAGTGATTTGTGATGGTGCAGGTTGTAAATGGTCAGAATTTGTAGGGCTGGTTTTTGAAGTTATAGTTGTTGGGGAGATTTTTTTCTTCCTTCTCGGTGAAAGGTTAGGGTGAAGGAGTGCTACACCAACTCCCATACAAATCAGGTATGCTGCAACCCTAAGCAACAAAGTACAGACACTTGAAAATTGTAGCTGTGACTTGTAACCATGTTGGATACATATTTTTGCCTGGCACTTCAAATACTCCTAATTGCATATTATACAATTTTTCATTTTTATTTTTTAAACTTTTAGAGCTGTATATATGGAAATATCACGATAATTGAAAAAACTGAAAACATTTTTATTTTCCTGTAATGATTTTTGATTTATGCTAACTTTTAAAATATTGATTCTTTCTGTAGATATATGATTTGTTTTTAAATTAATTTTAAAGGTCATACCAACTTTATGTGCTTAATGAAGGTTTATATTATGTAATTATTAAAATTTGTTGTATCTTAGATTCTTAGTAAATTTGTTGTGTCTTAGTAAGTTTGTCATATCTTAGTAAATTTATTGTATCTTTGTGTCTGTATCTGTCATGTCCATTCCCTTGTCCCACGTCGTATTTGTGTTCTCTAGAGTCTGCTGGCTGAATTTGCAGTTTGTGTATGAAGGGGGATTGTTGGCAGTGAGAAATTGAGAATCAAACTTCAAGCTAAGTATTTTGATTAGCTGAACCAACCTCTGGATAAATGGAAGCATCCTCTGTTTTTTCTTAACACTTCTATTGGTTTTATGTACTTTATGCCTATGGTGCCTGGGGTTGCTTGGCCCCAAAATAAACAATAAATAAAACTAGATGAAAAGAGGGGGAGGATAGTACAAAGAAAACCCCTTATCTTGATAATTCTTGCTTGGTCCCAAAATAAACAGAAAATAAGCTAAAGAGAGGGGGGGGGGGGGGGGGGGGGATAATATGAAGAAAGCACCTTATGTTAATGATTCTTGTTTTTTTCCTCAGATATTCTGGTTGTTTTGTGCCTTAAGTTCACACACATACAACTTATGGTGATCTAGAAACTGTGTCTTGGATTTCTATTATGTTTGCACTGCTGTTTTCCTAACGAATTGAAAGATCTAATCCATTTGCTGATGCTTTAATTTTATGTTTAGAAACCTGGTGATGATGTCAACTCTTTCCTTTTTAAAAGATTTTTTTTTTGTCAATGTGGGATCTAATAGTTGCAAGTTATACAATACCTGCAGGGTCAATCTGAATGTGAAGACTGTAATCTTTTGGGGGACTGGTGGAGTCTTGGAAGATTTATTCACTATTTGCATTTCAATTTTGGCCAGTCTATTCTCATAGCAGTTATAAATTAAATGTAGCTTGGTTGTCTGTTTGCTTGGTCATAGCACTCGCTTTCAGGTTTTGAAATCTGGATTGTTGATGGAGTGCAATAAAGAAGAGGCCTTAAGGGCCAAGGAACTTGCTGAAAAGAAAATGCAAAACAAAGATTTCATTGGGGCTCGGAAATTTGCTCTTAAGGCTCAGCAGCTATATCCTGAGTTGGAGAATATCACTCAAATGCTTATTGTTTGTGATGTGCATTGCTCTGCAGAGCAGAAATTGATTGGCAATGAGATGGACTGGTATAAAATTCTTCAAATTGAGCTAACGGCTAATGATACAACAATTAAGAAGCAATACAGGAAGTTTGCCCTCCAGCTTCATCCTGACAAAAACAAGTTTTCTGGTGCAGAAGCTGCGTTTAAGTTGATTGGGGAAGCCCAAAGAGTTCTTTTGGATAGAGAAAAACGATCTAGGCTTGACATGAATTTACGCAGGGTTCCAACAAACAGAACTACTATGCCATCTCATCATCAGCAGAATGTTCAGATGAGTTTTAATCCCATGATGCAAACCAGTGCCAGGCCCAATTTTACAAACTTAAATCCTCAGCCGCAACAAAAGTCTAGGCAGGCATCTCAGCAGGGGCCTAATGGTGGCCGCCTTACTTTTTGGACCATGTGCTCATTTTGTTCTGTTAGATATGAGTATTATAGGGAGGTTTTAAACAGATCTCTTCGCTGTCAACATTGCAGTAGGCCCTTCATTGCATATGATGTGAATATGCAAGGCACAACACCAGCAACTAATTCAAGTCAGCAAGCTTTTGGTGCGCAGAACCATAGTCAGAATCAGGGTGCTTTTGACGTTGCTGCTGGATCTCAAGGTAATTTGCATACTAGCCGGTCCAATACAGAATCACATAATAAAAAAGGTCCTGCTGCTGATGTCTCTGTAAAGCCAAATGGAAAGAGAAGGAGAAAGCGAGTAGCAGAATCCAGTGAAAGTGCCGAATCTGTTGGTAGCACTGATTCTGAATCTGAAGAGGATACACTTTATGACAAGGATGGTTTTTCGACTCATAGAGATGAGAATCCCCGTAGATCTACGCGGCAAAAGCATCAGGTTTCCTACAACGAGAATGTGAGTGATGATGATGAAGGGGGTGGATCTCCATCTGGTGCTGCTGAAAATACAGGGGAGGTATCTAAAATGAATAATCAGAATGGTTTGGCTGCTGATCTGAAAGGTGATAAACAAGGGGCAAAGCGGAAACAGAACTTTTATTCTGGAGAGAGCTTACAAAATATAGATGAGGAAATTAAGGAGGTGAGAGGAAAAGAGGCAGTGGGCAGCTCAAAGATAGACAAAGCTTCAGAGCATTCACCCTCGAAATCAACAAATCAACTAGATAATTTTGTTTATCCTGATGCAGAGTTCAGTGACTTTGACAAGGACAAGAAAGAGGGGTCTTTTGCCGTTGGGCAGATTTGGGCTATTTATGATACTATAGATGGTATGCCTAGATTCTATGCCATAATCAGAAAAGTTTTCTCTCCCGGATTCAAGTTACGGATAACATGGTTTGAACCAGATCCTGATGAGCAAGATCAAGTCCACTGGGTAGAAGAGCAATTGCCAATTGCTTGTGGGAAACATAAACTTGGCATCACTGAAACCACAGAAGATCGTCTAAGTTTCTCTCATCTGATTGTTTGTGAAAAGATTGGCCGCTGTACTTATAAAGTATATCCTAGAAAGGGAGAAACTTGGGCTCTTTTTAAAAATTGGGATATCAAATGGCATATGGATGCAGAATCTCATCGGCAGTATGAATATGAATTTGTTGAAATCTTGTCAGATTATGTTGAAGGTGTGGGAGTAGTTGTTTTGTACTTAGCTAAATTGAAAGGTTTTGTGTCTCTCTTCTCTCGAATGGAGGGAGGTAATTGCACATTTCAAATTCCATCTACCGAGTTATTCAGATTCTCTCACAGGGTTCCATCTTTTAAAATGACTGGTCAGGAAAGAGTTGGTGTTCCTGTAGGATCTTATGAACTTGATCCGGTATCTTTGCCAATGAATCTTGAAGAGATTGCTGTTGCTGAACATTTGGAAGTAAAGGAGGGTCATTGTCCATCTAGTGGGGTGGGCACAAGGTATTCAGATATGTCGAAATTCACAATGAACTCAGAGGGAGAAGCTTCTACTGAAAAGGTTAAGTGGGAAAGAAGCAATTCAGCAGAGGAGAACAAGGATCCTGTTGATCATATAGGTAATGGTAGTGACCCTTCAGCTTCAGCCGCAGATGCTTTTGAAATTCCTGATCCTGAGTTCTGCAATTTTGATGCTGAGAGGTCCCTTGAAAAGTTTCAGGTTGGTCAGATTTGGGCATTTTATGGTGATGAGGATGGACTGCCAAAATACTATGGTCAGATTAAGAGGGTTAAGAGTAGTCCAGATCTTGAGTTGCAAGTTACTTATCTTACTAACTGCTGGCTACCGGAGAAATGTGTTAAATGGGAAGATAAGGATATGCTTATTTCCATTGGAAGATTTAAAATCAAAGCAGGTGCGCGTTCCTGCACATATGCAAACACCTATTCTGTTTCGCATCAGGTGCAGGTTATTACCGATGGTAAGAAGAAGGAATATGAAATTTTTCCAAGGGAAGGCGAAATCTGGGCATTGTATAGGAATTGGACGACTAAAATAAAACGTTCCGACTTGTTAAACCTGGAATATGACATAGTTGAAGTTGTTGGAGAACATGATTTATGGATGGATGTTTTACCTTTGGAGTTGGTAAGTGGTTATAATTCAGTTTTCAAGCGCAAGTCAAATGCAGGATCAGCTAGGGCCACGAAAATATACTGGAAAGATTTGCTCAGGTTCTCCCACCAAATCCCTGCCTTCAAACTGACAGAAGAACAAGATGGCACTCTGAGAGGCTTCTGGGAACTTGATCCGGGAGCAGTACCCCTTCATTATTTTAACAACAAATAAAAAGAAGCCTTGGGTTCCTGAACTGAACATGAATAGGTCTGATGTATCACTCTTTTGCCAGGAAGCAAAATTTGCTATCCTAATGGCATTTTTTAACTCGGTTTTTTTTTTCAGTAGTCGTTGCTTAAATTAGATAAAAAAACAATACACTTTTCTGTGTCTATGCAGTAGTAGCTCCTGCATGATCACAGTTGATATGACATCACCTGAGAATCCCTAAGATATTGTTCCAGCTGCCTCAAGGTATGGAGGTATTGCTGGCTCTCATTTGCGTTCCTTGTTTTGTTTCTCTTCCATTAGAATTTGAGTTGCGTTAAGTGTTATGTTACAAAATCAGTATTTACTAAAGTAATTGAGTTTAACCAACAACCACATGTGGGGTGCAATAGCCTTAAGTATGCAAGGTATCTCATCATGCATGATCTGTTTTGTTATGGAAGGGGAGCCAAGAGCTATGCAATGTTATTCAGACAAGACTTGCGCAAATATAATACATTTTACGGCTGGTTGGTAAATAACTATTTCCGTCACATTAAAATTTCAAACTCCAATCGTCTTGTAAAATTTAGTTTTAAAAGTTAATTTCATGGCTGGTTGGTAAAACCCTAATCGTCTTATTCTTATATATTGAAGATACTAAAAAGTCTCAAAGTATAGTTCGTCTTATAAAACTAATTAGTTCGTGTCCTTTATATGCAAATATACATGGTTTCTAGTCTTCTCATAACTCCAACCAACAAAATCGTTCCTAAAAAAAATGAGAAAATTGCACAAGTTGATAAACAAATCACCTTATGACCCATTTGCTTTTTTTTATATATATAAAAAAAACACCTTATGACCTATGAAATTCATGAGGGGAAAAAGAAGCAAAAACATTCATTTCACCACTTAGTCAATTACACACGTGAAGCTCTAAACATTTTTGTAATGTACTAGTATTAAAAACATCAGTCTACCATAACTGGGAATGAAATCATTGGGATAATTGATAAATTTCTTATTGGAAAGAAATATATACAAACTTTATTATAGCAATAAACCATGCAAATGTGAAAATTGAACGATTTAATTTTATAATTTGATAATAAATCATTTATTTTGATATATTGCAAAAAAAAAAAAGAAGTTCATTTCGTTCTTTTCTAGAGCACTTTTTAAAGGGTTGTTGTGAAGCATTGTTGCTTGGGAAGCTGATAGTTGTTGTTCTAACATTTTTTAAAAGTTTTTTTTTTACTTATAAATAATATTTCAATAAAGAATGCACAATGTTGATTTTTTTATGACAGTTGCAAATTTTAATTTTTTTATAAATATTTTACATAAAAATTATATATATATATATATATATATATATATATATATATATATATATATAAACAAACAAACACACAAATTCAAAATATAATATATCGTTATCCATTGTTTTTATAAAAACATAATTTAAGTTTTTGAAAGACTTTATGTTAAAAGTTTATTAGATTTCTAAAACAAAAAATATAAGTTTATTTATATAGAATATTAGTATCGTTATGAAATGAAACATATTTGTTACCATTAAAATTGGGCATTTGGTCTAGTGGTATGATTCTCGCTTTGGGTGCGAGAGGTCCCGAGTTCGATTCTCGGAATGCCCCATTTTTTTTCTTTAGTTATTTTCACAGATCATGTTTATATACAATCTCTTCCGATGACTTCTATTAAACTGTTGACTAACTTATGTACTGAATTATATTATATATAATTTTTTTATCCACAAAAAGTATATTTCTTTTTAAGGATTAAAAAAATATATAAGAAGCTCGAAATTAAAATACTATTAAAATAATTTCTCAAAAAATCCTATAAGTAATTAAAAATAGACAAGTTTTTCAAAGCAAGTTCTTCATCTACTAGAAAAAAGCTAAAGACTATAACTAAAAGTACTTGACAAACATACTTTCAAAACCCAGTAAAAATAAGTCAAACAACCCATAAAAGATGTTTGGTGCAGCTAAGAAAATTATGCCAATGATCTTGAAGTACATACTTAATTACACCAATAATCTTTTATGACAATCCTGTTTTACTTGTGGTAGTCAGACAATTTCTTAAAATACATGTGTAATTTATTTTACAAATAATGGTTTTGAGATTTTAGACATATCTACCAAAAAAAAATGGGGAGAAAAAAAGGCACTGATGCCAACTCTTTGAATCTTTATGATATTAGAAAATAATTTTATATCATTAAACATATTCATTCATTGTAATAAATAAAAGTAAGGAATCGGCCACCTTAATAAGGCATAAAATAACGAGCTTGGGCATTTAATTTGGCGGACTGAAAAGATTGTAAAATAAAGAAATTGGGGCATTCCGAGAATTGAACTCGGGACCTCTCGCACCCTAAGCGAGAATCATACCACTAGACCAAATGCCCATTTTATAACATTATGAAGTAGTGATATTATATTAAAAATAGAAAGCTATCATTCGCTTTAATTTTTTCTTCTTCTTTAATACTTAAGAATTATGTTATTTATTTTCATCTAAAAATTACATATTTTTAACAGATGAAATATGGTACATCCTATTATCAAATTTAAGATTAGAAATAATTGTTTAAATACTAATAATTTAACTTTATTTCAAGGCTTGTTTTTCTCTCTTATAAATCTGAATAACAATAATCAACAATGAAAATAAAATAATTACAATTGAATAGATTACCTTACTCTCTAGATAAAGTATTATACTCCATTCTCCTCCCACTTAAAAATATACATTTTCTTTCTTTATCAAATTTAAGTATGTAATATTTTATTAGGGATAACAATGAGTAGGGTCATTTCTACATTTAAGTTCAATTTAGATTGAATTAAATATTTAAAAATCAAATAAAGTATTTGATTCAATTCAATAGAAAATTCAAATTTTGTGACTTTCAATTACTTTGATTTTTAGTTTATTTGGTTTTTAATTGGTAGGATCACTTTTTTAAAATTTTTAATTAGGTTTGATCAGTTTATAAACACTACTTATACATTAGGGGATATTTTTTCTTTAAAAAACCCTAATTTAGAATGCTAAAATGTAAAAAATAAAAAATATCTTTTATTACCGTTGATGTTAACTTAAGTGATTGATTATAAGTGATTAATGTGATAAAATTGAGGTTATATCATTCAAATGGTATTTGAGTTTGATTTTTAACAAATAATTTTTTATCATATTTTATTTAATTTTTGAGTCAAATTCCAAATTAATGAGATTATTATTTTTACCATGAATTGGAGGGTTAAAAAAAGAAATTTACCGAGGGGCAAATTGACTAAATGGGGTTAATTTTACCAACTATTTCTCAAAAGGGGTATCTTTTGAAACAAATTTCAAAGGGGATCTTTTTTTAAAAGGCATTTCGTCAAGGAGGTTGGCGAAACACAGTTGGGACGTGACACGTGGCGGATTCCTCTTTCAATTTTGAACATTTTAACATATTATGGGCCTCAAACGGACATTCCTATCAAAAGTTACAACCATTTCAAGTTCAATTAATTTTTTGTGTCGAAAGTATTTCGTCATTCCTAATGGCAAAATACACTTTGTCTATTGCCACGTGTACCAGCTATATCGCCAGCCAACCTGGCAGAATCCTGTCTCGCTAGTGACATTGGCAAATTCGCCATGTGTCGTGTCCCAATAGTGTTTCGTCAGCCTTCTTGGCGGAATGCCTTTTTTTAAACAAAAATCCCCTCTAGAATTAGTTTCAAAAAAGACCCTTTTTAAAAAATAATTTATAAAATTAACCCCGTTTGATCAATTTACCTTACCCCCTAAAGGCGCGGAGTAACGACCTCGTACACTGTTGTTTCAATCTCAACCAGTCCATTAACTAATCCACCAACCCAAAAAAACCGCGAGATTTTCCCTCCATAAAAATTATACCCAGTCTTTAATCCTCACTCTCTCTCTCCCTCTCTCTTGATGCCCTACTTTCCTGTTGGGTTTTTTCAGCCATGAGTCCGATTGATTCTACGGGCAATGATGATCGCAAAATCCACCAAGATTTTGACTTCGTCGACACTCAACCATTCGACACCGATGGTCAGTGCAGTGCTTCACATCTTCAATTCGATTTCCTTCTCTATTTCTTATGTCACAGAAACCCCTAATTTGCATAAAATTTAACATTTTTTTTTGTTTGGTTTTGGCGAAATGTCAGGCGAGGAGGACGATGTTTGTGGATACTTCGAGGACACAGTGCCTTTCGACGAAGACGACGACGTTTTGGAGACCGAAGCGGTGGACCTTGCCGGTGAAACTCAGGCATTGGATGATGGTGACGCTTTCGATGATGTCCTTTTGGAGACCGAAGCGGTGAACCTTGCCGAGGAAATTCAGGCATTGGATGACGGTGACACGCAGTTGCTGGAGGAAGAGTCGGATTCGGATAGAACGCAAGTTTTGGAGACTGTGGATGATGATGAGGTATCTGTCGACAATGTCAATGGTGAAGCCGCGGATAGCAAGAAGGTTGAATCCTCACAACAAAACAGCTATGGTGAGTGAGGAAGTCATTTCAAAACTGTTTTTTTCCCACCATTTTTTTTTGGGTGCATTGATTGGGAGCTGCTATTAGGTTGGTAGGTACTTGACACTGTTTCAGCTGTCGTGCCTTCTGTTTCTTGTCTGTGAATTTAGAGATGCCATTAGTTGAATTGATGAAAAGGAAATAGTGAAGTGAAAAGTGGTGATTTTGAAATGGTTGGTGCTTTGAAAGACAAACAAATGTGCTGATGATGCTGTTTTATTTAACAATGCCCATTTTGTTAGTGGCTTATTAATTCTTAACTGTTTATGATGTCTATTGTGCACGCATGCATGTGTGTGTTGGGGATTTTAATGGAAATAGAAAATTACAATAATTTTTGTGGAAAACTTATTATTTTATACCTATCTCTTGCAGTAGTGAAAGGGGCATGCATATTGAAGTTTGGATTACCTATGGCTTTCATCCTAATATTTTGTTTTGTTAGCTTACTTTTGTTGGTGGAATACTAATTTGGTTGGCTGTTTTGACGAGTTTTCCATGTTCTTTTATCTTTGTCATTTTTTTTGTGAGAAGTGGTATCCTTGCTTCTCTGTTTTTCTCCAGCATTTTGTATCTTACTTGACTGTCTTAACTTTCCCTGTAGGACTAAATACATTGTCAGGTTGATTATTTTGTGAATTATTGTTGCTTTTCTTGTTGGAAACATGTCATGTGAATGCATTTCATTTCTTTTGATTCTGCTATTGAAGTTTATATTTTTCTCAGGTTCTATGCCACCACGGTTTAATTTTCTCCATGCAGAATCTTTGCGGCAAGCTGCTCTAGCCTGCGACATGGATTTGAAAGAAACCCTGGATGTGACCAATTCTGTCAAGGGTACGAGTCAGTTTTGTCAGGAACCACTGGTTGTAAAGGATAAGGGAGAATCCTTTCTTAGATGTTCTGAGAAGGATGGGGGAGTTGATCAAGAAAACGAGCATGGGAAATACAGTGTGGAAGTTGGGGGGTTTAAGAGCAAAAGTATGTGCAAGGTTGCTAACTCAACAGTGAGAAAACTTTTCAATGATGTTTTACCTGTTGAAACAAACCAACCTTCTCTTAGCAGCAATGATTTTAATGAAGGAGACGACTTGGACAAGTTGCCTATTTACCATGGTGAATTGTCGGGGTTAAGCTATGTGAACTCTCAAGAACCTGGAGTTTTGTCACAGGACAATGCTCTTTGTTTTGTAGATAGGTTTCTCAAAGATAATATCATGGAGTTTGATCAAGAAACTAACTGTCTTAAAATGGAGGGAAAGTCAAAATCCATCCCCAGTACGAAAAGGCAACACAGTTTGGCCAAGACAGTAAATGATAAAGGCAAAGCTAGAAGAACTGGGATTTATGACTGGGATGATAGCCGTGAGGATGAAGGTGGAGGAGATATATTCCTAAGGAGAAAAGAAGATTTTTTTAAGGGTGAAATGCGTAGGCCAAGGTCGTTGCCAGGATTCCAGAAGAGCAAAGTACACAGACTAAATGATGATAAGGAAGACAAGAAACAATTTAGTATTCCTAATAAAAGAAAGACTGCAGTTCATTCTGATTCAAAACTAGGGATGCATATTCTGAAAGTAAGGGACAATATTATACCAGAAGCAACAATGTTAAAACGGAATCTTGCTAACGAATTGGATGAACAATTTAACACTGATTGCTCTAGAGGAGAGATGGAGCCCAATGCTAATGCATGTGCACAGGAGATGCTGGATGTAGGTTTAGATACTCAAATGGCTGCTGAGGCTATGGAAGCTTTATGCAATGTCGGGGATATTGTTGATCATGTTGCTAATAATGCCACTCATGTTACTAGAAGTGGTTTAACTTATAAACTTAATAACTCTTCTACTGGAAAAGTGGGGTCGGGTTCGTCAAAGGAACGTTCGGTACAATATGACAGGAAAAGGAAAGTTGATGTTAAATCAAAGTTGCAAACTTCAGGTTTATCAAAGAAAAGTACTAAAGAAGTCAAGCAATGCACAGAGGACAATATGATGACAAGATCGAAGAGAAGCAAGTTAAATGCAGAAGGCAACCAAACCTCCAGTGCTAATGAAAATGGTAGAGTATCCTTGTCTCCAATAATTGCACAAAGAAAGTCAGATGGAGCTTTGAAAAGACATCAGCTTGATGAGTTGGATAATCCTGATGGTAATAATGGAGAAGGTGGAGGGAGTTCAGTCGACAAAAGGCATTTTCAGGATGGTGTTTGGCATTTTACACCAATTGCCTGCAGAACTCGACGGTCCTTAGCAGTAAACCAATTGATAAATCGAGACATACCATCCAAAAGTTTGAGAGGTGGGGATATAGGGATTCGTTCCCTTGAGAAAAGCAGTGGAATTGGCCTACAGGCATCCAAAGCATTGAATTCTAAATCTACTACAGGATCTTCTGATCACTTTGAAGTAGATGATAATTCCAAATCATGTCAATTTGAGAATTCGGTTCCAAAGGCAAGTGCTGTTAATGTCAGTGATGATGTTAAAATAGATACATTAGATTGTCCTAAAAGAAGGAGATCTCTTAGGATTAGGCAGTTGTCTAATGATGATAAACAATCTGAGACATTAGTTGGTTCATCTAAACCATCTGCACACCCTGAAGATATTGGGAAATCTACTGCTGGGAAGAGAAAAATGAGAACAGATTCTGTAGTCAAATTCCATGTGAATTGCCAAGCTCGCTCATCTTCGTATGATGGTTCAGTAATAACTTCTGTTGATCGAAAACAAGGTAAAATATCAGAGATAAATTTAGATAAAGCTAACCCAGGGGACAATATCAATAATTCTGAAGTCTCCAGTTCAGATGAATCACCAAGAGAGAGGTACAAGTCATCTGACTTGGCATCTGCAACTCAGGCAAAGTGTAAGATGCCTGTGAATGATGCATCACCCATTTGTATGGGTGATGAATATTACAAACAATCATGCAATAGAAATCTTTCAAGATCATGTAAGGAGCTCCATAGAGAACTTCAAAGCTTGAGTGACATCAGACCTGAATTACTTACTCCGTCTAAAGATTCAAGAAAGAGGAGGGACATGACTGATGTTCGAATTCTTTACAGCCACCACTTGGATGAAGATATTCTTAAGCATCAGAAGAAGGTATCATTTGATTTTTTATGAAAACTTCTATCAGTAAGTACTGACATGGTTTTCAGCCATATCTTGTTTCTTGTGCTTATTGCAGATTTTAGCACGGCTTGGAGTTTCTGTGGCTTCCTCCATTGCAGATGCAACCCATTTCATAGCTAATCAATTTGTGCGTACAAGGAATATGGTAGAAGCTATTGCTTTTGGTAAACCAGTGGTCACACACTTATGGATTGAAAGCTGTGGTCAAGCTAGCTGTTTTATTGATGAGAGAAATTACATATTGAGGGATGCGAAAAAGGAAAAGGAGTTAGGTTTCAGCATGCCAGTCTCACTAGCACGTGCAATCCAGCATCCTCTTTTAAAGGTAATATATGTGGAACATACATAGTGAAAGGAGTAGTAAATCATAATCTTGGGATAATGGATGTGTTTCACCAGTTGGAATTGTAAAAAAGTCATTTTGTTTTTCTAATGTGATCTTGCAATTATTTTTAGCAATTTCTAATTCTGATCATCTATGAAAAGATCCATTCGACATGTTTCTCATCTATAAACTGTTCTGTTCGCCAAAAAAAAAAGAATCTATAAACTGTTCTCACCTAATACATCCTTCGTGTATATGTCTTGCCAACCATACGCAGTGAGATAAGGCTTAACTACTGTTGTTTCTAAACATCTTTTACTTTTAATCTCTTACTTTACCAATTTTATCTTGTTCCATTTGGTTGTAATTGTAACAGTGTTGTCCCCATAGTTTTCAGTCCGATGCAATTAAGTCCCCTGGTTAGTTTATTGTTGATGTAAAATTGGGCTGCTTCATCTCCATAAGTATAGTCACTAGTCAGTAAACAAGGAGTTTGTGTCATAAAATTCAGTGCTAAAGTGCAGGTTAACAGGGAACTAAATTGCTCATAATGGAACCATATCAGCGAAACATTGCTTAAGGGGGATAGAATTCTACAGCATAACTAAGTGAACCAGAATTTAATTTTTTTAAGATTAGGAGGGATAAAAGTTTAATTAGACCTATTTTAAATACAAACTTGCATTTTTCTGCATGTTGCTCCTGATAAATGATCATAATTTTCTGTAGGGTCGAAGAGTATTGGTTACCACAAATACTAAACCTAGTAAAGAGATTGTTTCAAATTTAGCGAGAGCAGTTCAGGGCCAGGTATGCACTATGCATCTTTCTCCATGTATATTCATCGTTGCACTCCTATATGGTTAAAGAAAAGCATATCTTTAGAATTAGGATAGTTTCTCCTTTTCATGATTTTCTATGAAAAAAACATATATATATATATATAATCAGTTTAACTGTTCTATTTTATTATTTATCAATATTGCGGTTCAGTAATGATTTAAAAACAGACACTTATTTACATCACTACATGTCTACATGCAATTGAGTAAGTCTTTCTTTTGGCACAACTTTCCAACATTAAACTTGATCTGTCTCAAATATTCTTTTTGCATGTAACTGATTTTTCTAGGTGGTGGAGAAAGTAGGAAGATCTGTTTTCAAGGGCAATACAATTGCAGATAATCTCCTGATCTTATCTTGTGAAGAAGATTATGCCTCTTGTGTGCCTTTTCTTGAAAAGGGTTAGAAACTGTTCCATTCGACTTTTGAAAATTTGCTATCTGCTCAAAATTAAGTATACTATGTTTTGCACCTGCAGGGGCAATGGTGTACAGTTCAGAACTGTTGCTGAATGGCATAGTTACTCAGAAGCTGGAGTATCAAAGGTCATATTTTTTGTTCTTTTGCTCGTTTTACTAATGAATTTGAAGAATGCTTTCATTATAAACAGATCTTGTTCCTTAGGGTGGTAGTGGGTGGGAGGGTATACCATTATCACGTATAGTCAATTCCTTAGCCGAAATTTCTGCTCTCCCCAATTTTTTATGTCTAATGTGGTGCTACAAAATTGCATCTTCTAATTATGGGTTTCATGATGTCTAGTATCTATGGTAGTTCATTCCTGATGTGCACATTTCAGTTGCAGGCATCGACTTTTTGCAGACAATGTGAAGAAAACTCGTTCCACCTTATGGTTGAAAAGAGATGACAGAACATTTATTCCTGTGACTAAATCTAATTAGAGTGGTTCCATTTTTACTTTTCCTGTTGATAATTTGTAGTTTAGATCATGTAGATACTTTCCAAAACACATTTCCCAAGTCCCACTCTCCGTAATATATTTATTATGTAAAAATCTTTGAAAGGTTTTTATGCTCTCTTTTCTTTCAGTTTGAATCCTTCTGCGATAATGTTGAGTTGTGATAATTGTGATTTGTGAGTGATGCTCGTAAGACATGAGGGTATAAATCTGTGGTAGCCGTGGACCTGGGCTGTGTTTGTCTGATGAAATAACGTAGTATGCTGCATTGGTGGTATCTCGTGTATGTTCTTTATCTTTTAGTGTCCTAATGCATTTATTTATTTTTGGTTAAATAGTTATTTTTGTCCCGCATGTGTAATTTATAGACAATTATGTTCTTGAAAGATGAAAATACAAAATTTAGTCCCTAAAAATGTAAAAAGTGACAAATATATTTGGCTATTAACTATTGTGCCTCCCGTTAATAAAATAGCCTACGCAGAGGGACAAATTTGTTAATAAAATGATTGTTAACGTACATTGTGGAGTATATTTGTTATAATATTTTTTGACTTTTCGTCCCATTCCGTTGACAAATACTTCATTAAAAGATAAATGCATGCAAAATTTAGTTTTCGAACATATAAAAAGTATGACAAATATATTCTGACGTTAATAATGATATATTTTTTTTTAATATATTTGTCGCACTTTTTATACTTTTGGAAATTAAATTTTGCATTTTCATCTTTCATGGACGCATTTGTCAGTAGTGTGGGAAGACAAAAAGTCAAAAAAGTATTTGACAAATATGCTCCTGTGTTGACAATCCACGTTGACAATCATTTAAGTGACAAATTTATTCATTCGTGTCACGTAAGCTATTTTATTAACGGTGACGGACAAAAATTAACGGCCAGATATATTTGTTGCACTTTTTATAGTTTCAAGAATTAAATTTTGTATTTTCATCTTTCATATACACATTTGTCCATAAATTACACATTAAAAAATAAAAGTGACTATTTATCCTTTATTTTGAACAAAAGAGCTTGCATTTCTACTTAGTGTTGTCAAGTTTTCGTAGTAGTATGTTGCTGGTAGTATGCTACAAAACATGAGAGAAATTTCGAAAGGAAAGAAACGT
Organism: Glycine soja; assembly: GCF_004193775.1. Lineage (NCBI taxonomy): Eukaryota > Viridiplantae > Streptophyta > Magnoliopsida > Fabales > Fabaceae > Glycine > Glycine soja. The sequence continues at coordinate 7,690,215 of NC_041016.1, forward strand.
GGTGGTAATGCGATTGAAAAATATAAAAAAAAATATTGTGAAAAAATGTTGGTATGAATAATGGAACTCAAATTTCTTTCGGATTGTCCACATCCATCAGGCCACCCCATTTACTGGCCTGTGACCACATCAGCCCAAAACTCATCATTGGCAACTCGGTTTTACAAGAATGTTCTCTAAAGTTCCACCTATCACCCAAGTAATTAATACCCAAAAAACAAAGACCTCTCAGACTACCCTTGAACAGCTGTACCATAACTTCGCCGTACGATAAAAACTTGGGGACTGGCATAAAAGTGATTGTTAATATATTATAAATAAATAGACAGGTAAATGGTGTCAAATGAAATGTACAAATTTTACAATTCATAAACAAAGGTGCTTATGATAATTGCTTATTAACAAGGAGATGAGTTCAACAAAAAAGTTCTTAAACAAGATGAGTAGTGCAAAAGTGTAAGTTTAATTAACATGATATTATAAAAAAAAGTAACTCGAGCTAATGATGATGCGATTCGTGAGAAAGCACTTTATAGCTGCGCTGAGGAACCTTCCTTATCATAGCCAAGGAGAGATCAAAGTAAAGAGGAAGTTGAACAAATGCAAAAAAATGACACAGGCAAGCACGTAGCAGCATATATGGGATAAACTGCCAACTTCAGCTCGTCTTCAACGATGAAGAAATGCCCTGCACAGAATGACACCAAGACAGATGCTATAGATGTGAAGAGTGTGGTCAATTCCAGAAGAAGCTTTCTCGGCAAGTCCATAGCAAAATCCTTTTCTTGGAACCGAGATGTGAGTATCGAGAGAAATAAAACGAGGGCTGTGACTGAGGAACTAAGTGCAACAAGCTAGTGATGCTACAGCGAAGATGTTGAAAGCAGGTCTTCCTTGAAACAATGGATAGCCTGTGTTTTGATCCGGACCACCTGGTATAGCTGTTGAGGTTGTGAATGCAACGGTTGCAACAAGTGCTGCTACCAACGAGCATGATTCTGAGGTTTTGGTCAGCCATTTACCACCTTCTTTTGCGAGCTTTTCGTGTGTACTATTGAATACCTGCTTTGCTGTTTGCCCGTTCTTGTTGTAACGTTCATAGAAATTTGGTGGCATGGAGTTCTTAACAAGCTAAAAAGCACAAACATCATGAACAAAGGCACAATGTACTTACATAACTATTATAAAAAGACGACTCTGTCAGTAAATATGTCTCCGTGAAAATGTGAGAGAGGAATCAATATTAACCATTAAATTTTATCATGGATGATTAATATTAAAACAACATAGTCATGAGTTTTTTAAAAAGTCACTTAATCACCCAAATTTAAATGATCCTGTGATTAATATGCTTTGTATAGTCATATGCCAAAAAATGTGTTTTAGTCCCTACATTTTAAAACAATGATTTTGGTTCTCATATATTTAAAATATGGTAGATTTTATCTTTGTTTCTATTTTATTTTGACTTGATTAGAGACAAAGTTCATCACATTTTAGAAATACTAGGTGGTGGGCCCATAATGAAGCACAAATGAAAGAGAGTAAATAAAAAGATAAAAATAAGAAAAAAAATGGTAGGTCAACAACATATAAAAGTATAATTATGCTTGTCTAATTATTGATCCAATCGAGGTAGTGGGTCAATATTATAACCATGGATTAGTAATTGGCCCGGTTTAATCCAATATAAATTTAAAATTTAAAATTATATATGTATTTATTATATATAAATATATAACTAACATTATTTGAGTAAGAAAAATTCATCCATACTCCAAAATTCAAAATAACAATGAATAATAATGAGACATCAAAATGATCGATGTCATAGAGAGGGTCCATTTTTTTTTGTAAAATTGGTTGGATCGGACCGGTCCAACTAAAATCCAATACTTAACTATAATTTGACCGGATCAATTGCATGATTGATCCAATAGTAAAACCAATTCAATTAGGTCATTGATCCAACTGATCGTTCAAACCAGATTTCACACTTATGCATAGAATAACAATATGAGACCTTTTTATATTAGTATAGATAAGAATCATGATTTTAAATTATAGTTGCAGTTTTACCGTAATTTTTTATATTATGATAAATTATAAAAAAATATAACTAAGGGTAACTGTGGTCAAAAGTGTTTGTAGTTACAATTGTGATCACAACCTACAATTTAAAATTATGAAAAAATCAAAATTATTATTTTTAAAATATAGAGATTAAAATTAATTTTGATCAAAATGAAACACTTAAAATATATTTTATCTTAAATAGATAGAATACCATAGAGGATGTCCTACTTATGAAAAACATTATCCACAAGATAAATGCTAATTTGTTGTGAAGTTTTTTAGAAATTGTTGGAAAACAGAGAAAGAGGAAGAATGTTGACCTTATACCACTTGTATTCCCACTGCAATTGCATTGCAGCACCAGGGACACGCCAAGGTTTATAACTCCTATAGGTGGCAGCAAGGTGCAATGCACTGTTCCTTGGTTGTCCACTTGACGAAATGCAGTCTCCTTAATCATGCTCCTCTTATTCAACAGGCTGTAAACATGAGGTTGCCTATTCTCTATGGCCGAAAGAACAACATTCTTGTTATCAGCGTCCACGTCAAGGATTGCCACCGGGTCTATCTCAAGAATCTTCTCAACCATTTCGGTCACTCCCATCTTTGTTGCAATCAAAATAGGTGAATCCGTTCTTCTTATTTTCTGAAACCCTCCTTTCTCCTTACTTTGATCATTATTACTACTATTTATGCTTCCTGTTCCCGTATGATCATGGTTGTACAGAGCATGGTTGTACAGAGAAGAAGACGTTCGCTGAATTAGTTCATTCATCACTTGCTTAGCCAGAATGTCTTTCACCTTTTTTCGTTGGATTTTCCCATCCAAGATGCTCCTGCATGAGTGATCAAAGCCACTCCGTTAAAAGAAAAAAGTAAACATGTTTACCTTTTTCTACTTTGTCAAGAGTTTCTTTCTCAAGTAATTTTACATTTAACAATGATATTTTGTAAGGAAAAATATAATATCTTTTAATGAGCTTAATGGTCAAATACTAATAAAATAAAATAATTTTACATTATTATTCAATTATAATTTATCGTTATACAACTTATAATTATTATAAAAATTAATAAACTTGATATACTTAATGATTTGTAATTGAATGATAATATAAAATTATTTTATATTCTTATTGCTTTTTTAAGAAAATGCAAAAACATAAAAGAAAGTGATAATCCACTTATAAACATGATGCACCATAGTCTTCCATAGAAAAAAAGATATGTTGCACTTACACAGACATTTTCTTACTGATTTTCACTAAGAATGAGAAGACAAATAGATGGTGATGTTCTTACCAACACCGCAAATGATTAGCAATATCTTCATCATATGGGTTAGGAATCGATCGGATCGTTGCTCCCCAATTGGGAGGGAACGGTAGCGTTTCTTTTCCAATTTCTTTGCTTGTTCTTCCTCTATACATAAATAAAATAGACATTAGTACATTAACTAATTAAAGTTGACCGTGAGTAAGTACTTTTACCAGCTGGCAGCAGCTATTGTTAATATATATATCATGTATGCCACAAAATATATAGGTGAATATATCATGTGTGGATTCTACAATATTTGAAATGGTTTGATATATACATGTTTAATTTATACTCTTTGATTTATTTTAGAGGGTAGGACTAGCATCATGATTTGCAAGACGAAAAATTATCAGATTTTCGGGAGACATTATTCTCTTCGTCATTGCTCGCAGCGTTGTCATCTTTTCCTATTGCTGTAACACAGCGTAAAAGATATATAGATGCAATATTAAGCTTTTCTGGAAAAAAGATTGGTTGAAGAAGATAGGTATAATAAGTAATAGCATGATATAATAAAAAAAAAATGTTCACAGAGTGTATGATATATGAAAGTATCCACGAAAATTACTTTGCCATGATATATACTGGTGCTAGGTACTAGGAGTAGATAGGTAGAAAATGAAAATCAAGGAGTAAATGAAACAAGATTGACGCACAAGTATCCACGCAAATTACTTTGCCATGATATATACTCTTCAACAATGATAAGAAGGTCGCGCGTGTTTCATAGTTCATTGGGTAGTGATGAGCTGTGTCTGCTTCATTACAACGTAAATCATCTGTTTTCTCAATCTCATCAACAATCGAACCTGACAAAAACACGCGATTATCAGTACTATATAAACCGTATCAAGCAGTGAGCACTCAAGCTGTTAATTAATGTGAGAAATAATAAGTATTGATGTATTATATATTTAGACCATTAGTAGATTAGATTATATTTGAATGATAAAATCACGTAACCACAAACTAACATTTAATTTTGATCATTTATATATAATTGTATGACACAAATCTATATAGTTCTCATTTAATGAGTGTGGAATTTATTTAGTGAGTGATGATAATACTTAATCTTCGTCATATACTCATATTCAATCATACCTAAATAGTTAGGATTATTTTAATTTTTAACCATTTATTAAGTTATATGTTTAAACTTTCGTCTCTCTTCTAATGTAGGCATAATTTTGTCATGTGACTTTAATAAGCGAATATAATTACAAAAAATGCAGAAAAACAATTTGTTGGAAATTCTTACAATTGTAAATAATACGCTGAAGTAACTCCATTCGCATGCTGCTTTTGAAACAATTAGGCTTCCCAGCAAGAATCTACAGAGGTGATAACCCGTCCAGATTTACAGAATTTACAAGGTTTGGGTACATCTCAATTATTTGAAGCGCCAAACCTATCAAATTTGTTATATACATCTCCATTAAGAATATTTTACAATAAATAAGTTGTTTTGCTGAAATAATTTTACTAAAATATTCTTACATTTCATAAATGCATTACTGGTAACTATTGAGTGATTAATGGAGATAGTTGAATAATTGATAAACACAATACTCAATAATCATTGTGTAGTTTATCAGAGACAAAATTAGAACAAAAGTTTTAATATCACATTGAAAACTATAAGTATCAGTAAATATAATTTTTTTAAAATACTAAAACATCATAATTTTGAAACAATGGTAGAGATTAATCCAGACCACAATGCATATATAGACACATAGTAATCTAGATTATCTAAATAATTTCTCAAATTTATATTATTAACTTTTTAACCAAATGACACGTGATAAAACATGAGATGACATATTATATGTCTATTTGTCACGTCAGCCAAAATTGGCATTGTATGTGTTCATGTAGAAAACTGATAGAAAAAACTAATTAGTGTAATACACAAATAAAAAATGAAATTTTAAACTTAAAGAATCAAACTAAAACTAAATAGTACTATTTTAGAATAATTTGATGACTCTAACCAAAGTATTCACTAGAGATGGTAGAATGAAGAATGGTATCCCCGTTGCTTTTCCTAACCAACAACGAGCCATCCTCATGATCACGTCTTGGTTGGTTTTCATGGAGACAAAAGAACGCCTCTCTCTTGCCGTGAACAGCTGCCTAGAAGAGAGGGGTCTCACCTTCAATGTTGTGACATGAAACAAGTTTGGGGTTCCTTTTGGCCATGTTGTCGCACAATTCCACGTTCCCAAGCTGTGCCGCAAGGTGAAGGGGAGTGTTTCCCTTTGAGTTTTGCAAGCACAAGATGTTGAGAGACACCTCTCTGTCGATGTTATCCGACACACTCCATACACAGCAACATGTAGCACCGTGTCTTCCACTCTTGTGATCTTAGCCTCCAATGCTCCTAGGTTTTTGTTGTAGGCCTCTAATGCCTCTCTCCACTGCCCCTTCACCGCATACTTAAACAAACTTTCTTGTCGATGGAGTAGACTTGGATTCCAATTTATCTATATTTTTTGAATTTGTCTTTTTGTTGTCATTTTTTTAACATTTTATTTTATCAAAGATACGTTGTTTTACTTTTTCTAATGTGAAAAAAAAGTTAAGGAGGAAAATACATAAAAGATCTACTCGCATTTATACTTTGCTCCCAGTTAGTAATTTGATGCCTTGAGGCTTGCTCAATTGTACTTTTACTGCCAATTGACTAATTTGACGTGTTCCTATGGAAATGTGTATTTATCAAGTTGAGTTGAAGATTTAAACACAAAGCAAAATATAAAATAAAAACATTTTATAAAATCATTCATGCCATTCTTGCTTGCTGTATAAGGGAGTTTTCGAGGGTAGTATCTAGTTTGTACAAAATACCAATTTTTTAATAGGCTTATAACATTACAAACATAATACTCGAAATACAAACAAAAACACCAGCCATCACATCTGATGATTTTTTTAGTCTTCTTTTTATAATAATAAATAATGACACTTGCTCTTGTATGCCTTTTTTTCGTACTTTATTTTAAAAAAATGAGAAAAGCTGTCAAAATTATAATGTTAACTGTAAGAAGATTAGTATTTTCTCTCATTTAGCATTGGTAACTTCAACCAATGAAAAATGGAGCCCAGACGAGAGTGCCTTGTTTAGAAGCAGGGGATAATTTTAAATTCATTTTCACTGAATAATTCGCTTAGTTTTTGTTGCTTCTTCACTTTTTTGACAGAAAATTCTTCAGTGAAATAAATTTAGAATTTCATAGAAAAATGTAAAAAGATTCTGCTTCTCTTTCTCTCTTGCATATGCACTTCATGATATTTATTTGGCAAAAATATACGACATGGTAGTGGTATTGATTGACAAACACAAGGTTCATAAAAACATTGTGGCAGGTCATCATCATGTCAGTAGATACAGAGAAAAAAAATTCATGAAGTTGTTTCCCTTGTGAGGAGATTCATACTGGGTTATCATCATGAGAAACCTGAAGTCTCCAAGTGACAAACTGAATATATGCGTAGTTGATGCCCATAGCAATTCCAAAACCCAAAACTGATGAAAGTAGTATGGCATATATGGCTGTCAAATGCAACTGCAACAAAGTCACAAAGCTTTAGCATATCAAAGGTACACTTGAGTCAGACAAGTAATCAACTAAGGAGCTGGGATGCATGGTTTTCTTAATTACCAAGGAAGACTGCATGACAAAAGAGGAAGACTGCATGAAATAATCAGAACAATAATATTGCATGCGGACAGACATCTTAACACGCTCTGCAATTCCTTTAGACATAAAGTTTGCAGGATACGGCATTTTTGGGTGATCCAACATCACAACTTGACAGTGGATAAGATCTGATACCACAGTAGAAATAAAATGGACTTAACTACAAAAAGCTAATTCAAGGGGAGGAGTGGGGCGATCTGCGGAGGCTTATAAGAAGAGCTTTGACCAATGACCATTATATCTAGAGGACATCTTAACACTTCTATTCCAGAAAAACACAAAGGATAATGCATGAATGCACCAGATACATTCAAAGTTGTAACTTGCAACTAAGGAGGCAGAAGTAACAGATTAATCATGGCGGTTATTAATATGAAAATCTTGAAGTAATAGTCATTATTATGCCTTTGATTCATCTAGCATCAATCCTGAAATAATGAACAAGAAATCTCTACATTCATACTCACCATAGTATAAAATAGATGCACAGTTAAAGCCACAAGTGCAAACTCAAGAGCAGCATATGTCCATATATACTCTTTAATTGCTGCAAATAACATATGTAAACATTCAATTAAAATTCAAAGAAAAAATCATTTTTTAACAAAAATATAAAGTTCTGTTACAGAGGTTATACCCAGGATGACTGCAAAAATAGAAGCTAGGAGGCCCAAGGTAAAGGCAAATGGTGCTGCTATAATAATTGCTTGAGTCTTTAATTCAGGAAGCTACAACGTGGAACAAACAATATATAAAATTAATTATGCTTGAACATAGAAATGTCTTTAAAAGAAAGAAAATAATAACACCTTGGAACAATAAACATTCTAATAATACCTCCTCTGTTAGCCTACTTTCTACTGGGGAAGGGGTGTTATACAGTCATAGTTATGCATGGGTAGTTACTGCTTATTTTTCTGTTCATAGTAAAATACAATTCTACTGTGAGTACATCATGTAAAATATATATGGGAAACATCTAATAAGCTGTGTTCTTGGCTATATTCTATATCTGTGAATTCTATGCTGTAAAGGAACCTAATGGGTTAAAAGATAAAGAAATGTCAGAAAGTAAGAATAATACACACAGAGTAGTTCTTTGAAGATGGATGTTATTATCCAGAAGTCTTTTGTCAAAGGAAATAGGCATACCAGTAGCTGTTCAAGGAAGAAAAAGTAGCATATTGTGCTGATCAGGACAAGCACCACAAAGTCTTGCCAAGCGCTGCAAAAAAAAAAAAAAAGAAACAAAATTAATAAAAAATAAGTTAAAGAAATTTAGTTGAAAAATACTAAAATATAGGAGTATCAAATACTTGAAAATATAATAACTCATCAATTTACTCCAAATAAGTTTCCCAAAGTCAAACTTTATTAGCAGCAGTATTGTTGTATTAATAATGAATTAAGAATATTGCTTAAGACAAATAAAAGATGAACTGGGTTCCTAACAGCACAGATATTGAAAATTTTGTACAAGTAATATGCTAGAAAGACACCTATAATCAGATATACCTTAAATGTCCATGATACAACAACAACAAAAGTCTTATCCCACCATGTGAGGTAGGCTACATGAATGACACAATGCCATTAGGTCGGTTAAAGACACCTAAAGTGTCCACAGTAAAGAATGGAAAATAATGGATGACTTAATTAGAGAAATTGGTTTTCAAATCACCTTATTGACTCTGGATGTAGGTTATGCTGACCTTGCAGCTGTCTGTTTTGTCTAACAGAGCTAGTCACACGAAGCAAAGTTACAGGCAAATTCTGAACCTCTTGCCTGCATACATCACATTCCTTATCTCCTTTTGTGCTAAACCATTTAATTAAACATTCTTCATGCACCAATCTCAGGTCACCTTTGCAACTGCATTCCATTTTAAAGGTATTCCTTTCATCACATACATCAAAACATATCCTGCACACCGCTTCCTCTTCGGGGATTTCTTCATCGGCAGTAACTTCTACTTGCACAGGAGTTATTTGATCTGATTGGCCAAGTATAGAAAGCTCCTATAAGATTAAAATGTGATATATGCTAACATGTAAAGTAAAGTAACTCAAGTGTTAATTACACATCAAAAGTTCAAAAAATAACAAAACTAGTCCAGCATTTTGTCTATTGTCAATATACAACATTTTCAAACTTTACCCACTGATCAAGATAATTTCTACCCAATTGAATGATTATGATTAGGTGTCTAACCATTGACCTGATGACTTGTTTATGATAAAAACCAATTAGATGAAAACCTTTACATCAAATAATCTACTTAAGAGACTTTTAAATTGAATTCCATGAAACAAACGAGCATGGTGATGAGGGGAAACACCATACTAGGTGGGATAATAACAAATTTCAACCTTGGAGAAAGGATTAGATTTTCTTCAAGCTTATGAAATTAAAAACAGAAAAAAGTAGGACTATGAAACTGGAATACTAGTTTATGTCGTAGCATACCATCATTTGAATCTTGTTGCTCCTGTTCGCTACGGGTAGAAAAAGAGACAGATCTTACAATAACAACATTTCGCCCAGGTACAGAAAGGGACCTTGAAACCTTAGAACGGTCAACATCTTTCTGCGTACAAATAAAAGTCATTAATTTTCTTTACTTTAAAAGATTCTGATACCTAAGGCAACCTTAGTTTGATGCGACTATGCGCATGAAATATGCTTTAGAAGGCACTAAACATAAGTTTGAACTATATGCTTTCTAAAATACATTGTTAAAAATCTCAAGTCTGATTAGTTTCATATTTCCCTTTTTGGTTAAAGGCATATATTCAGTTTCTTTGATTGCAAGTTCTACACAATATCCTGAGTGTAATATAACATTTAAACATGATTCAACTTTTTCTATGGCCCCAGGTACAGTTAGCATAACATTTCATATAGAAAATCCATAAATAAGGCAACTCAATAAAGTAGAAGATAACTCACATGAGGCTTAGTCTGTTCATTATATGTCCTTGCAGAAATGGGTGTAGAAACTGAAGGAGACAGATTTGATGCAGGTGTAACAGGAAGAGAAGTACATCTTTTCCATGCAATTTCAGATATGGAGGCCATATTAGGTCCGTCTGCAGCTGTCTTGGGGTCTGAATTAAGGAGGGAACTTCTTTCGCCATCTGCTACATTTCCTTTTCTTTTCAAGCTCAAGGCCCGCAAGAAGCCTCTTGATGATGAAATCCCTTTACCGAAACTTTGACAATGGTCCAGAACCCTTCCACTACTAGTGCTACCAAACCCTATAGGTCTAGGGGGAACTTGAAGTGAAATATCAGGGCGCCTACCACCGGGTCCACTGTCTGAAACTTCTTTGTTTCGCTGGGGGACAGCCTGCATGTAATAGGGACAGTTTAACAACAACTTATTTAGTCCTAGGCTCCCAGCAGTTTGGCATAATGTGTCAAAGAACAGCAGATAATATAGCAATAAATAGTTAAAAGGGCATGATAAATGCAAGCACATAAAAAAGATTGCATATTCCGAGAGCAATAATTAAAATGCATTCATTGTCAAAAGATTGCATATCCCGAGTGCAATAATTAAAATGCAAGCACATCAAAAGATTGCACTCAAATCTAATTCCATGATGAATAACTAATGATCCTCAATAAGCTGATAATTATTAGAACTAGAGGTCCTCGTTTCATACAAAAGATCAAGAATTGAATCAAGCACTAAGTCAATGAAACTAGCAAAAAATCTATAAATTTCTCTACAGCAACTGGTAAAACAAAACACAGCAAGATGTCACATAAAGTTAAGAAGAAAAAGGACATATCCAAAACCCTTTTTACAAACTACATTACCAGTTAGAGCACAAAGCTGAAGCATAAACTTCAAGGACCTACAGAAACCCTTACATTTGCAATACCTACAAACTAAAATCAAAATTTTCTCACCACCAGTTCGTGGCTAAATTGTCTCCGCGCTATAAAACAATGAATGCATGGTCTTTTCCCTCATATTCTCCTTTACCCTCTAATAATTGAAACAATAAAACCAACTTGAAGTAGTTTTTTATGCTCTCATCAGAAAAAGTAGCCATTTAAACATGGATTCATGTTCAATTCAACCTCAGCCCACAGTTAGAAGGGAAGAGAAAATACATATCCTGACCCAACAACATTCTTAATATTGAAACTGAGACACAATTAAGGAAAACAATTAAAAACATGGGCTTTTCAGGAACAGTCTTGAGTAGACACAGAATAAGCTAAAATTATAAAACCCTTAACATCAATTGGATCAAAATCAAACACAAAATAAAACTTGTGTCTAGAAAATCAAATACTAGTCACTGCATGGCATGCCCATCAAAAGACATGACTGAGAAACTAACAGAGAGATAGTAATCCAGTGCTGATATGAGGAATCACAATGAAAAAAAAAGGGTTAAAAAGAAGAGTTGTAAAATCAAATGGATAAAGCCAAAGCGGAAAAAAATAAAGTGAAAAAGCAAAGAGCTTCTTCGCATGTTTAAGATGAAAAGCTCACCTGATGGGAAATCTCAGGAGCTTCATCAGTGGCTGATGCAGCTTGAGGTGCTTGCATTATAGCTAGTTACAAAGATCGACAAGCGCAAAGTGAGGGGGAAAAAACCAAAAAGAAAAGCATAAGAGGAAAAAATAAAAAGGAAAGAGAGAAAGAGAAAGTGAAGGGAATAGAATCCAACAAAGATTGAACCAAAAAGAATCAAGCAACTGCAGAAGACCGTGGGTCGTGTAAATTATTTTACATTGTATGTCTGAAATTTTAATGCTATTATATTATTATTGTTTGAGTCTAGCTGGAGATATTAGGTCAAGCGGAACGTCTCTAAGAGCATTTTTATTAATATAACCAATTTTGTGTTTTGGATTTTTTTTTTTTTTAGTCTCACACATGTTACGTAAGATTTTTCCTTTTTTGTTTTAGTAGTAGATTTTACTTTGAATTTTTAAGTCACTTTTGTGAATTTCGTAGACCCTATTTAAATATTTTATTCGTTTCTAATTATAAGAATATTTTAATTAATTTATATTTCTTAAAAAAGTAATTAATTTAGTTAATTACATTACATTTGTTAATTAATTATATTATTATTCCAAAATTATTATTTTCTTATTTCTCTATCTACTTAATTATTTTTCATTGATGTTTAAATAGAAAATAATTAAGTAAATGTATGTAAGAAAAAAAATAATTAATACATCTAAAAATTAAAAAAAAATCTTATAAAAAAGACAATCAATTTTTTTTAAAAATATTATAATTAAAGATAAAGAAAGTATATTTTATTAATCATTTAGAAAGAAAAACATTAAAAATATTTATTTTTGAAATGGAAAAAGTTGTTAAGAAGGAATGCAACCTTCATGCTAGAGATCTTCAAAGCACGTATACTGATAGATATGATAAAAAAGAATTATTGAGTTCAAGAATCTCCATTAAAAATGTTTTTACATGTTCCTATTTTTTTTATTTATAAGTCATAGACCATGAGTGTTCCTAATCCACTAGGTTAGAGACACTCACAATCCATTAAACACTAAGTTAAAAATCAATCTTACTTGTAATATATGTTTATCTTTAACTTAAAAGAATTTTACATATAAAATGAATCAAATACGATTATCTAGTTAAATAAATTGTTCTCCACTTTTAAATACAAAAAGAAATATACATTATTTCATCAATTCTTAATATGTTCTTATTTAATGTGATTATGTCTTAAACAAAATTATTTTTAAAAAATACATATAAGAAAAATATTAGTTGAGTCTGGATATTGAATTGAGATGTGAATGATACAAGAGTATGATTATAAAAAAATAAAATTTGCTTAAAAATATATAAATATTAAACTTTATATAAAATGTTTATATTGTGTATTTTTTAAAGCAATATAAAAATATACAATGGAAAGTATATTTACTATAAAATAATCTTAAAATAAGATTAATTTATTAGTTGCATATATCGTCAAGATTTTTATATATTTACTATAAAATTTTGTGTTAATGATAAATTTTCACCATAAAATATTATTAATTATGATTTAAGAATTACAAAATGAATTATGCCACCCATTAATAATTTTATGATAATGATGGAAGACGAATTAATTTCCAGATTGTTAAAAGTTTAAAAAAAAATAAAGATGTTCTTGCGTCTCACTAAGACAAGAAAAACCAAAAAATATAGGAATATTCTTATTATTCATAACATAATGTTCATGAAGACCTTTAAATCATAACAAATAAGGCATCAAATAGCATGCTAGAGACTAGAGAGATTGACAAAAGTTCAACTTAGAAGATTGCTACAAATAATCAATCCAATTAAAATCATGCTACTAGCTCCTCAATAATAAATATCAGAAAATCTTTTTGAAGAGATACTCACTAATCAAGATTTTAGACGCTTCCGTGTCTTTTTTTTTATCATTAAGCTTCTGTGCCTTTATTGATAAAGAGTCAAGAGTACTTTAGTAATTAATTTTATAAAAAGATCTATAGGGATATTTTAATAAAAGAAAAAAATAAACGAAGCTTCACTGCGAGAGACCAGAAAGCAGAGTAGTTTCGTATGTCCGGTTCGTTGTCCGGTCTGATAAATCCGGTTCAATGTCCGGTCCTGGAAGGAAGATGATAAGCAAAAGCCATACTTTGTTCTATTTTGCGAGTACTCGCTGGCATTGTTGAGGCTTGATATAACATACCACCTATATAAATATCGTTATATTTATATTATATATTTGTACCATAATAAACAAGATTTATTTAATTATAATATTATTTTATATAAAATATCATCATTATTATTTTTTATTTATAGAAATTGAATCAAGAAATTTATAACAACTTAGATTCTATTCGATCAACTCACTTAGAATTTTGTGGTCAAGTTAGATTATTTTATTAAATAAATATATTTTTAAAATAAAAGAAAATTAAAATTAAAATTGTGTTTCAATTATTGTTTAACCTTTCACTGCATAATTATACTTCATTATAAATTTTGTAATTATAATATATTTCTCATTTTTTATTATATTTTATAATCTTACATAAAAATTGAAACAAAGATTAAAAAAAACATAAGAATGAATACATAGTGTGAGTTTATTTAAATTTATTTATTAGAAAAAACCTTTTTTAATAAAATAAACAATTTTATGTTTTATAATATAAAATAGGTAGTTTGGATTGGCTAAGTCAAGCTAAATTGAGTCAAAATGTATCATGAGATATAGTCATTTAACATATATCTAGTATTAACTAATGACCAATAATGATGTCTCTTGTCAGCGAATAAAAATTATAAGTCAATCAGGATAACGCTTTATATATTTTTAAGGAATGAAAATCACTCATTTTAATAAATATTTCCTTGATCAATCTATTATAATAATTATTTTTAATTTTTAATCCATCTTGATAAAAAAAATCCTAAAACTAACATGGACTTCTTTTAAAGAAAACTAAAATGGACTTATTATGTTCATAATATATTGAAATTAAATTGTAACGGCAATTGTTGGCATAACATTATTTAATCCTATTTGTCACTTTCTTAACCACATAGAGAATTAAGTCACAATATTAATACTTCTTAACACCTATAATAGTAACAATAATCCGAGATAATTAACTATTACTGTGACATTGATTGATGTTCTTCTTTGTGTGTTGCTTCCGAGTTGCTTCCAATTTGTTATTTGTGTTCCGCAGTCTTCCAAGCCCACCAAGATTTCATTTTCTTGGGAGAAAAAAAGATAATTTCATTGACTAATGACTATAACAGAACCGAGTAGGGTATGGTGAATGTGCTTCAAGAGCTTATTCATTTGTTTAATGATTTATAACAATATTTTTAAAAACGTAACTATCATAAATAATTTGATAAATTAATGTATAAACTCACATTTTTTTTCAGAAATGGAAATGACTAATGTATATAAAAAAAGAAAGTACACATCAAATATTAAAAAGTTAGCACAGATACAAAACATACCATAAAAATAGGAGCATGTGAGATTAATGTAATTGGTGGCACTATATATTTGCTTTGCCTATATATTGTTTTTCCTCCCTTGCTTTCTTGCATACTAAATGAGGGGATTTTTTTTCTATAAATCTATATTCCTTCCTCTCCTTTTCGTTTCCCTTACTTTCTTACCTTTGCCATCCAAGTAGGATGTAGTGTAATAAACTAATCGTTGTTGGAATAGAATTGAATTTAGATTTCTTAATCAATATTTTAAATTTGGGTTTCTTAATAAAAAAAAATCAATACAAAAGGAAACTCCATTAAAATTAGATAGTTAATTTTTTTAATAAAAATAGTCATTAAAAAATCAATAAATATTTTATGTTAACAAGGTAATCTCATAAGAAAAATTGAGCAGTTAAAATTGACAAAAAAAAAATATAAAAAGCCCGTCTTCCAAATTCCAAGCACTTTTGACATCGGTCAATATGTTACCTAAACGTTCTTAGGGATGGTTTGATTAAAGTAATATAATAAAAATTAAAAAATTGATACAAGATTTTGAAAACGTCTTAATTCTTTTTGATTTAAACACAACCAAACCGTAACTTAAAATATAATTTGGATATCAATCACAAGATTGTTTTCATGATGTGTAATTCTTCGTTTATTCTAATCCCGACACGGCTCCTCTGGTACATTTGCCAGTGTCAACCCTCACATGATGCTCCATTCAAGCAACAATGCATGACATACAATAAAAATAATTATTATATTACAAAAAGTTTGCACCCGATGAATTTTGGACTTTGGTCATGGACTGTGTGGCCCATTTACTTCTTTTTCAATCAGTTGGACATTGACACCTGACCCAAGCAAATGAGTGTTGCTAGGTGCACCCAGCATTATTGCAGGTGCACCCAGCATTCTTTGAAAATGGTCAAACCGTCCCTGCTAATTTCTTCCCTTACGGATCAAGTTGATCCGTAAGTCTTAAAAATTAACTTACGGATCAACTTGATTTGTAAAAGACTTATGGATTAACTTGATCCGTAAGTCTTAAAAATCAACTTACGAATCAGCTTGATTCGTAAAAGATTTACGGATCAAGTTGATCCGTAAGTCTTAAAAATTAACTTACGAATCAACTTGATCCGTAAAGGGTATTTCTATTTTTTCGTGATTAGTGCTGGGTGCACCTAGCAGGATTCCAAGCAAATTAACCATTGCTTGCAACAGTCACATGTGGACAACTCCGAAATTTCAAACCTCTTCATCCAAAACATATAATGTAGGAAGCTCTCATACACATCAATCCGGCCATCACTAGCTATGTTGGAGCTGCACAACCGTGGCCACCTATGCCTTGCTAACGACTATGGCCCAATTTGGATTAACTTTGAACTTATGAGAATTTTTTAATCGTAAATTTTCACTGTTGATATTTTTTTTATAAGATAAAAATGCTGAACTTTGTTAAATTTACAAGTATTTATGAAAAGGTTAGATGAGAAATTTCTTAAAAAGATTAAAATATATTAGTTAGTTTTAAATTATATGCAAATGTTGATTAGTCTTGTCTTAATTCTTTTTTTTCTTTTCTTTCTTATAAATACTTATCACTGTGCTTTATACTTTATGCACAAAAGTTAAAAATTTAAGTGATAATATTCACGAAAACAAATTAGATGATAAAATTGTAAAATAATAAAAATTTGGTGATAAAATATGTAATTAATCCTAAATTTTATTCTCAAACTTCCAATTCAAGTGTTTCAAGAAAGTTCTCCAATATAAGAATCTAAAGTTTATAAATTGAACCAAAGTTATAATGTTTTCAAATTTGAATATCATTTTTCAAAATTAATGATCATCATTATCACGTACCGATCTAATAGTTGAAGAAAGGTGAAAGAGAAAAAAAAAAGTGATGAGTTTGAAATTTTTAAATAAACATTTATCCATAAAAAATATTTGACATCTAGATTTTGAATTGTCACATTACAACTCGCGTGAGAAATGCTAAAATGGGAATAGTATGCCATAAAGATGTGGACAAACCTGGTGCTTTATCATTATTATAAACTTAAACAGCTCTTATCCTAGATAGTTATCAAAAGAAAAATGAATTTAAACCAACCCAAACTGGAAGACTTACCTCTCCTAAGTCATCTAATTATTCAAAATCCAAATGTTGGTTCTATTTTGTTGAAGACTTGTAATTACCTGCCAGTATCAAATAGTATTATACAGATTGTGTTTTTTTCTCTCCCCTTCTTATAGGAATCAAAATACTAATTGTGTAATAATTAATACTCAACCACAACCGTATGTAGTGTACGTACCCTGGAGTTTACAAAAGATGGTAGAGGGAGTGAGGATATTACCATGTCCCTTGGAGAATCAAATGCAATTTTTTTTTATAAGAGGCGGGTACCAAATGCAATTCTTATATAAACACTATAGTACAAGAAATCATGTGAAATTTCCAATTTAATATGACATATTCTCAATTGAAAAACTGCGATAGCTCTTCAGTACCTAAAAATGAGACAGAAGGTACATATCTGCAAACTGGGACAGGAGAAGTAAACATGTATCCTTTGGTCTATATATATATGAACAAGGTCTGTGAAATGAACTTACAGGATAATTTATTGGTATTCTAAAATCTGGCCTCATCAAGGATACCCTACTGCCATGCATATCTCCCAAAATATTTTATCTTCCACATCATTCACATTAACTTTAACAATCCTTGTTTCCTCTTCATCTTCAACAACCAAAGGTGAAGAGCATTCTATTTCTAAGGCTGCATCTGAGAGCCACATGGTAGAGCTGTTCCATTCTGAACCACAATGCTCATCTTCATCAGCACAGAATTCACCACACCCCTTCTCACCTTCATGACCTTCACCATCCTCAAATATGCCACACATACCAGCTGGGTCACAGGTACAAGATTCAGCATCATCCTCCTTGTGGCCAATGTTGCAAGGGCATAGACTAAAGCAGCCAGAGTCTCCTTCAGAATCTGCACTGTCCTCAATAAGCAACCACGATGACACATCCATGATACCATTCATTTCTTCGATTCTTCCCAGAAAAATGAGCAACAAAACCTAGTCGCTAATGTGTTTAATTTGACCTACTACTTAGTACTTATGATGATATAATTAATAGTTGTGAAGCGAGTGTGTGAACATGCCACTGTTTTGTTCAAACCATGTTGTTGGTAGGATTTGATGCAATTAGTACATCTGTCATTTTCTAGTTAAAATAAAAAAGGTGGTTGCTTTTGACTTTTGATTGACATTCCAATTCCATGTTGACGGTGGATTTCAATTCATTAATCCACTCCATTCTAGGTCTTGAACATTCATTCATGTGTTATTTCAACACCAATTGTGTCGGTTGCTGGTCGGCCAAATACTAGAAGCCTAGATTTTGGGATTTGAACTGAAAATATGTTCATCATTAGGAACATGCTAATGTTTATCCATAGTGTTGTTCACTGCACAATATACATCCTAGGATCTGCCGACGCTAGTATCAACATCAGAAACTGATTGATGAGTGCAAAGTAATGTGTGGATAATGGATATGTATGTGGTGTCACTATTATATTGCTTGTGCTTCTTTCTCTTGAATTATATTTGGTAGGTCTTTGCACATTATACTACACTAAAAATTAGCGTGCCAGGTTGACATTAGCATGATGAAAACTTTGATGATTATGGAAAATTCAATAATTGTGGGTGTTTAGCATAATCAATGGTCAAATCATGGGGCAATAAACACGAGTCCTACGGTCAGTTTGTACCCCTTATGACATCCTCGTTACGTCATAAACTATAAACCAAAGAAATATATAGCATTTTTTACTGTGGAAAATATTTTAACTTATACCCAAAGAACCCACTAAGTCTGCTTCAAGTGGAGAAGATAAAGATGCTTATTCAATGAACGACAAGAAGGGAGTAACTATATGTATAACGGTACTGCAACACCTAAGTCGGTGTGTAAATTAACAAAATATATTGAACTATTGGACTTACTTGGATGCGTAAGAGGTGTCGTTTATATATTGGACTAATACGCAAGTAAATCACTATCTTGACAATAAGCATAACCATGAGGTGTTTCCAGCAGAAATTATGTCCAATAATCTTTGAAAATTTTGAAACTCCTAACTTGAAAGGTGTGAGTCCGTGACTTAAATTATCTACTTTTTAAAGAGCACTGTGTGATACAAGTTTTAACTATAGTATTGGTCTTCATATTAATCCCCTGAAGGGAATTGGATGGTTAGAACAATCTAAAAATTGTCGCGTTAAACTTGTTTGATGCAAACTCAGAACAACAATAATAATAATAATAATTTATTTTATTTTTTATGTAGATCATATTATTTCTTTTAATACATTTAATTATTCACGTTCTCTAGAAAGTTGTTGTATCCTAGATGAAAACACTTATCATGTATTGTAAAACAGTCCAACCTTCCTTTGTTCTTTTTTATACCTTTTTTTTTATAAATTTATTTTTTGTAGCTCTCTTTATAAACAAAATTTATATTGTCAACTCAGAAATTAGTGTTGCGTAAATTTTAAGAAAATGATTGTAAAGTCAACAATTTTTTTTTTGGGAAAATGAAAGGGGCCTAAGCCCAGGGATAGTTACAAAGCAATAATACTACCAGGGGTTGTCACCCCTAAAACATCATAAAACAGAAACACTGTCAAATGAGAAGAAGGTTGCGCTAAGAGCATAAATTCTACCCCCACGAATGTGCTAGATTGGCTAACCTTCCTTCCACCTAAACTTTTTGTACAACACAATTAGTTAATGAATTTCAGCGCAGATAACAGAACACAAAAGGCTTTTGCATACCCATGGAAAAAATTGAGATTCTAGCTAACTAGTAGGCACTATTATGTGTCAATCTGCATCTTCCACCAGGTGAATCACGCTACTTTGTACATTTCAGGGGATGAAAATTGAACCCCTTCTTTGCATTTCTCTTTTGTCATGACCTCTAGTTCCTCTCTTGCCTGTCCAAGTAAATTGAAAACTGTTGCTGCTATGTGAGATGGTGTAAGTCTAGCTTCATTCAATTGGTCAGCAGGTGATCCATGGTCAATGTAACAATCAGGAAGAACCATTGGCCTCCACTGCAGTTGTAAATCAAAGCCACATCAGTTTTCACTTCAGTAACTAGTTAAATGATCATAGAAACTTCAAATGTGTATATATTAGTATTACAATACTAAAGAAAAACAAGTATTATGGATCAATACCTTCAATTTTCCATCAAGAAGGCCATCAAGGGCCATGAACTGAGCAACATGAGACCCAAATCCTCCTATTGATCCTTCTTCCACGGTGATCAAAACCTCGTGCGATTTTGCAAGGCTTCGAATTAGGGAATGATCCAATGGCTTGCAGAAACGTGCATTCACCACTGTTGCATGCAAGCCAAGATCTCCCAAGAGGGTAGCAGCAGCCACACAGCTCTGAACAGTTGATCCATAGCCCAACAAAGCCACTCTTTCCCCTTCAATTAGTATCCTACCTTTCCCAATCTGTCGAAATATCACAACACAAATGTGTGTGTTTGGATGAATATATATAAAATTAATTTTGGTTAGAATTTTGATTTTGGAGAAATGTGATTTATGTTTGAATGTTTTTATTATGAAAGCAAGTTAGAAGTAAAATTTAGTATAATTGTTTTTATCAATTCCTAAAACTGCTTCAACTTAAAATCAATTTTGGACCCAGAATCAATCCATAAAAGTGGAATCAAACATGTAAAAATTGATCTAAAATTACATTACTCATATTTTAATGTGATTCTAGAAAATTCAACGTCAAACCAAACATGTTATAAGTTGATTTGCATAATTATTCCTAATCAAGTAATCATCTTCATAAAGGTACCAATATAATTCTAACTTACCTCAAGAGGAATGCCTTTATTCCCTGGTGGTAGTTCAACACCAACACCATTCCCTCTCGGGTATCGGAAACAACTGGGTCGATCATCAATGGCAGCTGCAGTGGCAACCATATGAAAAAGCTCTGCTTCATCAGAAGGAGCCATCACCACCATGTTAGGGAGGCATGCCATAAAAGTGACATCAAATGCACCACAGTGTGTGCAACCATCTGGTCCAACTAATCCAGCTCTGTCTATTCCAAATCTTACAGGCAGCTTTTGCAAATCCACATCATGCACCACCTTCGAATGGACGCACAACACATACTTAGCATAGATTACAAAGGTAACAATATAGACTAATCATGTCCAGACCATTGCTCATAGTAATTCATCTTGTTATCACTAACTGATAATAGGGACCAAAAAAAACTATACAAAGATGAAGATGTTTTGAAAGAAGTTATCTTATGCTTATCAGCCTATGCAAACCTGGTCATAAGCTCTCTGCATGAAGGATGAGTTAATTGCACAAAAAGGCTTAAAACCTTCACAAGCCAAGCCTGCCGCAAAGGTAACAGCATGCTGTTCTGCTATCCCCACATCAAAGCATCTTGTTGGGAAACGACGAAGGAAGTGATTCATGCCAGTTCCACCTCCCATCGCAGCATGAATTCCAATAATGTCTTTGTCAGCTTCTGCTTCTGCAATCAAAGCCTCTGCAAAGTATGTTGAATATGACTTGGTGGTGGCCTTGGCCTTGAATTGTTCTCCAGTTGCTGGATCAAACTTAGATACCACTGCAAAATCAAATCAAGTTACATACCTGTCATGAATATAGCAAGTCAAAGATTAATTATGCTTTCTATTAAAAAAGTGTATTTTCTATAGAAATAACTATAGGTGATGGACTGTAGGTGTCCAAAGTGACAGATTAAGATTTTATATCTTTAATTTAATAGCTTGGTGGTATTTGGTCCATTCTTATTAACTCTTTTACCATGGTACTTGGCTGCTGCTCTTTCTGCATAAGGGTATCCGTGGCCTTTTTCAGTGACAACATGGATCACGCAGGGACCAGTTGTTTCAGTATTTTTAACTTCATTGAGAATGGCAACAAGATCATTCATGTTATGACCATCAACGGGACCTATATAGTAAAGTCCAAGCTCTTCAAACAGTGTTGATCCAGAACTGCTAATCATGCCATGCGCATGGCTAACATTATTAAAATTAATTTTTGTAATCTTCAAACAGTGCTAATCAGGTGATATTAAAATTAATTAAAGGGGATTTTATTTGCACCTTTCTTTTTCTCTTTCCATCTATCATCTCATTTAATTAATTTTAATATCACCTGATTACTTTAAAGCCAAATATATCAAACTAAAAAAAATAAGAAATCACTCTTACCTTCTTTAGCTTTCTAAGAAGTATGTTCATTTCTATAAAAAAAAAAAAATGAAAGCATGTTCATTTTCATTTGCCAAGAGAAAGCCACCTTCATAGGAATTATATAATATAGAAATTTTCAAAGAAGTTATCATTCTCAGGGGTGTTCATAATTGATGATCGTTAAAATATTATAGGCGGCTGATGACCTACTTGAATAAAATCTCGAAATATCAAATAACCACTGCCACCTTCATAGGAATTAGTTTCTGTAATATTATATATATATATATATATATATATATTACAAAAATTAATTTTAATAATGTTAGCTTTTACATTATGAAAACTAGTTTTTGTAATGTATAAAAATGATTACATTACAAAAACTGATTTTCAAAATATATTAATAGATAATTACATTGCGGAAATTAATTTTCATAACATATATTTTTTAAATATATTGCAAAAATTAATTTTCATGAAGTATGTTGTCGGAAAAAAAAAAATAGACGATAGGTGGAAAGAGAAAAAGAAAGGTGCAAATAAAATCCCCTTCCCAAATGCAAAAGCGCAAATGCTACCCATATAATTTTCCAAACGGCCAGTTTCGAAGCCAGGATTTTGTGGGTGACACATACGGGGGGTTGTTGTTAACCCCATTTCAATTACTTTTGACTCTTACTAAGGGATAGACCCCTTTTTTTATTCAAAAAAAAAATCCTTATCAGAGAATTTGAATAAAATATATAATAGAGTCATGATTTTGTTGCAAAATTATTTTCGTATCCTCTTTATTATAACATAATCATAATTCAATTATATAATATATAAAAAAATTATCATAATTTTATTCTATATTTTTTTATCACTCCATATATAATAACGAAATCACGATTTTGCTGTTATATTTTTTTACACCCCCTTTAATATTATGTAATTGTAATTTTGTTGTTATTTTTTTCACAACACAATGGAACGATGAAATCATGATTTTATTGAGGTGAAAAAATTAATGGAATCATAATTATGTTATAGATATATAAACCCCAAAAAAATGCAATAGAATGGAGATTTCGTTGTGTCAAAATACACAATGGAAATCTCAATTTGGTTACATATTTTTTTTAGAAGAAAAAAAAACGAAATTATGATTCCATCATAAATAGTATACAAGGGAATAACAATTCCATTGAATAAGAAATAGCGAGGGAAAAATCACTACTTGAGATGTGAGTTGGGAAGGAGAGGAAGAAGGGTTTAGTCCAGGTAGAGGATGAAGGGTTGGGAAGGGAAGGGAGGGAGGAGGGTTGTGAGGGGTTAGAAAAGAATGCGAAGGGTGGGGTTTTGTGTGCAAAGAAGGGAAAGAGAAGGTTGGGAAGGAGGGGTGCCATGAAGGGAAGGGGAGCGCGGATAGGAGGGCAAAAAAGACTTTTCATCGGGTGATCGAGGTCAATAGTGGCTCCCGTTACAGGCAAATTGATCACATTGAGTTTTATTTATAAACTATTTCTCAATAAGGGTTCATTTTGAAACATATTGTGCGGGAGGTTTTTTTTGGTAAACATTGCACCAGTACGATCAGCGAATTCGTCCACGTGGCAACTTGGAGTGCATTTCGCCATTGGGGTTGGCAAAATAGTCAGCATTTGGCCATTGGGGTTGGCAAAACAATCAGCATTTGGCCATTGGGGTTGGCGAAACAGGCTTGGTAGAGTAGATTTCGCCATCTCATTAGCGAAATAGGTGCAGAGAGTGGATTTCGTCATCCTTTTGATGCTGAAATCGTATTTATTAGGAGAGATTTGATTAAAAATCATTTTCAATTATAAAATAAAATATTAATTGATGTTAAAAAAAGTAAATGTATTTATTAGCATCAATTAAGAGATTTGATTAAACGATTTTAGCATCAATTATGCTATAAAATAAATACATTTATTAGCACCAATTATCTTATAATTACAAACGATTTTTTAATCTTTCCAAATTTGTTTCGCTAACACCACCAACGAAACATGCAGAGGATGGTCACATGAATGCACTCCAAACCTGTTTTACCAACCCCGATGGCGAAATGCTGATTGTTTCGCCAACCCCAATGGCGAAATGTACTCCAAGCTGCCATGTGGATGGATTCGTTGATCGTGCTGATGAAATACTTACCAAAACAGACCCCTTGCACAATATGTTTCAAAATGGACCCTTATTGAACAGTAGTTTGTAAATGAAACTCAATGTGATCAATTTGCCCCCATTACATATTATTTTTGTGTATTTTTTGTTTGAAAGTTTCATAACTTTCGATGCACTCAACCCGAAAATTATGTGTGTTGATAGATTGATTTCAACGGATGTTTAAACACTCTTGAACAACAAAATTAAGATTTGATGCGGGATCATGAAGAGGACAAGTGATAAAAGAATATAGGAAACATGGTACTAGCATGTTAGGATTTAGGATTGAAATTAGGGGTGTTTCAGAATGTGATTTGATGTGATCTTAGCTTAAAATTAGTCCAATCCAAACAAGAAAATCAAGTTTTGTTTGATTGAATTTAAATTATTTATGAAATTCAAATTAATCTTTTATGATTTGGTTCGATTCAATTTTTACACTTTGAAAACTATGCTAGTAAGTATCAAAAAATGCTAAAAAAAATTGTTATTAATTAGACAAAACTTGAATAAATACTAGTTCAATAATCAATGGTATAAATGAATAACAAAAGTTTCAACAATTGAATTTTAAAGTAAAAGAGTAATTGGTTTTCAAGTTGAATAATATTTAAATGATAATCATTTATCTAGGGATATTTGTGTATCAATTTGATTTGATTGAATTTTTGCTTATCAAACCACAAACCAAACTCAACCACATGGTTTGGAAAATAAAAAACCAAACCAAATTTATGACCATCAATTTTTCAATGATTTTTGATTTTTCGATTTTATGTTTGATTTCATTCGATTCTAAACACTCATAATTAAAATATATTGCAACAGTTAGGAGATGTATGGGTAATAACTGTACTGGCCCATGAGTCACATGAATCATGATTATGTTGAGTCTTAAGTTGGTAGCTGGTGTTGTGGTGCAGAATAATGCTCATATTCATTTTAATAAAATTTAAATTTATATCAATTGTTACGTATGATGTGTGAATATAAAGTATCACCTCAGTATTTCTACTAAATATTAGATGTTAAGTTGACAAATGAATTAGAATTATACAATTAAACTTAGTTGGGTTCCAAATTTGCTAGAAAAAAAATTGAGAGGAGAGATCAATTTTGATAAATGATTATAAACATGACTCAAAATACAATTAAACCTAATTTTTTAAATTCAAAATCAACGTGATCTTACTCGTTACTATCTCTAATTAGAGATGTTTGGATAAAATTGCATGATAGATTAATAATTTAAATAAAAAATATCAATTTAAATATAAAATTTGCCTTAGGTTGCATGCTTGGGTATTGAATGTTAAAAGTACATATTTGAATATAAATTTTGCAAGGTAGATTATTAATTTAAATAAAAATAAAAAGAATAACAAATAAAATTTCTATGGAACATAAATCAACACATAGTGTTTTCTAGTTTCTAGACAGAAAATATATCAGGGTACGTGTTATATTCTATGTGTACAGAAGTGAAATTATAAATTCTTTAAGAAATTCTATTTTCAAGGAATCAAGTGCGAAACATTCATATTTGAATATCTTGAATATTAAAGTTGTGCTTAGTTAATGTTTTATAAATTTTATATATAATATAACATCCTTAAAATTTTATATATAACTTCTAAAAAAATATAACTTTTTTTATGAAAGAAATTAAATTATTAAAAAATTATGTTAAGTATAAAAAAGTTAAACATTTTTTTTTATTAACACGAACAAATAGGCTAATAAGCTTTATAATTTTGATCAGTCATGGATTAGGGAATTCTAATAGCTTCTTCCTTCCATTTTACTGGTTTATTTTTTACACATGAAAAATATTGGGACAATGCTCTGGCATCAATTTGTCCGAGTCTGACTTGATTTGCAATTTGAAAGATGAGTTACTTAACAACCAACAACTATGGTCCTTCATTGTTTTAATGGATGTAATCAAAAGATTCCTTTGATGACGATCGTCCACCTTATCATTCTATCTCTTTCATTTATAATTTTGTTTCAATGGGAAGGAAATGAGATTGTTATTGAAGTTTTCTATATATTGGTCTGAAGTTATGATATAAAATTTAAAAGATATAATGATTGTTTTTACAGTTTTATTATAACTTTATTTAATTATTTAGCATACCTTTTATATTACTTTATTAATTATTTTCTTATTTATTTATTTTAAATTTTATGATAAATATATAGAACAATTAAAAATAGATAAAGATAAAAAATATAATAACAAATAATAATTAATAATCTCCTAAAAATTTAAAATAATAAATATTTTAAAAATCGACACTTAGGTCCATTTGGAAGGATGAAAATAAAACGCATAATGTCAAATGAACTTGCTCCAATAATAAAAATAATTTTTTTATTCTTAGAAACTCATCTAACATCTTTTATTGGAGATGACATAAATAATTGTATTAAATATTTGAAAAAATATCCTTATTGTCCATAATGATCTTATTTGGGTGGAATATGATTATATTTACTGAAAAATAAATGTGGTGTGGACAAAAAATTACACTAAAAATTCTAAAAACTTATATGATTGAAACTAATATATTTTTTAAAATTAAATTAAATAGTTTATTTTTTTAAAATTTAGTTACTTTCCTAAAGTATATCCAAATGATGATAGTTATACCCTCATTTAGCTTTTAATAAATTTTACCTTTCTTATCTATTTATCTATTGAGTCAAGTGTTATTTGCAAAGTAATAAATTTTACTCTAATAGGATGCACTTACAAAACTTTTTTCTGCAATTTAGAGAGAATAGAAACAGACATGCGTTGTATAAAGCATTGATTTAGTTTTTAAGTAATGAATTTTTTTAACTAATAAAATTATATAACTAGTCCCTATAATATTGAATAACCATCAATTTAATCCTTGGGTTGATATAATTTATTTCGATATTTTTTATATACTCCCTCCGCTTATCTGTTGTAGATTATATAATGTTTAAGGTTATGAACAAGTATTACAAAATATAACTAATTTTTTAATGTATTAGTTATGTATTTAGTTAACGACTCATTTATTATTTTATATATTCCTATTACTAAGTATTGATTAAGAGTAATCTTGAAAAAAATATTTAATGCAAGATTTTCCGAGTTTCATGTTTATGCATTGAGACATTCAATTACAAATTATCATTTAAATACTTTAAGATAATTATTTTAAAAATTAACAAAATTATTATACATTGATGAGTTGTTATTAGATGATCGTGTAATTTTTTTATTAATGTACAATTTTTTTACTCTTTGTAAAACAACATATATTTTAAAATATTTTTTTTCTCTAAAACTTAGTATAATTTAGAACTTGGAACAGATTATTATATATTCTTTTTTTCCTATGTATCTATATAATCGAATTGAAATTATGATTTTATCAAATATTTTTATTTACTTTATTTTTTGTTTTTTAAGAAAAAGAAAGTTCTAATTATTTAACAAATTACATCTATCTATATAGATATACGGTTTATTTCAATATTTAAAGCACCATGTAATATGATTTCTAATACCTTAATGATTATTCACATAATTACATTAATTTAAAGTTTATTTAATAGAGAGAGTGATACTGCATTGACCATATTGATGGCTTAATTATTTAAACATATTCTGTGCGTTCCAAACATATCAACATTTTTACCGCATATTAATTGTAAAATATATTTTTTAGTAAATTATATTAATTATTTTTGAGGTTCCATAAAATTATATAAAATTTCATTGTTTTACAAGGAAGAAAGTAAGGACATTGTAAATGTTAAAAAAACCGAAAAAATAATGTGATTTCACAAAATTTATGGGTCATTAGTGTGTTTTTTTTCCTATACTTCTTACATTTTTCTCTTTACTTCATTTTTTTTTTAATGTTAAAAGAGGATTTGGTATTCTTGTTATCAATATATTTTAAAAATATTACAAAGAGTTTGAATATCATTTAAAAACAACCCTCTAAAAAGGGAGTGCACTTTTTCCATTTATTGTTTCTATTTATAAAGAATAAATGCATATTTTCCTTTTTTTAAGAGACATATTTTCCTTTTACTCATTTTAAGTATGAATTTTGCTATTTTAATTTCATTAGTTTTCTTAAAGATTAAGCTTAAATCTAATTGATTATCTTTAATGATTTTTTTTAATTATATTATTTTTTATATCCACATTACTCAAACTACCTTCCTCAAGGAAATAATCCAATATCACTTGCATGGTTATTGAATATTATTTTTTCTCATTTAATTATTTTTTTATTTGTTTCTATCCCTTTTACCTTTATTTGAGAATAATGATATTCTTTACTAATAGGAGAAATCATTATCAAAATCTATATAAAGACCGCAAAAAAGACACTCCCAGCTTTAACTTAGAAGGTACCTGTATATGGATACAACTTGTTTTAAAAGATATAATTATTATTAGAAGTTAAAATAAAATGTTGTAGTGGTTTATAATAATTGATAATACTTTTATATAACAGCAAGAAATTAAAAAAAGTTTAAAAATAATAGAGAAATAAATAAAGCGCGCGTGAGAGAAGAAAGAGAGCGCGTAGTTGAGAGTAAACTTGCAAATGTCGCCACGATGACCCATCATCGCTCCGCTGTTGTTGAAGACCCCGAGAGTCAGAGAGAGAGAACGAAACAACGCTGTTTCTTCCATTCTCCGCCAAACATCCAACCACCCCTAACAAACGACACCAACCACAGCACAATTCCGATTCAATTAGGGTTTCCACTTTCCAATTTTCCATGGAACCCCAATCTCTCCCTCCTCCTCCCACCATGGACGACGCCCAAGACCCTTCCTCAATTTGGGACTTCTCTTACCTCCTCGACTTCAACCTCGACGACCAAGATGGTATTTTTACTAGCAGTAACTCTCTCCCTCTTCCCTTAAACGACGACGACGACGCCGCCGCTCCCGAGATTTCTCAAAACGACAGGGTCCGAAAGCGCGACCCGAGGATGACATGCTCCAACTTCCTCGCGGGTCGGGTCCCCTGCGCCTGCCCCGAACTCGACGCGAAACTCGAGGACGAGGGTTTGCCCGTCAAGAAACGCGCCCGCACCGCGCGTGCATCTGCGTCCGCACGCTGCCAGGTCCCTGGCTGCGAAGCCGATATCTCAGAGCTCAAGGGGTATCACCGCCGACACAGGGTTTGCTTGCGCTGCGCTAATGCCGCCACCGTTATGCTC
The DNA here is from genome assembly GCF_004193775.1 of Glycine soja. Lineage (NCBI taxonomy): Eukaryota > Viridiplantae > Streptophyta > Magnoliopsida > Fabales > Fabaceae > Glycine > Glycine soja. Next base: position 7,720,051 of record NC_041016.1, read on the forward strand.
AACGACGAGGCCAAGAGATACTGCCAACAGTGTGGAAAGTGCGATTTTTGTTTCACTCTCTTCTTCTCTTTTCCGTCATTTGATTCAATTATTACTTCGCTGCTGAGTTACTTCTATTGTTCTAGATGTGCTTCAATTGAATGCTACCTTGCGATTGTGTTGTTGAATTGACGGTTAACTATGCGAATTTCTTCGCAGGTTTCACGTTTTGTCGGATTTCGACGAAGGTAAACGGAGCTGCAGAAGGAAGTTGGAGCGGCATAATACCAGAAGGAGAAGAAAGCCTCCGGCGGATTCTGGAGGTGCTGCTCATAGTGAACTACTTCAACCTGTTGCTCAAAATGAGGAACACAATTATCATGTGGAAGCTGGAAAAGGTTTATTTTCAGTATTTGATATTACTATGCCATGCTGATAGTCTCATTTTTTCTCCCTTTTCCATTATTTTCTTCATATGGATGTGGTAGTTTAGATAAAGTTGGTTTTTTGTGTTGCAAGAATGCTCACTGGCTGTGTACGAATCGTGCAGATTGTTCAAATTTGAGTACCGATGTCAATGACGTAGGAGTGTCTCCAGATCATGAAGATGAACCGGTCTCCATTCCCAGCTTGGCTCCAGATCATGAAGATGAACCGGTCTCCATTCCCAGCTTGGCTCCCGAAGCACAGAATATTAATAGTGACAGTGTTGTGTCTTTGGCTGTTTCTGGTGAAATGCGGGTGAATAGTGGGAACACTTCTAATTCACCTTCGTATTGCAACAATAAGAATGCCTATTCGTCTGTGGTGGGTTGCCCTTTTTGTTTGTTATTAAATGTATTAGGAAATCGTGGTTAGTGTTTGCTGATTGAAAGTTCATTTGTAGTGCCAAACAGGTCGGATTTCTTTTAAGCTTTATGATTGGAATCCTGCAGAATTTCCTAGAAGGCTACGACACCAAGTATTTTAAAGCATTGTTATTGCAGTTTAGTATTTGAATAGTGGCAAGATCTTCTGCTATGTACATGTATGTAACTGATTAACAGGCAGCCAATTGCATTTGTGCAGATATTCCAATGGTTGGCAAATATGCCTGTAGAGTTGGAAGGATATATCCGCCCTGGGTGTACGATCCTGACAGTTTTTATTGCAATGCCTAACATTATGTGGATAACTGTAAGGGTTCAACTTGATGTTCTTTACATTATGTGGTTCTTGTGTCATGGTTAAGTGGTCTTATTACCAGTTACCTGCCACAATATTGGACTAATAAACTGTATGGTTCTTTGTTCTGCTCATTATTCTGGGCAGTTTTTGCTAAATTTTGCTGATTGAGATGCTTATTTGTGCTCTAATCTACTAATTAGTATTTACTATATACCATCTGATACATATTCCCTCTTTTAATTTGATGATTCTAGAACTTGATACTTCAACTAAAATAGAAGAAAATTTGCTTTCCCTCATTTTTCAAGTTTTTACGGACTTTGATTTGTTAACTTTTTTTCTCCTGATTTCATTTTTTCTTTCTCTTTTATGGACCAACCAGTTATTGAAAGACTCTTTGGAGTATGTGCACGATTTTGTTGCTCCTGGAAAGATGCTGTCTGGAAGAGGCACCGCATTAGTTCATCTGAATGACATGATCTTCCGTGTTATGAAAGGTTTTTTGCTGTTTTGTGTTCATTATGTATGCGTTATATATCTTCTTTTTGGCTTACTCACTTTTAGTATTTTATACCTTGATCCTTGTGACAATATTAATGGTTTTGTAGGGTATTTATCCTCCATCTTGGAGATGTGCATTATGTTCTAATTTTTCCAAAACAAATTAAACAATAACAAGTTTCTATTGGATTAGTTTCCCTATTTATTAATATTTCATGATTTGTTTCCTTATTTAGTTAGGATTATGATCTAGTATTAATGTAAATAGAGGTTATTGCTTTATGTTTTGTATCATATTGTAACACATCGTATCGTATCAAGTCAATATCAATTTTCATATATTCAGTCTTTGTATCTTCATGTTTTTTTCCCTCTATACCTGAACTCTATCATTTCAACAAGCACATTTCTATGGTTACAGATGGAACTTCTGTGACAAAAGTTGAAGTTAACATGCTGGCACCGAGGCTTCACTATGTTCATCCCACATACTTTGAGGCTGGCAAACCTATGGAGTTTGTTGCTTGTGGAAGTAACTTACTGCAGCCTAAGTTTCGGTAGGTAATTGTCACCTCTAATAATTTAAACCAGTTCTTTGTTGCATTTATTTTTATAATAGACATAACATAAGCATGTTTGTCTGCATATGTGCATTATATCTGTTTTTAGCAATGTTGAAGTTGGGGTAAGCATCCATAAGCAAAAAGAGAGCGGGAGATGTGTAATATTATGGTAGAGGGTTTGGAGCATCCTTAGATCTTATTGAACCTGAAATCTAAGTATTTTGTGTCCCATAAACAAGAATCTTTAAACTTCGAAAGGAACTTTGGGTTCACATGTAATTGGTTGTTGGCAAAGAAGACATGTAATGTTGTTTTTCTCCTATATACTGTTTTATGATTGATTTGGCTTTATATTCATAATTCATGCTGATAAAAAAAAATATTCATAATTCATAATGTAACCATTTCTTGCGATTATCTCATCATGGTTAAAGAGAGACTGTTTTATGTTGTTAGAAGCTATGAAGCACCGACACTGACACGGACACCGGACACGACACAATCAGAACAAAACTTAAATTCAAAATCATAAGTAAAACAACTAAGTCATACATAAACCAATCATAAGTACAAAACAGTCCAAGTGCAGCAATCTGACAAGTAGGATAACAGAAGCAGAGCAAAGAATAACGAAGTTATAAAACACTCTTATAAGAAAATAAAAGAGAATCACAGAGATGAGAGGAACGAACAGAGAACCCACAAGCTTTGTAGTTGCAGCAAACAGAGAAGCCACTTTGAAAAAACCCACTAGAGTACTGCAGTTGCAGCAAGCAAAACGAGAGAGATGGGAGTTGCAGCAGCAGCAAACAACAAACAGAACAAGAGAAACCACAAGCTTTGCAGTTGCAGCAAACAGAGAATGAGAGAGATGAAAGAGAGAGAACGAGATGGAGTGGGTTTGAGATGAAGTGTGAGTGAAAGAGATGGAGCCAAGGATTAATTTCACAAAAGAATAGGGGGCACGAGAGTTTAGGTGAGGGAATTTGGTCAACTAAAGAAGAAATATGGCTTGTGTTATTGTTTTTTGGGCTGAAATGGGTTTACTGGGCTGTAAAACCTGGCATGTGCGAACTAATGATAAAAAAAAAAGCTTGCAACAAAGTTCTACATATTTTCATAATGAATATATAAATAACAAAGGCTAGTAAAATCTTCACTATCAATTTAAATAAATGAGCTATCCGTGGGCCATTAATGTTGAGCTTGTAATGCTTGAACTTGACTCATTTAAATAATTGAGCCTATTTCCAAGCTTCACTTTGTTTATTTAATTAAACAAATGAGCTTGATTGAGCATTTAATAAGTTGAGTTTGAATAGTTCAGGAATAGCTAAGCTCATTTACATCCCTAAATTTATTTTATTTTGGAATCTAAGTTCCTTATGTGGTTTAGCCCAAGAGCATGGTAAATGTACATCATATGTGGCACTAACTTTATTAGTTTTTTTTGTCTTTCTCCAATCTCATTGCTGTTAGCATATCTAATGTAATATCAAATTGATCATGCTTTATACTTTCTTTTATTTCAGTTGATATAATTTTCAAATGTCATCTTTGTACAGCTAGTTTTGATTCTGGTTCCCTTGTCAATGTGTTTCTGACTGTATTGAGGTGGTAATCATGACAGGCTTCTTGTATCATTTTCTGGAAAGTATCTGAAATGTGAGTATTGTGTGCCATCTCCACATAGCTGGACTGAAGACAATATTTCGTGTGCTTTTGACAATCAGTTATACAAGATATATGTTCCTCATACAGAGGAAAGTCTCTTTGGGCCTGCATTTATTGAGGTAATAATTGACCTATAGTTCTGTTTCCTTTAACTATGCTTTGACCTGGATGTTTTATTTGCTTACTGCTGTGTTTCTTTGCTTATACTTTGGGAACACCTGATGTTGATCGTAATTACTTCCAGGCCTGTTAAACGTGTTGTACGCACACATATGCTTGTGCTAGAGACTCATCAAACAAATTAATGAAAATATAATTTTTAATGACCACATTTGAGTACTTTGAGCTTAACCAGATCATATAATTTGTGTGCCATTTTTGATTGGTAATATTTTTCTTTCTTTCTTTATTTATTTATTTTGTGCTTGTTTATATTTCTGATAACTAAATTTGAAGACATCAGAAGATCTCCAAAACGAGCATGCAAAACTGTGGTAGCATATCATTCTTAGAAAGTCATTCCCTGGTATTTGATTCAGCACTGTTACCCTGTTGGTTCTTTTTGTTAGACCGGTTCTTGTCCGAAGTACATGTAATTTATGTAAGTAGGCTCTGTAACTAATGGCTGCAGTGGTTAGGAGAGTTATTGACTTTGAGCTTTGGAATCCAGTACTGAATTGTACTAATGCTTTATTTATTAATTAGGCATGTCTCTTGATGATAATAGCTTCAAATTAAGATAAATTGTCTGTATCTTTTGGTTTAATACAACATTGATTGTCAGTCCATTTACAAGTTTGATTAAGTTTCATTTATAAATGCTTCACATCAGTATGAAAGATCTTTTTTTTAAAAAAAAAAAAATTAAAAATTGTTGCTTTTATGCTAATTCATATTTCTTACCCCTTGTGTCTTATTGCATTCCTTTTGCTTTTTGCAGGTGGAGAATGAATCTGGTTTATCAAACTTCATTCCTGTACTCATTGGGGACAAAGAAATTTGTACTGAAATGAAGACACTGCAGCAAAAATTAGATGTTTCTCTCCTTTCTAAACAATTCCAGTCTGCATCTGGTGGTTCTATCTGCAGCTCATGTGAAACTTTTGCACTTAGTCACACATCATCATCAGACTTCCTTGTAGATATAGCATGGTTGCTTAAGGACACCACTTCAGAAAATTTTGACAGAGTGATGACAGCTTCACAAATTCAAAGATATTGCCATTTGTTGGATTTTCTGATATGCAATGATTCAACAATTATTTTGGGAAAAATATTACCAAATTTGATAATCTTGACAGAGAGCGTGGAATCCAACAATGTTGTAATTAATAGGACAAGTGATGTTGACATAACGCAACTCCTGAATCACATACATAATGCTAGTAATGTCATATGTCAGAAACATCAGCAAAGTAGAAGTATAATTGTGCACTCTGAAATGGAAGGCTTTAAACTTGCTCAGGGCTGCTCCCAAGATAACATGCTATCAGTTGCAATTAACAGCCAGGTTAGGACTATTAATTTTCTTTCCTAGTTTTCTCCCTGATGATGATGAAATATGAACACATTTTGAAATTTTGAAGTTTTAGAGTTACATGCTTTATAACTTTATTTTACTTTATTGGCATTTTCTTGCCACTTAATGGAAAATAAAGTTGATGCATCCGGTGTTGATATAAGCTGTCTAACTCTTGTTCTCTAAACTGGTGGCAACGACAATCAATTTGTTAGAGCTCTTGTCAGTTTAAAATTGAGTGAAATGTGATAACTTGGAACTTAGCAATTGAAGTGTTTATGTGCAGATTTCACTAATACACTTGTATTTAAGATATTATTAGAGAGGTCGCAATGATTGTTAGACAGAAGGAAGTTGTTAACACATTCAAATTGGGAAGCAGGGGTAAGATTGAATAAAAAGGGAAAGAGTATACCTATAAAAAAAAGTAAGGGAAAGAAGTAGGAGTTAGGGTTACCCATTGAAATAATAGAAGCAATCAATAGTTACCATTTCTTTTGTTATGGTTATTTTGTGGGATTTATTTCTCACACAATAATTCATTAAATTATAGAATGGATTTTTACCTATACCTAGATCTCAGATAAATGAAAATTTTATTGATAAAACCTTTTCAATTGTAGCCAATATCTTATTACAAATAATTGCGATATCTTCGGGAGAAAAAAGGGCATTCACTTATTATAGAGATGGTGCGATTTGATTCTATTTTTTTTACCGAAACCGGTAAAAAAGTGGAAAAAACCCACGCCTGCTGAAGGTGAAATTTGTAAATGAAAGGATTAATTCCTTCTGTCATGTATCCTCGATTAATGCATCCTCATATGCTTGAACTTTAGGTTTATAGTATTAAGTGAAAGGTTATACCTATACTTATGTGGACCAAATAATTCAATGGGGGTTGTAACTGAACCATACCACATAGTTCTAGCAACGACAAAAGCTGCAAAAAAGACAGTAGCAATACTGCTGGAAAGGACAGTTTCGATATTTCCCATCCGTAATCCTTTATATAGACGTTGGGGTGGACGCACACTAAGATAGTCACAATAAGAAGAGTTGTCTTGGTGATTATGTTTAATTTATTGCATTACACCCTATTATTATCTATTTATCCTGAATTTCTTATCTTCTAGCTGAACTTGGAGTATGTTTTTATTTATAAATATTAGAATTTAGTTTCATTGGTTTAGTTCTTCTGATGTTAACATCCAAGCTCCCAGCAATTCCTTTTTGTGTTTTAATTTATCCTGCAGTTTGGATATCCCCTACGTAGTATTCTCGTTTTATAACTTCAGATAGTTTGTAAGATCTAGTGACACTGCTATAGCATTTAACATGCTTTTTCTACATGGATATTTGTTTTTCAGGGTATCCTGTCGAGAACAGATGAGAAGTGGGGAGTACTGAAAAGTCCAACTTCTAATGACAAAACGGAAAGAATACCACTTTTGAAGAGGGATATTATAATGAGCGTGGAAGAGTTGCCTGAAAGATATGGGCGTCGATGTTTGGGCAGGGGATTCTTGACCTCTCGACCAGCTATTTTTGTGATTGTTTCGGTTGCTGTTTGTCTTGGGGTATGTGTTGCCGTCCTTCATCCTGGTAGGGTTAGTGAGTTAGCAGTATCGGTTAGAAGGTGCTTGTTTAACTATTAGTATTTTTTGCATTTGTCTTCTAGTTGGTACATATTTGTTGTAACACTAAATAAAATGGTGTTATGGGGATAATTAGATAGTTTATTACATTGGAAGCTTAATCCAAGGTTGCTAATTTGTGCATTACCAATTTTATCGGATGTCCAGAGGGACTTGCAGTTACAGGTGCTGTGATGTGACTGCAACGAGTCTGATCATTATAGTTAAAGTTTGTAATTCCTGTTATCATTATATTATTACAATTGGGTTTTTATGCCAGAGTTCTCTCTAGAAACGTGTAATTCTTGTTATCATTATATTATAATCCTGACTAGACTTCAAGAATAAGTGTGGCTCATTTTCTGAATTAATCAATTAAAAAATAAGTTTACTTTTTAGTTTTAAATTCAATTCATTTTTAACTCTTAAGTGGCCGAGTTTGATAAATCAGGTTAAATTCGATATAATAATATATAGTACTATGGAATATTTTTTATAATATGAAAGTAAAACTGTTGTTAAATTAGAAAGATGTGTGTAGGCATTTAGTCCATTGTCTATTATAGCCCAAATAAAATGAAAAAAAATAAGAAATGAAGTGTACATATAAGAGAGAAGAAGGTAAGAATATCAGACGAGAGGGGAGTGGAATAAGAGGCACAATACATGAAGTGAAAAATTAAGCCCCAGGCACCGCTTGTAATGTTGGAGTGGACGATTGTGTGAGGCAAGGCCACATTGTGATGTTTGTACTTTTGTACATCAACATTCAACTCCGCTTTCACCATTATGAATTATGATCTGTTTTAAATTATTCACTCTAACTATAAAAATGGATTTTCCCATTGAATACTGTCAAGATATTTATATAACATGGCAAAAATCTCACAAGTTACAACTATACAAAGAATTAAATAAAATAATCAATCGATTATACATCTCAAATACCAGAACTAAGTTCTTTTATGATATGCTGCTATTGGTACTATTACTAATATTTATGATTTAAATCAAATTAGATTAAATTATAAATGATTCTTGATTTAAGTTTTTCAAAAGGTAAAACGACGATAGAAGAAGAAGGAAGGCAATTAGTATTTTTTTTTATATATATTTTATTTTCACGTATTTATGCTTTTCTCACCACTGATAATTCATAGTTCTCATTTCCTAACTTCCACTAACCAGATTGATGTTCTCAATATTTTGAAGATCTAATTTAGCACTTATCGTGTGTATTATTGGGTGCATGTGCCTATGTGAATATTCTTTTGATTAGTGGGAAAGAAAAAACAGACAAAAGAAAGAGACTAGATTCTCTGGGTGGTTACACCCATTACATAGCAAGATAAACTTGATACAAAGGAGAAGGTCAAGATTAAAAAATCTTCAAATCCTCATGAGAAGAGTTCCCTACTTAGCAAGCCAGTCCACACATTCTCTCGCATGAACAAACTTCACCTCCCACTCAAGGTTGGAAGATATAAGATTGATGGGGTGGTTAAGAAGGAAAGATCGCCGATTGAATTTTTTCCACCAACTAAAAACTAACAATTAATATTTAACCAAAAAAAAACCTCCCACTCAAAGTGAATTGTGAATCAGATTCACAAATTGTGCCTTGCGATCTTCAAACCATGGTAGAGATTATAATGGAAATAAGCCGCACCTGCAACAATTGGCATCCAAAGACAGATGCCTAAAAACACAAAACATGTTAGTGGGAAAAAAATTGATATTTTCTGGGACATTTATCATTGGTGGAAAGAGTAGAAGAGAGCCACTTGTAGGCAGTTTTCGCAGAATAAACTCCATCAGTGGAAGGTGGCTAAATAACTATATTAATCTAGTTTGACAAGACATTAATTAGTTCGTTGTTAAATATTATTTTAAAAAATAATTAATGACATTTTATGCTATTTATAGGTCAAAAATAGAAAATTATATGTGCTTCAAGTAAGCTGTTCTCATGAAAGCAAGACTTTTAATCACTTCGATCATGACCTTCTTATCACTTTCTCGATCTTGTCTCCATAGTGTTCATCTTAATTTCAATGCGCATATTCCTTATTATTCTTGAGAGATAAAGTCTACTCTATTACAGAAAATGTCATTATTAATTAAAAATGTTATGTATTAAGATTTTTTTGTTAATGCAATATTTGTTTAACAAAAATTTAAATATAATAATTAAGACGATATGTTACTTTCAGCTGTCTCCATATATCGTATTAATTATTGGTAACAAATCAGAGTAGGGAGATGTCACTTTCTATATAATTAATTAGTACCAACTTGGAATACTAATTATAATAATTAATACTAATTACAACTTGATAATACTAACATATAAGTTATCAACTTATTACTTTCTATATCGTATTACTAGTTCATGTTAATTTTAATAATTTTTTATTGACAAATATTAATTTATTAATTTTATTAAAAATATTAGTTAAAAGATTTAAACTTATAATCTCTTTTTCCTTTATCTTTTTTAATCACTAGAGAATCTTATATCCCCGTAATTATAATAATTAATATATTAATTACAAGTTGATATGTTATTGGTAACATGTTCCACTCCCATAGAGAGAGAGATGTTACTTTCAGCTGTCTCCATGTAACATCCTAGTTTAATTTTCTTATTTTTCACTGATTAGTTATTATAATGTTTCAATGATTTGGCAGCATGCCTACGTATACAAAGACTTAGTTATTGGAAGCAATAGCAAATCAGACATTGTATATTACGCGTTCAATAATACAATAATATTAATTGTTGAGGGACAACTAGATCCATTACCGTTGACCAGTCCTAGGCCTAGCTAGGCTGAAAAACGTGCATGTTAGGAAGAAGACTATGCAAATATCCTGGACAAAACTTCCACCTATTTTGTGAAGCTTTGAAACACATCACGTAAAGATTAATTTAAAGGACACTTTTAATAGTTGTTTTCTTCCGTTTACATCAGCTTTTCATTGATAGAATATATATATCATAACAGTCTTTTTTTTAAAAGAATTATTCAAAACCGGGTCCGTCCTAACCGTCGTCCTTAGGTGCAACAACACTGAACGCATGACTAAAAGAAGTTCAATTTTTTTTTAAACAAAATTAAGTCTTGTAATAATTTTTTTATTATTCTATATATATTATTTTTATAAATAAATTGAAGTTTTTGTTTTATTTTATGTCTTTTTTTATTCAAATTAAAATATAACATGTGACTGATCTATGATAATAGATTTAAAATATTTTTTAACAAGATAAAACACAAAAAATAAAATTATAAAAGAAATAAAATTAAAATTAGTATACTAATAAAGAATAAAATATATGTAAGCTTTAATATAAAATGATATTAGAAGATAATAATAGAATCATAAAATTTTCTTTGTGAGACTAAATATAAAAAAATTAAATTATAAATATAATTAACATTTTATAAATATATAAATAAATTGAAATTTAAAAAATCAGACAAATTACATACAACCTTACCCAAAATTGATAAAATTTGAGAGAAGTGTGAATAAGTTTTAAGAATAAAATATGGTTTCTTTTAAATCAAATGTTTCTTACCTTTTGTGCAAATGAGAATTAAGAGACACTTGCTTCCTGCTTTAAACTGAATAATAAATGATAACATAAGAGTAAATTAAATAAAAAATTATGATATATCTCTTTCAAATTTATTAAAATCATATCATTTATTTAGTAAAATCAGATATTTTTTTATGAAATTATATGTTTATTTTTAAATGCTTAAATATAAAATAACTTAATTTAATATTTCGTCCAGGCCTCATAAAATCTCATGATCGGCCTTGTTGAAGACTAACCTTAATTAATTAACCGTTAAAAAATTCTTAACCTATTAGGAATTTAGGATTAGCGGCGAAATGATTGGATAGCACGCATGGAGTCTTTCTTCTTATATTGGAAGGGAGGGAGAGAAAAAGGAAATTAAGAGGCTCCAAAGTAGATAAGGACCCTGCTAGCTAGACGTGCAAATTCAATGATCCTCTACATACTCCTATTTATGTTATTCATTTATGCCAAAAGTTCATGACTCACCTACAGCTTAATTATATATACTATTAATTTAATTTGGTAGAGTTGATACGAGACTCTATCTTATATCCAGAAATGCATAATAATATAAACTGAGCTTGATAAATAAAAGTAACCTTAACTGTGTACTACTACTATTTTAAATATAAGCAAGGAAATATCATCTAAAACTAACAAGAGTTTTCTTGCATTGCACGAATATTTTTAATTTAAGTATAAATTATAAATAAAAAAATAAAGAAAATAATATTTATTTTCATGATTAATAATAAATATTTCATTTAAATAATTATAAATAAATTAAAACTTTTAAAATTGAAGAAAAAAATATTAAATTAAACTATTTGAATCAAGACAAACCACTCTTGTAATCCAGGGAGTTTAATTCGATTGATTATTTTAAATTTATTAATACTGTCTTTTATTCTTACGGTTAAAAAAACTCTTCTTAATAGTGTACCAAATTTCAAAATAAATTTTCATTAGCATTAATTATTTTTTTTAATGAAAATTTAAATTCTTCTTAAAAAGAAGTATTCTCAAAATGATGCTATTGTTTGCCCTAACATTGAGAAATCAAATCTTCTTGGGATACCGTAATCAAGCAGCTGGCACCGGAGGCTTGACTGAACAAAGCATGAAAACAATAGGCCAGATATTGATAAGGTTCCTTTGCTGTCATATATGTTTTATATATATATAACCTTTGCTCTCTAGCAAACAACAGAAAGGGTTAGAAAAGCCATAAACTTGATGTAGGTCGGCTATATTAATTTGTTTTTGTTTTCCCATTCTGTTATTAATATTGTTTTGATCTATGACTTGTTTAGATCAACTTAAAGAGTCAATTTTGATCAAAATTCATAGTTGACACACCTCCAAGGTAGAACATGGTTTAGTTTTAAAATTTTCTTATCTGAAGTGAAGTTAAATTTTGATAAATTTTGATAAAGTAAATAAATTACCATGCATGAGTTGTGTATTCAATGGGCATTCTTAAAATTTGAAGCTAAATTAATCATATAGATAAATTGAGAATAAATAGTTTTTCTTTAGAATATTTTAGTTAGTTTGTGTAAATGATTCAATCAAGATTATATTGTACTTTTTTAGCCGGAGACTCGATTCAATCAAGATCAAACAATCATAAGACGGACAGTGACATATGCCGATAATTTTGTTGTACTCCGTGGTCCGTATAATTTTTTTCGTACAGAATTATTTAACATCTAACAGCCACTTAAACTGGTTAGACATTTTTCGTCGAACTTTATATAACAAAATTTCATGAGGTGACATATAAATGGAGTGCATAAGACAGATTAAGAAAAATCATTGTTGTACATCCTTTGAGGTGTAGAAAGAAGAAATAAAGAGAGAGATATATTATAATGATTTAAAATAATACAAAAAAAATAAATAATAAGAAAACGAAGTGAAATAAAAAGAAATTAATAGTGGGAAAATATTAAATATATAGAATATAATTAATCAAGGAAACTGGTGTATGGACACCCCCCCTGCTAGTAAACAATCTGATAGCAAAATAATATAGAAGAAAAACAAATGTAAATATGTTAGGTGATGCAATGTAGAAAAGAAAAGTCTAATAAAAAAGAAATGAATATCAAGAGAATGTTTGTTGTGTTGGATTGTCTACAAATTATTTACTGGATAATTAAATATAAGTTAAAATATGTCTATAATTCTTAATAAATATTTAAATTTTGAGTTTGTTTTTTAATAAATTATTTTTTTGTTTTTGCTTCTTGATAAAACAAAATTTATTTTTGTCCTTTGCACTTTTTTAAACCTGATAAATTAATAATTTTTTATTTATTATTAGTTTCTTTGAAAAAAACTAATAATAAATAAAAAAATTATCAAAGAATAAATACAAAATTGATTAATTTATTATTGAATAAAAAAATGTCAAAAATAAAAAATAAAAATATTATTTTATTAGAAATTCAATAAAATTTTTTTATCAAAAAATAAATATAAAATATAAATATTTATTAGAGATAAAAAATATATTTTAATCTTACATATACGATACGATTGTTGAAGGAAGAAAACACAGATCCAGCCTCACGCAATTCCATGCATGTTGGCCAATCATTGTAATTAGACCCAAAACCATGGAAATATGGAATGGATTCTAATTTCTAAAGTCTGCAGCCTAATATGACAAGCATATTATATTGATATATAGCTCCCATACGAGTAGGAGCCACGTAAGGTGAGATGAATAAACAAAGGACAATCATGCACTGGCCACACCATCCCCTTGCAACTTGTTTACCAAAAAAACAACAACTTGGTCCTTCTAATCCATTACTCTAAGGAGACTAGAGGGTCTACATTGGCCTCTTTTGTAGTAGCCACATCAGTAACAGCTTCATTCCCACATGCTATTTACACATGTCTAATTTGACACACATGCTTGTTCATATTACCATATGCCATACCCTTAATTCCCTCTTATTTCCTATTGAAAAGTATCAGGGCAACATTGGAAATTAACATTGGCTCAAAATGAATGCAATATAAGTATCCTCCAACATAGCATGGTTTTGCATGTCCTCCTTTCACAACATAACATATTGCTCTCTAATTATTCTAGTGTTGCTATTGTGTTGTCACTTTCTCTTTGAGGCCATTTTTCTAGCTATTTAAGAAAATGGCAATTGAGCAGCACAAGGATGTGGAGAGTGGATATTTGCAACAGCCCTTCATTCAACCAGAGGAGGCTGCTGCTTGTGAAGAAGTTGGATCAGATAAGAGTGTGGAAAATGGATCCATTGGAATGGTTTTTCTTAGCACACTTGTTGCTGTTTGTGGTTCTTTCACATTTGGAACTTGTGTAAGTACCCTTAATTAAGCACATGAACATTATAACTGCCTCAGAGTCTACGTTGTCTTGTATATGTTTTCAATGACAAAACTATGGAAAGTGAAAAATTCGGTGTATGGCTTAAGAAAGAAACATTCTGAAAATACAGTTCAATACATGTGTTTGTTTTCTGGGTTAGGAACCAAACCAAATATCACGCCAAATATACAGAAAAAAAGGTTTTCACCTTATCTATGTTAAGCTGAAGTTACTATTAATTTTGGTAGGTGGGATATTCAGCACCCACTCAAGCGGCTATCAGAGCAGATCTTAATCTATCTCTTGCTGAGGTAAGTATTATTCTAGTTTTCCCTCCTCATTCACATTTATATATAATACTCTCTCTTCTGATTTTTTTTTTTTTTTAAATTTTGGATTGGTAGTTTTCCATGTTTGGTTCATTAGTGACCATTGGTGCAATGCTTGGAGCTATAACAAGCGGGCGGATTACAGATTTCATTGGCCGGAAAGGGGTATGTGAAGTCTACATGCCTAATAAATAAAATCTATATCCAAGTTATTTAACATTATCTTCAGCTTTTAATTGGTTGTACCTGTATATATAGTAAGTTCACGCAAGAATTGTTCAATATTCTGAACCATGTATTATGTCTTTCCATGTTAATTATTACATTTTGAATAAATAATACATATACAGACAGTACAAAGGTCTTCTACCCTTTAGACTATTATCTCATTACAAATTATCTATTATAAGTTTGTTAGCTTTTCCAATAATTATTTTAAAATAGATACCACTAATGATTTCTTATCACACAGTAAAAGCTTTTATACATGCCATATATATTAATTAAACTCTTACTTTTCATGGGAAACAGGCTATGAGGATTTCAACAGGATTCTGCATTACTGGATGGTTAGCCGTCTTCTTCTCAAAGGTGTTCATCTTCTGCACAATATGTGTTCTTACCAAAAAAAGTTGTTACAGAATACAAAATAGGTTCACTTATGCTATTCTGTCTACTGCAGGGTTCTTACTCCCTTGACATGGGAAGATTTTTCACAGGGTACGGCATAGGAGTTATCTCTTACGTGGTAACTAATTTTGATAATCAAGTCTTTTATTTATTTTCATTCATGAAGTTTAGGCACATGCCGTGTAACTTATATATACATATATCTTAATTTATTTATATGTTGCCTCTTTGCTATAATATATGTCTAACAGCAATCAGCAAAATGGAACAGGTTCCTGTATATATAGCAGAAATAGCACCCAAAAATCTTCGAGGAGGACTAGCAACAACAAATCAGGTGAGGGAATATTAATTAAGAACTATCGTATTTTTTTCTTTAATTAAAAGTTTAAGTATAATTGAGTTGAATTTTGGTTTTGACTGATTTTTTTGCAGCTTTTGATTGTTACTGGAGGGTCAGTCTCATTCTTACTAGGAAGTGTAATAAATTGGAGAGAACTAGCACTAGCGGGTAAGTACATAATAACATTAGTTTTGAACGGTAACAAATTTTGGATATGTAGAAAGGTATAACAATTGGCTTGGTTTGAATTTTGAAGGGCTAGTGCCTTGCATTTGCTTGCTGGTTGGTTTGTGCTTTATCCCCGAATCCCCCAGATGGCTGGTAAGCACTAATTATTGAGCTAGAATCATTATCTAAGGACCAAATGCTCCTTTTATTTCTTCTTGAAGGTATATGACTATATAAGTATAAAAGGAATATTCGAATGAAATTTAATATGCATGTATATATGTATTTTTTTTAGGCAAAGGTTGGCCGCGAAAAAGAATTTCAACTAGCTTTAAGTAGACTTCGGGGTAAACATGCTGATATTTCTGATGAAGCTGCTGAAATTCTGGTACTTTCCAAGCTCTCTTAACTGAATAATTGAAAACCTCCAAAGAAATTTGAAAACAATTTGATATGTTTGATGACCTGAGCTGACTTATTCCCCCCCCCCCCCCCCCCCCCCCCATAAAATAGGATTATATTGAAACTCTTGAAAGCCTTCCTAAGACTAAGCTGTTGGATTTGCTCCAAAGCAAATATGTGCGCTCTGTAGTTGTAAGTAACAACACACTTCTCTAGCAGAAATTCAATGACAACGCACAAAATTAATCAAAAGATCTAAATTATGTTATTGTCACAATTTCAGATTGGGGTCGGGTTAATGGCATGTCAACAATCTGTTGGAATTAATGGCATAGGATTCTACACAGCAGAGATTTTTGTAGCAGCTGGTAAGTGAGAAGAGATACATCATACATGCATGCTGATTTTGGAAAATAAAAAAAGACCTCTTTGTTCTGTCTGTCATATTTATTCTTCTATAAATGTTGAATTTGCAGGACTTTCTTCAGGAAAAGCTGGTACCATAGCATATGCTTGTATACAAGTAGTTTATCTCTGTACTGATTTCTCATAAATTAATCATGTGACCACATTATTCTGTCTGAATTTCATCTGTTACAATGAATGACAGATTCCATTTACCTTATCGGGAGCCATTTTGATGGATAAGTCTGGAAGAAGACCTCTTGTAATGGTAAATCTATTTGCAAGCCCTTATCTATCAAGGTCAACTTAAAGTATGTGGAATAAGAACTTTGATGCTCAACAAAAATTCTTGTATACATGCAGGTTTCTGCAGCTGGGACATTCTTAGGTTGCTTGATTGCTGGCATTGCTTTCTTTCTCAAGGCAAGTCTTAAATTAGTATAAAAAATGTAGAATATTTTCTCCATAAATTGTGTGAATGTGTGTGTCTTTATTCTAAAATTCGCCCATATGACTTGATGGATCAGGACCAAAACTTATTGCTTGAGTGGGTACCTATATTAGCAGTTGCTGGCGTGTTGGTGAGTTTTCTTGTGCAACATTCATTTACAAGTTACAACCCTCCACCCCCTTCTCAAATTCTAGTTTGACCTGAAATTCTCCTATCTTTTGAATCTTATTGTTATCAGATCTACATAGCAGCATTTTCGATTGGTCTCGGATCAGTTCCATGGGTGATAATGTCTGAGGTATGTATCATTTGGCACCAAAAATTATAGCTATAGGCATAAAGAAAAGCTAGTCAACATTGAAATTGAAGCTATCAATATTTGTTTCAAAAAAGAGATGCAACATTTTAAGCTTTTGTTTTCCAATAAAAATGCCTGAGATTGCTAAATGGAGCTACTCTTGTTCCTCATATACAAGGCCCCTTCAAAGAAAATAGTTGAAGTAAAGGCCAGCAATTAAAAAATGAAGGGTTATTTTCTTTTCCTGTCCTTGAGCTTCTGGAAAAAGGAAATAGGAAGCATTGATGGTAGGAATCAAAGAAGAAGAGTGTTTGTAACATATTGTTATACACACTTAAGTAAAATTTATTGAAAACTACAAAATTATGGAAAGGTTTGCTTAATAAGATATGAGACTTACAATTTTGTGATTTCTAATAAATTTTAACTAATTAGAGAGAATGTGTCCAAAATAGTGTGTTGCTAGCATTTCTGACCAATCAAAGAAATGTATGGTGTATCTAATATTACTTTTCATACTTCAGATATTTCCCTTACATTTGAAGGGGACTGCTGGAAGCTTGGTGGTTTTGGTGGCTTGGCTAGGAGCTTGGGTAGTTTCATATACTTTCAACTTTCTCATGAGCTGGAGTTCTCCTGGTAAGCACACAATATTATTATAGAAACACAGTTAATTAGCATTCTTGTGCCCATATGACTACAATTAGTGAAATGTACTTATATTGTTTTATTTTTGGACAGGTACATTGTTTTTGTATGCTGGATGTTCCCTCTTAACTATTCTATTTGTAGCAAAATTAGTCCCAGAAACCAAAGGAAAAACTTTGGAAGAGATCCAGGCTTGCCTTAGTTCACAGAGATAAAAGAGAAAAAAACGCACTCGCAGGACCCTGTCAAATCATTACCATCATTTTTCAAATTCTTTTAGATCCATTTAGGACCGTCAAGGCATTAAATAACATAATGCTGCCATATCCATTTTTTTGTTGTAGTATAATAATAATAACAATGTATTATTAGCTTATTTGATAAGAAAAAAATCATTCTGTAACACTCTGCCTCTGCCTCTTCCGGTTTTGTAATGGATTTGTTGTTTACTTTACAAAAAGTAATCCAGGTGTAGCTTCAGCTTTGTGACTAATCAATTGATTGGAAAAATTCACGTAAGCTTCTTGATGCCATCCATGTAGTTCGAACTTTGAACAGGTAGATAGAGACGTGTTGAGGTTCTATGAAATTTCACGAATTAAAGGGAAAAAGAGAGAGAAGGTTATCAATTATGTGATTATTTGAGTGTTTTTCTTCTTGTTGCAATACTGACATGACCATTTAAATTTAAGAACTATCCAAGCTCTTCATCATTAATTTGCTTTATTTTCTTAATGAATGATAATTATTACAGATACATAAAAAAATTAATTTTCTTTATATATACACACACACATATTCAATTTAAATTTAGCGTATTTCTAGACAATCAACTAATACAAAAAGAAAGTCATATTTAACAAGTTTTTCTCAGTAAAAAAATAAGTTTTATGCGTACTTTTTTTCTAAATAAAACACTTCATTTTAAACACTATAATTAGCTCCAGATGAGGAACATAAAAGTTTTAAAAAATTAATACCATTAGAATCGAAATATTTATCATCCAAAAGAAGCTTATAAACATCTCTTGATTGCATCGAAGTCAAAGAATTTCTCTTTCTTTTTCGTTTTGTTTTAGTGAAGTCGTGATTCTAACCATGATTTCGCCTTTTGAATATATATATGTCTATAGAAGTCGTGAATTCAACGACTACTTGCATATAAAAATTATATATTTTAAACTATTTATCGGAGAGAAAAAAAGTTTATCCTTTTAGGTTCAACTGTGTGGCGTCTTCCTCTGAGATTCTGACATGAGAAGCTAAACTTGTGAGTCAGAAAGAGCACAGAAAGTGTTAGACCATTTTTTCCACGAGAAAAGTTTTCCAACTAGTACCATGTTAGGCATGACATCATTCTCAACGCAGTTTGTGAAAAGGCAGAACCTACCTCCTAGTTTTCATCATCATGTCCAGGTTACTAATTCCTATTAATCCTGCTAATAATCCGAAAATAGAGGGAGAGGTAGTAAATAGAGTGGAAATTATATTTTGTTTAAGGGAATTAGAGAAGAAATGTGAGACAGTGGAAGCATAGAAGGATAGTACCTTCAGGATCTCTGACTTGTTTTATTTAATTGATGTTTTGTTTCCAATGATTCTCTCTCTCTCTTTGTTTCTTAAATCAGGTTCTAAGGAAGGGAACTTGAAAAAAAATGTTTACTTTGATGCAATTAAATGATGCAATCCAACTAATTTTCTTGACAAACATAAGTTATTTTATTTTATTTTTTGCTTATATTTGAGACCAAAAGAAATACTACTACTTGATTGAAGAGAACACACTTCCAGCCTCACACATTTCCATGTATGTGCCCAATCATTGTATACCCGAAACCATGAAAATATGGAATGGATTCTAAAGCCTGAAGCCTAATATGACAGGCGTATTATATTGATATATAGCTTGTATTGTTCCATCCGAGTAGGAATCACATAAGCTGAGATGAATAAGCAAAGGGCAATCATGCACTGGCCACCGCAGCCCCCTGCAATTTGTTTACCAAAGAAACCAACAACTTGGTCTTTCTAATCCATTACTCTAAGGAAAGGGTCTACATTGGGAGAAATTATTGGTCGTTTTGGATATAATAGGGATTATTGTGATTTTCATTAATCTCTATATATCACATAATTGAGTTCTATTATTATTTTTTTATAAATTAAAAATCTTGAATATGCTCACATAAATATTGGTCAGAATCATACATGTGCTGTAATGAAGTTTCTAATAATTTGTCATAGATTGGCCATTTGTAATTGCCCTTCAGACAGCTTCATTCCCACATGCAGTTTACATTATGTCTAATTTGACATGCTTGTTCATTTTACCATGCCATACCCTTAATTCCTTCTATTCCCTAATGAACAGTATCAAGGCAACATTGGAAACATATTTGCCCAAAATGTTGCTGTGGTACATGCAATATAAATACCCTCCAACACAGCATGCTTTTGCATGCATGTTCTCTAATTCTTGTGTTGCTATTGTGTTGTCACTGTCTTTTTGAGGCCATTTTTCTAGCTATTTAAGAAAATGGCAATTGAGCAGCACAAGGATGTGGAGAGTGGATATTTGCAAGAGCCCTTCGTTCAACCAGAGGAGGTTGCTTGTAAAGAAGTTGGATCAGATGAGAGTGTGGAAAATGGATCCATTGGAATGGTTTTGCTTAGCACACTTGTTGCTGTTTGTGGTTCTTTCACATTTGGAAATTGTGTAAGTATCTTTAAGCACATGAACGTTATAATTGCCACACAATCTATGTTGTCTAGCTTGTATGTTTTCAGTGACCAAACTATGGAAAGTGAAAATAAGAAAAGAAAAAAGTGAAAAACTTGGTGCATGGCTTGAGAAAGAAGCATTCTGAAAATACAGGTCACTACATGTGTTTGTTTTCTGGGTTAGGAAACAAACCAAAAATCACACCAAATAAAAAGAAAAAAAGTTTTATATGTTTAGCTGAAGTTATTATTTTGGCAGGTGGGATATTCAGCACCCACTCAAGCAGCTATCAGAGCAGATCTTAATCTATCTCTTGCTGAGGATAGTATTCTAGTTTTCCCTTCTCATTCACATTTATATAATATTTCTCTTCTGATTTTTTTTTTTTAATTTTTGCAATTGGTAGTTTTCCATGTTTGGTTCATTAGTGACCATTGGTGCAATGCTTGGGGCTATAAGCAGCGGCCGGATTACAGATTTCATTGGCCGCAAAGGGGTATGTGAAATTTAAATGCTTAATAAATGTAGTCAATGTTGAAGTTATTTTAGCATTATTTTCAGATATTAATTGCTTGTGTCTATATAATATGTTCACGCAAGACAACTATATATTTTGAACCGTGTATACTTTCCATGGGAAACAGGCAATGAGGATTTCAGCGGGATTTTGCATTACAGGATGGTTAGTTGTCTTCTTCTCAAAGGTATTCATCTTCTGCACAATATGTGTTCATACTAAAAAAAGTTGTTGCAGAATACAAAATATAGGTTCACTCATGCTATTCTGTTTACTTTACTGCAGGGTTCTTACTCCCTTGACTTGGGAAGATTTTTCACAGGGTACGGCATTGGAGTTATCTCATACGTGGTAAATAATTTTGATAATCAAGACACATTTATTTATTTTCATTCATAAAGTTTAGTCACGTGCCATTTAACTTTAATAGTTATATATATGAGTTTTAGTAATGTACTAACAGAGTGAAACAATCTTACACTATCATTCAACCACAAATCATTGTTAGTTTTGTAAAAATTAACAAACTTACCATACATGGTGTTCTGTAATTGGATGTTAGTGTAAAATTATTTTACACCGTCAATGCATAACCTTTTTTCTCTATATATATTTATATGTTGCCTCTTCACTATATCTAACAAGAGTCAGCAAAATGGGACAGGTTCCTGTATATATAGTAGAAATTGCACCCAAAAATCTTCGAGAAGAACTTGCAACAACAAATCAGGTGAGGGAATATTAAAAATTATTGTATTTGTGGAGATATAAGGTTGGTTTGGTGGTAAATGGTGAAGGGAGGGAGGGATAGGTCATAGATTCAAATCCTCCCACTAAAAAAAAACTAACATACTAACAACTAACATTTGTCGATAAAAAAAAATTATTGAATTTGTTCTTCCACTAAAATTTAGAAGTTAAGAAGTATAATTGAGTTGAATTTTGGTTGACTTTGAATGTTTTACAGCTTTTGATTGTTACTGAAGCGTCAGTATCATTCTTATTAGGAAGTGTCATAAATTGGAGAAAACTTGCTCTAGCGGGTAAGTACACAATGACATTAGTTTTGAATTGTACCTTAAGGCGTAACAAATTATTGATAGAAAGGTATAACTGTTGGCTTGGTTTGAACTTTGAAGGGCTAGTGTCTTGCATTGCTGGCTGGTTGGTTTGTGCTTTATCCCTGAGTCCCCCAGATGGCTGGTAAGCATTATTAAGCTAGAATCATTATCTAAGGACCAAATGCTCCTTTATTTTATTCTTGAAGATATATAAATATAACAGGAATATTGCAATGAAAGTTAACATGTATGTATATATGTATTGTTTGTAGGCTAAGGTTGGCCGTGAAAAATAATTTCAACTAGCTTTAAGGAGACTTCGGGGAAAAGATGTTGATATTTCTGATGAAGCTGCTGAAATTCTGGTGCTTTCCAAGCTCTCTTAACTGATTGAAAACCTTCCAAGAAATTTCCGAACAGTTTGACATGTTTGATGACCTGAGCTGACTTATTTTTTTGCTAAAAAAAATGCCTCCTCCCCCTTCTCTCGAATTCTAGTTTAACCTGAAATTCTCCCATCTTTTGAACCTTTTGTGATTAGATCTACATAGCAGCATATTCAATTGGCGAGGGACCAGTTCCTTGGGTGATAATGTCAGAGGTATGTATCATTTGACACAAAAAGTTATAATGTTAGAGTTAAGCTCTTGTAGGCCGTAGCATATAGTTAAAGAAATGGCAGCCATCAATATTTGTTTCAAAAAAGTTCTTTATCAAGAGATGTAACATTTTAAGCTTTTGTTTTCCAATGAAAAAAAAAAAGAGCAAAAGATTGCCAACTGGAGCTACTATTGTCCCTCCTATATAAGACCTCCTTAAAGAACATAGTTGAAGTAAAGACCCGAAGTTAAAAATATATGAATGGTTTTCTTTTTTCCTATCCTTGATGGTAGGAAAATCAAAGAAATGAATATTCTATCAAATGCTACTTTTCATATTTCAGATCTTTCCCATACATGTGAAGGGAATTGCTGGAAGCTTGGTGGTTTTGGTGAATTGGCTTGGAGCTTGGATAGTTTCATATACTTTCAACTTTCTCATGAGCTGGAGTTCTCCTGGTAAGCACATAATAGTATTATAGAAACACAGTTAATCAGCATTCTTGTTCCAATCTTACTATAATCAGTAAAATGTATTTATATTGTTTTATTTTTTTGGACAGGTACTTAGTTTTTGTATGCTGGAAGTTCCCTCTTAACTATTCTGTTTGTAGCAAAATTAGTCCCAGAAACCAAAGGAAAAACTTTGGAAGAGGTTCAGGCTTGCATTAGTTCATAAAGATAAAAGAGATTCACTCTCCTATTGTGTCACTTTTTCATTGGTTTCATGGTTGACTACTAGTTGTTACAATTTCTCGGAGTTAAAAATCGCCTGATGTCGAGCACATAGATGTCATCCACGCAGTACTTGTTGGCTTGTAAGGCTGAATCACCCATGGATTCAAGAGAGAGGGTTTGAGCATTCACACTTGTCGGATGTTAATCGACTAATGGACTCCCTTATTTGCATAGTCATCTAACAAATTAGGTTCAAATATAACCCAATCTAACTCCAGATCAAAATTAAACACATTCTAATTTTACATGAAAAAAAATCATACCAAGTTTTTTTATAAAAATTGATTCCGAACATTTCAATATATATAAAGATAAAAAATATATTTTAATTTTTATATCATTCTTTTAATCCATTTACTTATTTAGAACCGTCAAGACATAAAATAACAAAATGTGTCATATCCATTTTTTTTATAATAATAATAATAATAGAATTATAATATATATACAATAATTTTATAATAATTTATACATCATCATTTTACATTTTTATTTCTCTCTATTATATTATTTATTATGTTTCAAAATTTTGTCTTTTCTTTTACTTTTTTTCTTTTCTCTCTCTTTATTGTATAACTTATTTTACAAGCATCATTTCTCTTTTTCTAATAATTTGTTGTTTACTTTACAAAAAGTAATCCAACTGTAGCTTCATTGCGTGACTAATTAATTGCTTGGAAAAATTCACCTATGCTTCTTGTGATGCCATGTAGTTCGAATTTGGAACAGGTGGATAGAGACGTGTTGAGGTTCTAATATAAAGAGGAAGGCTATGAAATTTAACGGATTTTTTATTTTTATAAAAAGAACTATATACTATTATCTTCCGTTCTATATATAATAAACAAATATTTAATTTATCAAAATTAATAAAAATATTTATATTAATTAATTTTAATCTATAATACTATAAATTTTGATTTTATTTTAAAATTGCTTATAACATTAAATAGTTTAAGTGATGATTATTTTTTAAGAGATAACTTTTTTAATTAATAATATTTTTTGTTTTGTTAATAGTTGGACAAATTTAGTTATATGCTTTTTATAATCAAGATAAAAAGAAAATGTTATATTTTGTTTTTTTTCTTTACATAAAGGACTACAGAGACTTAGGTAGCATGTGATAGTTTGAGTATTTTTTCCCTTGTCGCATTACTGACATGAAAAATTAAATTTGAGAACTATCCATATTCTTTACCTCATCAGTTCATTATTAATTGTCGTTTTTTTAAATGGATGATAATTATTACCTCAACCAGATACATCAAAATTTAAGTTGATTTTTGTGCATATATCTTACACGTCTTAGAAATAAAGTCTGATATAAAAATATCAAATATTTATATTATTTTGACTTTGAAATATATCATTTAATTACTTTTTAATTGTTTGATATGAATAAAGATAAATATTAAATATTTTATATTTCAATAAATAATGTTTATTAGATATTTTTACTATTTTCTAATTGAGTAACATATCTTATATAATATCTCATTCTAATCATTTTAGTATCTTATAAAATATTAATTTTGAAAAATATTTAATATCTTGAAAATATTTAAGGTCAAATATATTTTTGTTCCTTCAAAATATTATTTTTAATCACTATAATTATATATATATATATATATATATATATATATATTTAGTCTCTACATTTATTAAAAGTAATGTGATTCTAGTCCATCATTAGAAACTAAAAACACATGTTTCTGAAATTTTTTTGTAATTGTAATTAATGAGTGATTAAATCTTTTATATCATAAAAATATTTCATGTATATTTTCTATTTTTATAAATGACGAACAAAAAAGATATGATCTTTTTCTGAAGAAAAATTACTATATACACTGACACATTATTGTTTTTTTAAAAGAAAAAGTATGGATTCAAAGAAAAGAATTTTTTTAGAAACTATAAAAAATTTCTATATTTATAAAAATTAAAAACGTATTTAGTAAGTTGAATTTCTTATTCAATAAGTCATATTAATTATGTTTAAATTTCAATAATTTTAAATTATAAAGTGTATTAGAAAAAATATTGAAAATAAAGTTACTAGTACTCCTTATAAACCAAAGTATTATTAATATAGTTTTGACATAATTTTTAATTTTAATAAAAATATTCATTAATGTCTTAATCAGATTTTTTAAGCTTTTTGGTTCTAATAGTATTTAGGCAAATACTAACAAGTACTATTTATTAAGAGCATTAATTAAGAAAATATGAGTAGAATTTTTTTTAATGATACCATATTTAACTCATATTTTTTTTACTCTTTTGTGATTTATACATTCAATTTTTTCCCCACTTAATTATCGTTAAGACACTACTTAAACAATACCATATTTAACTCAACTAAAGATTGACGCTGCACCTTCTATGTGTGTGTACGTATGCAAATTGAGAAGAAACCAAGCAAAGCCAAGGAAACGAAAGGGGCTTTGACATTTCCATTTTTCCAATATTTAACATTCTTTATTCTTTCCAATTTTCATCACAAACACACACACACTACAGCACCAAAAACCGAAGCAAAGCAAGCAAAGCAAGCCAATCAAGACTCACCTTCGTGTTCCAATCAGAGGTCACCTTCTTCAATCTCCATTCCTCAATAATCCCTTTATCCATTTACTATTTTTTTTTCAGTTTTTACTTCAACTGTTTGATAACTCGCAGTGCAGTGATGCTGAATTGAGTTTCATTTGGTACGCGGATATTCATTTTCCTTTTAATTCTCATAATTGGACTAAAGTTCCTTTCTTTTTGTTTAATTATGTGGTTCTCTTCAATTTTCACACCTACCCTTTTGTTGCATCAACCAAAAAGGACTACACTTGAAAAACGTTTGGTTCTGAGCACATCTGTTTTTACTTTATTTCATTTGTCTTGCTTCTTCATAATTGAGTCTGAAAGGGGTTCTCTATTGGCACTGAATGTTAGTATTGCTAGTCATTTTGGGTTTGAAACAATTAAAAATTATAAGATTTTTGTGTATTTGTGATTAAAAAGTCTTCTGGTTCAGTATTTCTTATTGGACTTGATGCTTTTTGCAGGATATAGAGAGAGAATTATGAGTTGGTTGAATAAAAATAAAAGTACTTGTAGTGATGGTAGTGCCAATAATGAATCTTCTTCAAGTGGAATAGTTGGAGAAAGGGATAATCATCTTGATCATGAAATTGCACAGCTCACAAAACTTAGGTCAAGTCCTCATGAGCTTTTGGGTCGTGTTGTTCCTGGTAAGATGAGGTTACCTGCATCTACTGTGAGAATGCTGGTTGGTAGAGAAGGTAATTATTCTGGAAGAGGGAGATTTTCATCAGCAGATGGGTGTCATGTGTTAAGCCGCTATTTGCCTACCAAAGGTCCTTGGATTGTGGATCGGATGAAAAGTCGTGCCTATGTTTCACAGTTTTCTGCTGATGGTTCTCTTTTAATTGCTGGATTCCAGGTTATTACTATTGTCATTATCATCGTAGTTATTGTGTACATAAATTATGTATGAAGCTGAAGGCGATTTTATTAAATTGAAGAGTTTGGTACAGGTACAAAAGGGTCTCTAGATCTTCACTTTTAGTTGTTTGTGCTTTGTTATAAAACAGGGAAGCCACATCAGGATCTATGATGTTGACCAGGGCTGGAAAGTTAAAAAGGACATTTCTGCTAGAAAGTTACGGTGGACAGTTACTGATACATCTCTCTCGCCAGATCAACTCTATCTTGTAAGTTTGAGTTGATTGCCAATGGAGGTGGCGTTCATGGACATTACTAGGATTAAGAATTTGCTGTTATAAACAACCAATTAAGAATGTGAATCTTATATAAGTCTGAGCTATTTGTCACTTTGTTTCTTTTAACTTCTTGCAACTCACATTTTTCAATTTGAAAACTAACTATTGCAGGTTTATGCCAGTATGTCACCAATTATCCATATTGTTACCGTGGGATCTGGCACAACAGAATCAATAGCAAATGTTACAGTATGTACTGAAAATTTCTCACACCCATTCATTATAGCCAGAGAAATATAGTTTCATAGCTTTTTATAATATTGCAAAGGAGAAGATGTTACATTTACAGTTTTTTCCCTAGTTGTGTGATAGTTATATTATTTACAATTATTGTACAAGTTATTTTTGTAAGATATACTAGTGGCCAATGCAAAACTTGGTTCCTTATTCTAAGCAATTTGAATCTGTAAAATAATGAAATGCTTCTTACATTGTCACAAGCATGCTCCTACTACTGTTGAATTCTAGGTCATAGGATGAGGTCTCTCCAAACTCACATATAGAATGGGAAAATTTGTAGTGCTTTGTTAAAGACACAGCCAATGAGCCAACCTGTTTATTTATTTTTATTATTAAGTAGCATATTTGTTCTAATGCTTTAAACTTCTAACCTTAAATATTTTTTATAGTGTATGTATGCATCTGTGTGTGTATACACACATTAAATAACTGTTTGATTTACATTCAGGAACCCTTCTATTATTGCAGGAAATTCACTATGGATTAAATTTCTCTTCTGATAATGGTGATGATGAATTTGGAATTTTCTCTGTCAAATTTTCAACGGATGGGCGAGAGCTTGTGGCTGGAACTAGTGATTGCTCGATATGTGTATATGATCTTGGAGCAGATAAGCTGAGCCTTAGAATTCCTGCTCACCAGGTATTATATATTATTTGCTATAATTTGTATTTTTGAATAATTAATAAAAAAGTTTCAAATATATTGGGATACTTGTTGAAAGTTGGCTGACTGCTTAAAATCAGAATAAAAGCTGAAATTCAATTTAGATACGTTGACCTGAATCTGTCAAAACCGAATCTTGTGGTTCATTATGGGAGCAATTAAGGGTTTTGGGGAAGCATAGACCTTAAGACAGCCAAATTTTGAGTCTGAGAATCTTCTCTTCCTGTTCCTTCATATTTTAAGAATGACTTGTATATAATTGTTAATAATTTGTTCGTCAATTTAAAGTGGCATATAGTGAATCAAGGAGGACCATTATTTGCGAGCATGGAAGTTGGATCATATCTGACCCTGATGTGCCTTTTTCATGTTGCAGTCTGATGTTAACACTGTCTGCTTTGCTGATGAATCTGGCCATCTAATATTTTCCGGTAGTGATGATAGTTTTATCAAGGTAATATTCATAATCTTGTTAAATTGAATTTGTTAATATCCACAAATATCTATGTTGGAAGCAATATTTTTGTTTAATGTATGTCTTTATTCCATTATTGGCGAGTTAAGTTTACAGTACTGATCACGGCATTAGAGCTCTGTTGAAAGGGTAGTTGATGCAATCTGATCTTAGTTGATGGCAATGCAATTGGCTTAGGAGTTTCTTGTAATGCTAAGGATATAGTTTCCATTCATTTCATCCTTTACTTAATATGCCTGAGTAGCTTGTTATGAAGAAATACTATTTATAAATGTGTAGTAAATTTACTCTGAAATATTATTTTAAATCATATACCTCATGAGATCCTGGAAGTCTGGAATTTCATTTCTCTATTTCTTCTTCTGGACTGGACCCAGTTCAACTAACTTGAAGGCTGGCATGTAAGTATTTGATATAATGATTTTTATTTTTTTTTTGGAAAAAAAAGGCTTGTCAGAACAATTCAATATGGGGAAGAATCTTCTTTTATCAAATAAATTAACTTTCCTCAAAGTGTTAAAATGAAACCAACATATAGATGTTCTTCAAGATTAAGCTTGTTCCTTGAATTTTTTTTTTCTTTTAAAGAAATCAAATTCTTCAAGATTATCTTTCCTCAAAGTGCAGTATGAAGTTTTTTTAAGCCTTCGTGCTTGTAAGAATATTCATCAAATGCTTGGAAGTTTTGGTTTAGATGATTTTGTGAAAAAAATCTTAGGCTTTCTATTGCTTGCCTATATTGCTTGTGAAGTTAGTTGAAATGTGGCTATTAGCACTTCACCAAAAAAAATGTGGCTATTAGCATATTTATTATCACTCAAATTATTTAATTGTCAAAAAAGTGAACATGGTTTCTAACATTTAATACGGTATCTGGTGTCTTCTAGATTAATGAATTAGCTACATTGCTGAAGAGAAGAGAAAGTTTGACAATATAAAGAGTCCAAAGTTGGACAATACTAGTGTCAACTGTTGATCAAAGTCAAGCAATGTTTATACTCTAGTGACCGGGTTGTTTAGATTTGCTTGCATTAGTAAGAGTATTTCTGAAATCATGTGACTCAATGAACCAAGCTTTGCAATCGATGGATATCTTTTTCTTATGTGAAAACTAAAGAACGAGTTCTGCATTAAATACTCAGTACTTTATTAGTTTATTAAATATGACATATATATAACAAATACATATTTATGAATGTAGTTGCAGAATATCTCTCAGGGTGCAAGCCCAAGGACAATGTTCTTTAAGCTTAGACCTGGCTTATGACTAAATGAGCTTAATATTTAAAACTAGCTCTCAAGTTGCTGCTCATTGACACTCTTAATTTTGTATCCTTTTATTTCTCAATACATTGCTTTGGTTTTTCTGCTTGCAATTACTCATTGAAGGAATTCATAGCTGTTGTGACCTTGTGCAGGTGTGGGATAGGCGTTGTTTTGTCGCCAAAGGACAACCAGCTGGTATCTTAATGGGACATTTAGAAGGCATTACATTCATTGATAGCCGTGGGGATGGTCGATATTTAATTTCTAATGGAAAAGATCAAACTACCAAATTATGGGATATAAGGAAGATGTCTTCTAATGCCATAAAGTAAATCTGTTTATCTCTCACTTTGTTACATTCATAGTTATGCTAATGAATTCTATTGTTTCCCTCTAAAACCTACTTGAAATGCTTTTATGTTAGAGTAGGCATTTCAAAGAGAAATAAGTAGAAGGAAGAAAGAATACAAAGAATATACTCAGGCCTATCTTGTTTAAATTCAATGTGATCTTTAAATGAGAACTTGGTTATGATAAGGCCTCTTTGTTGGCAAACCAAATGTGGCTGTGATAGTTCCCTTCTCCCCCTGGGAAAAAAACTACAGTAATTTGAATAATAAAATCTGCAAAATCATGAAGTATTATTCATCGAATTTGGAAGTTACAATGAGTCTAATTGATTCTATTTCTAAACCCTTATAAATGTTATTCTGGTTGTCAACTGTGAACAACTGAACTGAGAATTGTTGTTACAATGCTACTGACTGTAGTTTACTGATGTTGCATAAGTGGAACTTTGTCTTTCAAGAGATATATTGGATGGTTATTCATCTTAGTTTTTAATAACTGTAAAGCTTAACTCCTCTTCCACATGAGTGTGTTTTTGTGCATAGACTCACTACTTCTTTTTATGAATTTTGATTGACATGGGCATGGTATTTTATTATGGTCAATACGTAAGTCCAAGAAAAATAAACTTATAAACAAAAGTGACTCCATTTTATTTTTTCCCCTTCTAGTCTGTGGTGTGTATTTAACAATGATGTTTATTACTTAAACCAACAGTCTTGGCCTTGGAGATGATGAGTGGGACTATCGATGGATGGACTACCCTGAATATGCAAGAAATTTAAAGCATCCTCATGATCAATCGTTAGCAACATATAAAGGTCACTCAGTGTTGCGTACTTTAGTGCGCTGTTATTTCTCTCCTTCATATAGGTAACTTTTACTTTTAGAACATTCTTACTCTGGTGTATATCATTGTTCTTTTACATGATATAAGATTCTAACTTATCCAACATATTTAGGTGTTGAAATTGCTTGTGATATTTGGTATTTACTTTGAAATCAAATAGCTATATATATTATAGTGGTGAACCAATTCAATAGCTGTTAGTTAAGTGACTGGAACATATTTTGGTAGCATTCCTCTTTCAATAATGCTTCTTTTATGATTTTTCTGAAGAACGAGAATATGACATCTTGTTCTTGTGTATTTCTTATTGCAGCACTGGTCAAAAGTACATTTACACCGGGTCTAGTGATTCGTCTGTTTACATATATGACCTGGTAAAAAGAATTAATTGTATATTTTTATCAACAGTTACTGCATTTGTATGAAGAAGACTTGGCTTAATCCTTTTATTTATGTCAGCTGATATCAGTGTCTAAACATTATTTGTAGGTGAGTGGTGCACAAGTTGCAAAACTTGATCATCATGAGGCACCTGTAAGAGATTGTAGTTGGCACCCCTATTATCCAATGATGATCACTTCGGCTTGGGATGGTGATGTTGTTAGGTGGGAATTTCCTGGGAGTGATGAAGCCCCTGCTTCTCCAAATAAAAGAGAAGGTCGAATTCATAGGAGAAATTTGCTTTATCTATAGTTCATGCTCTTTGTACATATGTGTCTGGATCCATACTATATTTTGCTAGTTACATGGGATTCATGTCTCTTTCTGTTTACTTCTTCTATTTTCCTACTTACAGAAAGGGTCCCAAAAAAAAATGTTACATTGATTTATACCTTGTTCTTTACGTTTTGTAATCCTATCATGGATGAACATAAAGCCTTGGTTAATGCACAATGTTGTCCCCTATTAAACGAGCCCAATTCCTCTCTGGTCTATTATATCTTCAAAACTTTGGGCTTTGAAGTTTGCATTGATGATGAAGTTTCCAAGAGGGGTGAGATTTCCTAGATGAACAATGAAGGAAATTTTTTTAAATAGTTAAGAGAAATGTTTTTTGCACGTTTTCTAAAATAATATCATTACACTTTGATTGGGGAAAAATATAGAACATAAAGTATTGACATGCATATTTTACAAATAAATAATTTGATATAATATATTATGAAAGCTTTTATGTGATAAATGTAAATCTTAAGAATTCCTTATATTAATAATTATAGGAAATCAATAGGATCTTGAAATATATGATTCTTGCAAATAATAGATAAATAGTGCGTACTTCTTTCTATAGTAAAACTTCTTTTTGGTGTATTTGATTCCTTGAAAGAGAAGAAAAATAAGATTTTATTTTCTTAATTATTCTTTTTGTCTCTCTACCTTCATGATGGTTAGAGATTATAGAGAATAATATTTTCTGTTAGGAAGGAAACCTAATTTCATGTTTGATCCCTTTATAATCACTACTCCCACTAAATAACATTATCTCTAAAAACTTTTTCTATTTAACCAAATTATAATTTAATTATTAATTATTAATTATTTATTTATTAGTTTCTACATAAGTCACATGTCTCTCACATATAATAAAAAAGAAAAAAAAATACTTTAAACACCATATAATAACAGATACATCAATATATGATTTAACTTTTAAGCAACTTATATTAAGTATAAAATGAAATCTATTAAAACAGACTAATATTTCTTTTAATTTTATTTATTCATATCTTGATTCTAAATAATAGTATTGAGTTTGAGCTTTAAATATATAATTACGTTAAATAATCTAAGTGAAGATTTTGTAGCTTAAAGTGATCTTACTTAATTTGAACAATATTACTTCTAGTAGAGAATATACTTATGATTTTGCACCAAATATCTTGATTTGATATCTATTTCAAGAATTAAAATTTAAAAAAACGTAAAAGTAATTATTGATTAAAAATAAATCTCAGCACATCAATAACTGCAACATCTTGGCATGCTATTGGTGGTTGGATCTGACTTACGTGTGCTATTAAGGCTACACCGTCTGAAGCAAATCCACCACAGATATCACCATATGGTATGACTTCAATGCTATAACTTTAATTTTTGAGACTGAAACAAAAGGGAATTGGAGCACCTTGAATCATTTTAAATAATATCACCTAAAGCATATAGGTTTTGAATTTAATTTTTATGCATTGTGAATATAAAATATTTTATATTTTTAAAAATCATAAAATATTTTACACTATCAACTAATAAAAAAATTATGATAAGTATGACTTTTACACTGTATATATATTTACTCTATTGGTTGAATTTAATTTTTATGTAATACATGGTAAAAAAAATTATACTATCAACCACAAATTATAGTAATTATGACTTTTAATGTAGTTATTGTAAATTACAAATATTAACACACTCATCATACATGTCAACTTGTAACCGAACGAATGTCAAGAATCTTTACCTCGTCAATGTATACACTATTTATTCTATAGATTGGGTTTACTTTTTATACATCATATGATAGTAGGTTACTATCATTTGGTTTCTACATTGTTTTTGTTACTTACGGTTTGTATTTATAATGTTGTAGGACACATTCTTAGGGGAAATTCTAGGTGCCGTTGTCCTAGCTGAAGGCCCTTCATCTCTAAATGGAAAATTTGAGATAAAGACCATTAAAGTCTTGGCCCAAGGACATGTGTCCATCGATGGATAAATGGTGGTGGATGAGGAACATGGGAAATTAGTCAGAATTTTTAGCCATGTGAATGCCAAGGCTTATCATGAGATGTATGCAAACAGGCTTGGTGACTGGAACCAATCGGCTAAAGTAGGAAGCTTTGAAGATCAGATCAAGAAATGGAGTCATCCACATTCTTTATGATATTCCCTGTTAAAAGTAGCGCATCTTTTTCTTATTTTATGTACACTAGTTTTTTGTTGTGTGGTTGATATTCTTCAAGCTTTAATGTAGACTTTCAAGTTAAAATAGGAAAAGAACAAATAAAAGCAACTTAGGATACAATAAATACTTAAGAGCAAAATACAACAGATTAACCTATACTGATTTTGCCTGTCATCTTGTAATTACCATTTTGTATATTTCAACATGAAACTTGTACTAACCTTTGGATGAAACAATGTGCTACAATACATTATAAATCTGATAAATTTTATGTCTCAAACGTGAAAAGGGAGCATAAACTTACTGAAATCCATTTTAGGAGTTAACCTCTCCCAACAAATATTTTTTTATACACATAAACTAATAATCCAATTTATGATCACATGTTTAAAGAAAATTATTTACCAATCATATTATGTTAGTTAAAATATAGCAATTATGGGCTTGTTGCAGTTTATTTATCATGTTTCACCATATCAAGAAAAAAGGACGACATTAAAATAATCTTGCTTAATTAATTAAATAAAATATACAATTTATTATAAACTTTTTTATATTTATTTTTTATTCTTACTAATAAAAAGAAAAGAGAAAACAACGATAAATTTTCTTCGTTGTGCGTGAGCGTGCCATTGGTGAGTTGACACCACTGTGGGGTTGGCATGTCTTATCTTGCGGATAGGCATCCTAAGAATATCAACATCAAATTTCAAAGATGATCATGTTTGCTGCAATGGCCATGTTGAGCATTCATTTCCTTTTGTGATTTACTCCATTATGGGACAACGCCACTACATATCTTCTCAAGATTCTCTTATCTTCCACATCAATTTAAAATAATTATTTGCCGTCCTTACTAGTTTCTTATTCCAAAATAAAGTGAATTTACAACTCCATTAACTTAACACCCCTATTCTTTCAACCAAGGTATGCCAAGAAGCTTATCCCACTATATTATTTCAGCCAAAATAAAGCCAAAAATTTATAGTACACTGCCATTTGATGCATCACCATCACTAGTCCACCCCATATCACTCCAGGGAAGTCTAATGAAGAATCATATATCATTCCCCATGGCCAAACATATTTGTTAAGTGTAAAGTTTTTATGTACATCCAATGATACTAGTTTATACCTTGAAAAAGAAAGAATTGATAGTGTAATAGGTTATAGTATGATGTAACATAATGAGAAAGATGGAGAGAAATAGTAAGTGTCAAATAAGTGTTTTATAATGCTATGGTATTCACATGTATCATTGTTGTACATTTATTATTCAGATGTTCATTTAGAGTATTTGGTGTTCAAAGGATTGTATTGTGTTGTCACCACTAATTTTCTTCCTTGTTTGGAAGAGAGATAAAAGAGGAAAGTTCAATTAATGGTGCTACTATCATCCTTCAGTAAAGCATGCAAAAGATTACAAATTATGAAGAGCTTTTTGGTGAAGAAAAAGGTACATTGGATGGAAAACTTCTATCTTCATAAAAACCCATACATTCACCATGGACTAAATAAGATAAAGGATAATCTTTAACAAAGAAGAGGATCATAATACAAGCATCTCTACAAACCCACCCATCATCCACTGAAACTCAGTTCCGTAGGGATTGACCCACCAGCTGCCACAATCTGTTGCTCAAGCTGCAACGAGTATCCATAAAATAAATATAAATTTCAAATCCAAAATGTAATAGAATGTTATTCAACTTAAGTTTTTTTTTTATCTAATTACCCTGAACATTGTTTCAAGCTTATTCTTGACAAGGCAGTACTCTTGTTTCACTTGTTGCAGACATCTGACGCACCTGTAGTAATCAGAAACTTTCCATGATCAGACCATGAAATTACCCAAACTAGCACTTTCTGCTCAATTTGCTTAGACATTCAAACTTTTTCACTTATTCTTCAGGCCAAGACCATTAAACAACTTGTCTAAAGATTAACAACTCACGCATCTGTGTTCTGCTCCTCACAGAAGTTGCGGAAAGCAATGCAGGCATTTTTCACCCTTTGTGCACCTATGCTGCGGACAAGACAAAAAAAAAAAAAAAATTTGTCTCAGCAAACCAAGAAAAGACAGCATACTCTAACACTACTTTCTCCTAATTAAGTTTGATTAGTCTTTATAATGCGCATTAAAGAATAAAATTCTACTTGTTTAGGAACCAACAATAGTTACACAAGCATTTTAAGGACAAACCCCAAAACAGCTTAATGGCACAAAAAGTCCAATTTATTCGGATTCTGTGGGATTTTACATTTTTTGTTGGCTTTAATAAAATTTCATACCTTGAACTGCTACCCTTTAACTGGTGCACATGAGCATCAACTTTTTTGAAGTCAACGCCATTCTGATCTCTGCACAGGAAAAAACCCATGAACATGGAAGATCATGCACTTTTCGAAAGTCATCACTTAACATAAGACAACTGTCTAACAAACACCATGGTAGTAGCTGACAACAAGGGAAGAGGAGAAAAACAAGGAGAAGCAGATTCAGTGCAATCAATTTTTCACGCATCCACACACTCAGTCAGTAGCACATTTATAACCAAGCGTGGATTTTCTGAATCCTACCCATTAAAACAATAAAATAAAGCATAATTGAAAAAAATTCTAAACCTCTGGAAGTTGCCTTTTTAAATGCATGGCCCATTTACAACAATCAAGGTTTTAAAAAACAATCCACTACCGTAATTTGGACCCTAACATCAACATTTTTTAATTGTTCGCGACCATAACAGGGACCGCATCGGCTGCATTTGTCTGCGATGTGGTGTGATATCAACAAACGCGACGAAATCACAATGCAAACGATGGATATTTAAAACCTTGATGACAACCATGGAATAATGAATGCAAGAACTGTGGAAGGAAGGAAAACGAGAGTGGTATGATAGTAATAGTACTGACAGGGCAAAGGTGAGATCTTTGAGAAGCCTTTCAGAATCTTCAAAGAAGAGAGAGACAACTTCGACCACAAAGTCAGGGTTGTTCTCATCCTGAAGCTGCTGAAGTTGCAGAAACTGACCATCCAGGAAGCCCTTCTCTCACCATCATAAGAAAACAAATCAGGAATAGAAAGCAACCCAACAACAGATCTACCAATCAAAACCTTAAAAAGAAAAGAAAACAAAAGCACACAAACATGGTATGTAGTATAATTGACAAGTTGTGAGTGTGTTGGGGGGTTACCTCGAGGAAGAGGGATTTGGTGTAGTCGATCCACTGTCTCTGCATCTGACCCACGTCCATGGTTTGTTTGGGAGTGTTCCTCTGTTGTCTGTCACACAAAACAACATAAGAAGACAGTGGTGGTTGTTATGTTACCTTATAGTAATATTTTTATATATAACATTATTGCTCAATCAAGGAGTAGCAGAAATGAAGAGGATACCTTGTGAGAAAGACAGAGAGAGAAGCAAATTATTTTTCTTGCACTATTACGGACCCCACTACCACTTCTCTCTCTTATTTATAGCTATTAGTTGAACATTACTCATTCCCGCCTCCTCTATCCCTCCATTCTCAACACTTGTTCTAGTTCTACCAATAATAATATCACACCTTAAAATAGAATCAATGTGAATTCAAATGAAAACTTAGGTGTAAACATGTGAATTTTATCTCGTTTACGATTTATTTCATTCTTTTTCCGCTTTATTTTTGTGCAACCGAACGGAACCAATACATTAAGAAATTATTTTAAATAGAAATAAGAGTATAGGTACCTGGATTAATCTGTCTTGATTTTGATTTTTTTTATGCTTAATGAAATTACTTAATAAATTTCTAAATGTTCTAAACTTTTACTATACATCTTAGTCTTTTTTTTTTAAGAGACTAAAGATATTCTTTATTAGTCACAGTTCAGCTGAAGTAAATTTACATAATTACAGTAAGTGTAAAACTTAAATTCAATGAAAAATGTATATTTAAGGCTTAAAATTAATTTTATTAATTTAGTTGAAATAATTACATGTGAATTAATTCACATGTTCGGTAATAATATATGTGTTTCTTTCTATAAAAAAGACGAGAGATAATATATAAAACCTAAGATTATTAATATTTAGAATATTTATTTTAAAAGTTATTTATTGAGCAAGATTTTAAAGGCGATCACATAGAAGCGAATTCACATTCATTAGAAGAATGAGAGTTAATTTTAAATTATTAACCACATGTATCAATTTATTTTAGTATCCGTATATAATAACTGTGAAAAGAATGGCGCATAAGTGCTTTTTTTTTTACTGGAATACGGCGCATTAGTGCTAATCATTTCTTTGTTAGTGTTGACATATTTATTGCTTTGTTACTGTCGGCATATTTGACGTTACCATTTTTTTTTTAATCAAATGGATTTGTTAGCCATTATTCATATCCGTGTGGTTTTTGTAATATTAAAAGTTGTTCTTAAATCTTTGTAAACAGACTGATTATATGTACACTATATAAGGAATGACAATGTGAAATTTGATGACCAATAACCTTTCTCTACTTTTCAACATTTCCCACTTTATTTTCTCTATATTTTTCTTCTACTATGTATTCTTCTGAGCATTTTTGTGAGACCCCAACGTGTTTTGGCCTCCAATATAATATGTTGCTACCTAATATCAGATTGTATTAGAGGTCCATCCAAATTTACTTAATTTCAAGACAATAGCTGTTGCCACAACACAACATTTATTTCATCTTCTTTCTCACAATATTTCTAACCATGACAATTTGCACTGCTCTCTGTTATTACAATTTAATTATTTTTTTGCAATCATTCTGATACTATTCGTTGCATTGACAAAGAAAAAGAAAGAAAAGAGAGAGATTAAAAAAATATTGTAAGTTATGGCTGTTGCCATCACCTGCAAGGTGCAATGCACTTAGAGGAGCATGAATCTTTTGGAGATTGAGCTAAGCAGCATCTCTTGGGAACACTAGGACCACAAAACATGGGCATCTTTCTAATTCCCCTGATTTGACAGGATTCTTTGTGATCCTTTCCTTTGGTTTTCCATTATATACTCCATGACAAAACGCCTCATTGAGATTTGGAAGGCTATGCTCCCACCAATTGTCTTTATCACCAATTCAACATTTTCTTTTGTATTCTTCTCTTATAATTTGGACAACGGTTTTGTCATCGTATCCATAATAGCATGTTTTAACAGCTAAAAAGCCTTCAAACTTGGTTAAAATCTCCATGCGCACTGCAGAAGTTATCAAGGATCACCCCCCCCCCCCCCCCCCAAAAAAAAAAAAATAGCTACCATGGATTGTTCTATTAAATGTGCGTAACTTTATTCATCACATGAATTTTCCTCCTATAGTTGTTTCCCTAGTTAATTGTAATGTTTATGGACCCGTTACAAGACATTAAATATAACTTTTCTTTATTCCTTTTTAACCACAAAAGACATAATCAATAAACCTAAATTAACCTAGTGAGAAAATATTAGTTAAAAGAAGTAATTTAATCACCAAAACAACAAAGTGCCTTTACAATTTTCCAATGACACGGAAGCAAGTATTTTTTTTTTTTTCGCTTTAGGTTTATCAATATTCACAAGAGTGAGTACGCAACCAAAGAGGTGCAATCGACTTACAAATTTTGAGACACCATCAAGAAGATTGGACCACATCAATATTTTTTTCAACATTTTATTTCATTCATAAGGAAATTTTATCAATTACTACTTTTTATAAAGAGTATTGTTATATATGTATAAAAAAAGAATATTGGTATATTATATCTTACTATATTAGTTATTAATCTTTTTAATATTTTATAAATAAAAAAATTAATGTGTTCAAAACATGAAAACATTTCATACATTCTTTGTAATTATTCTTTCAAAGTAAATTATGATTAATTAAATTAGGATTTAACTTATCATGTACTTGCCAGATAATACTTACAAGATTGAAGATATCACTTTATTTCCAAAACGGACCGACTCAGTAAAAGAATTATCACCAAATAGAAATCACATATACCTCTAAGATACAGGGAAAAAAATTGTCACTGCCCTACAATGATTATTATACTTTCTTATTCTTTTCACCATAGTTGCCAAGATGTTTCTCTTAAAATAAGGTTCACGAATAATTGCTATAAATTTATAATGTCTCACGATCCAGTCAGTAAAATCCCCAATATAAAATTCAGTAAAGTATGTTTTGCAATCAGCAATTAAGCTTCTTATTCATCTACTTGGTAATAAGAAAATATTCTGCCTCTTTTTCAATTTCTAACCCCAGCTATGTTGTTGAATTCTTGAATGACTTCAGCAAATATTCTCATTCCACAAAAGCAACAAGTGAATGTATCAACAATTGACACAAGACGAGAACGAGGGTAAACAATAACATGGGAGAAAACAACGTATACTTCCTTTTTTGTAGTTTTACATATAAAGTATCCTACGAAATGTACCTCTTGAAGTGTGACCATGCGTACTGGAACACTATCTGAGAGCTAACATTATAATGAGGCAGAATACAATACAATTCACACAAAAAAAATACATAATACAAATCTGAGAACCAATTGAAATTTGAGTCAACGTCAAAAGTATCATGTGGAATCTTGAAAGCATTCAGTAACACTTCTAACATGCCTTGCAACTTTTCATGCAGTAGCCAGGAAGGCCTGGTGATCCAACCATATAATTGGGATTACTAGTGCATTCTCCAAGGGTAGCCCATCTATCACAGTTTTCTTGCTTATCATTGCAATCCCCCCCATCTGCCACCATCTTATCAAA
This sequence comes from Glycine soja, assembly GCF_004193775.1. Classification (NCBI taxonomy): domain Eukaryota; kingdom Viridiplantae; phylum Streptophyta; class Magnoliopsida; order Fabales; family Fabaceae; genus Glycine; species Glycine soja. The sequence continues at coordinate 7,760,681 of NC_041016.1, forward strand.
TGAGTCCACATGAATCCATTTTGTTGCTGACCATTTCTCACCTTCAATTACAGGGCATCCTGCATGTAGACTCATTGTGTCTGGGATAGCATTTGGGTAGAGACTAAAGAAAAGAAGTGCATCCCCTCTTCGCGGTTTCACTGTGAATTGCCCATACAAGGAAGGAAGAAAAAATTAACCATTTAATTTAGCAAAATTTAACAAGCAGAAAGTGTGGCGTGACACATTAATGCAAAAGAAAAACAATAGAAGTAACTAACTATTTGTCCAGTTGCCCACCTGCTATTCCTTTTTGGGCACACTCAGAGAGATCTTCCTTTGTTTCAGAACCTCTGTGACGTGGAGATTCCTGAAACCAGAATTATAAGTTATCTTATCAAAGTTAGTCACTAGAGGTAAAAAGTAGAAACAATTTCCTTTGCAGAACTAGGAATGTTCAGACTCTTCAGCTATTGCATCTCCTCAACCTCTCGTTTCTCAAAAACTAGAGTGTTCTTAGCATGCATCTTCTAGAAGTAAAGTCAATATATATCATTACCCATTTGATTATACACCAAAGAGGTCCCAATCAAGTATAAGCTTTTTAACTCCAAAAGTTTTTGCTCAGTCTCTAATCTTAAAATATTGTCAGAAACTAAAAATAATTATGAGCAACTAGTGAAAAAATGAGAGAAACTCCGACGTGAATATAATCTCACAAGACATTTTGGGTAACTTAAATATTGAATAGTTCCTGGTGATAAGTTCAGTTGACACAAGAAAATTGTAGAACTAAATAAGGATCTGAGCTAGACCTCAAGGCCATTTATAACTATGCAGATGCCAAGAAAAATAATTTGACAAATTATAACAACAATGATTTACCAGGATTATATTTTTATTTCTATGGAAGTATGCCAAATACTAGACAAACCTCTGCATTAGGGAACACTGTTTCACCACCTTTGGTTACATCAGTGAGATACATGAGAACTGTGGCAACTCGGTGTCCACCCCGAGCTATATTAACTTTATCAGCAAAGTAATCATAATGAGGATCATATTTTTGCCCGTGCTCATATCTTAATACTTGTATGTCTTCTCCATTTTCTGAAATCAAATACTGTAATGAATTGACTATTGCATCCTTTTTTTTTTTTTTTTCCTTTCAGGGGTTAGGGGAGGGGAGAGAAGCTGAAAATGCATTTCATTATTTAAATGATTAGACAAAATAATTGAATTTATGAAGATAAGTTTTTTGGGACAAGATTTTATGAAGATTATTTGCACAAGATACTTGTGATTCACAATAACTATTCTTTGGCCCCTCTATTTCTGATTTTCTCCAGTAAACTTTGAGTGCTTTAAATTATTCATTTCCCTCTTGGAAGTTGCCATGGTACCTGATGGATATGGTACTTATGGAGCTGTCAAGCATTTATTGAATATTGATTATCTAACAAATGTTTATGGCTCTATTAAATATAACCAGAAGCCAATTGAATGCTTGTTGGGTACCATACCCACAAAAAAAAAAAGGGGTGAGAGTCCCTTCATGCTTTCCATATACCCTAACATCTATAAAGTCAATGTTGAGAGTTATGGAAAAGATAAATTTAAACAAATTAAAGAATTTAAGTATTCGGTAAAAAAAAAGTTTATTTTAAATGTATGCTATTTTATTAAGAATATAAAAGTACAAAGCTTTTATTAGGAAAAAGTAATCTGGGTCCTGGTTTAAAACCTTCTAAACTGGTATTTAAGTAAGAACATACTGAACACCTAAGATGACACTGAATGCAATCAACAACAGTTTCCTTGTTTAAATTATTAAATGGTAATAGCTTCCATTATTTAATTGGGACAAGTTTAAAGTTCACTGTGGAATTTTAGAAGTTTGGAGGAATGGAGAATTGCAATAAACAATTCTACACATCACAGTCACAATAGGGCTTTCTTGACATGCAGAATAAGACAGGAAGGGAAACTTTGGAAGGCCACAGTAGGCACGCAGATGGAAGAGAGAGAATGGAGTCCTAAAACTTCAAAAACTTTATAAATCATAATAGCCCCAGAGCCCAACACTAGCATCACAGTTCAGTCCTGAAATAATCTGATTATATTCTATTTGACAAGTAAACATATTCATGATTGGTTTCCTCCTATGTTTTTTATAGCCCTTGTTTAAAAGACTTTGTTTTAAAGCCAAAGACGACAGTTACCATAACAAAACAACAAGTGCCAAGATACAGAGAAGAATAATAAGACTACCTTCTCATTCACTTGTAATTTTAGTGTTTCAGGCCAAAACATAAAATGATTGTGTATAATCCAGACATTATGGAAAGAGAAAAACCAACAAAATTAGAAATAAAATAACAAATGACAATCATAATTGCAGTTGACCCAATCACATGCAAGTAAAAGTCATACAAGCTTAGTATCAATTATCAGCAGGGCAGAGATATAATATAAGTTCCACAGCTTTTATAATAATACCATGCAGACTTCCATCATTATTTTATATAAGCCATACCTTTTGGAAGAAGGGTCCATGATGAAATCTTGTCCTCTACACCAGCAACAATTGGATCCTATAAAATAACTGAACAGAGTAAAAAACATTTCATAGAAAGTACCCAGCACAGTTTTCTTTTTTGTATAACATGAATTAAAAGTTGAACCCACCGTAGATCAAACAACAGAAAAAGCCTAAAAAAATCCCCCATAGTGTCTACAAAACCTGTCAAAACTCAGACAGGACAACTCACAAATCCCAATCAGAATATTCTCCCTTACTCACCATGCTATTCTTCTAGTCCTCATTCCCTAACTCACCATGTAAAAGCAAAAAATAATATCATGGGAGAAATTGACTTTCCAAATCACTAGAGATTGTTCTCTCTCTCACGGGTGGAATTGGCTTTCCAAATCTACCTTTGGGTAAATATCATAAGTCATCACTGAACCTTAGGTACGGATAATAGAAAAAGATATCCCGAATACATTTCCAATACCTACAGCAACTCCCATCGAAGCAATTATAGCAGCTCCGGCACCTATTGATTTTGCACCTTCTAACATCTCGAATGGAGAAAGTCTCGTCACACTCTTTCATTCACAATTTTATGTTCTTGTCACTTCTTCCCCTCGTTCCTTTTCTATTGGACTTGTGCGTTTAGCACTTTTTTTCTTTTCTTATCCGACAACACTGGAATGTTCAGTACAATTGTTTTAACCTCCTTACTCCTTAGGGAGATCCCCTGACGCTCAAAGACAAGTTGAGTAATCTACTGCCGGGTAAAACTGTTTGCAATATACACATGTGCGGTAATCTTTTAGATGGGTCTCTACTAATAATAGTCCCAACAAGCTATTGGGGCCCTGCACCGTAGTATTGGGAGTGTCTCTCCGTTCTATCATTTTTAGTATAAAACAAAATAAAATAAAATCAAGTTAAAGACATTAAAGAACTGTTCCTTTGTAGTTACGTTACAGCCCCACAAACACCAAGTGAGTTATAAGATTGACATTGGATCTAGCACTAGCACATAAAAATTCAATATAAAAGGTAATAAATAAAGAGAAGGGGGAACCAGCCTTGTTCTTGGGAATGAACATGCCGGAGCTCGTTCTGACTTCGCTCAGCTTGCTCTCGCCGGACAAATTATCGGCCACCGCGGATCTCTTCAGCTCCGATTTGGCGATGGAAATCAGGTGATCGCATTCCAATTCCGTCAGGAAACCCTCGTAAACGAAAGCTCTGCACCAAACGCATCAAAATCATCATCATCATCATCAATCGCTAAGTACGAAATTGAGTTTCGTATGCAAACATGCGTAGTGCAGAAAGTAGAAACAGACCTCGGTTTCCACGAAACTTGTTTGACCTTGGAAGGGTCGATGATCGCACTTGCGGAGCCAGCGTAGGAGCTGAATGCTTCGTGCCATTGCAACATCAACGCCAGCGCTGATGCCATCACCACACACCAAACCCTACTACTCATTTTCGTTACCCTTTCCCTTTCAATTCCCAACCAACTTTCTTTGTACTTTGCCTTTACACGATTTATTTTAAGGATGAACAAATTGTTAGAGACAGTTTGACATTTTTAAGGATTTTATGTCATGATTAATTTCATTTTTTAAGAATTATTATTGCCATGGGAGAAATTTAAAGATATTTTTTAAAAAAATTAATACATATTTTTAATATTTGAAAGACTGTTTATATTTTTTTTTTACTTTAAAAACTGTTTAAGAGTAATATTTCAAAAATGAAATTGAAGGTTTATTCAAATATAACAGTGAATGATAGTTTAAACGCGATTTCACACAAATGTTAAATAAAAGAGTAAATCACAACCTTGTTTGGAAATCGTAGATATGGCTTTTTTAAATTTGAACAAAAGTTACATTAAGGAGGTGTTTTTCTTTTTACTGCAAAATATGCATCCAAACACGAGACGTATGCTTAAACGAAATATATTGACTTTGAAAAATGAGATTGTTTTAAAATAACTCCAATTCTTTTTTTCTTTCTTGTTTTTTCTTCCAAATTGCCATTCTCAAATCAAATCACCATCAAGCATAAATACAAAATAATACTTTTTTCTCATTTTCTTTCTTTCCCTTCTTTATATTCATGATCATGAATACTATTTCCTTAAAAAAAAAAAATCATGAATACTCCTAATTATTAATAGCTCAGTTTTTCAACACTTTTTAACTTTAATACTAAAATTGTAGTGTCACGCTCCACACTTTTAAGTGTTAGAAAAATGTTTCTCAATACATATTAACAAAGGATAAATATAAGAAACCACAACATAATAAGAACAGTAATTATCGTGATAATAAACGGATAATAACTATAGTGATAATATAATAATAATAATGATAATAAAAGACAAAAGAAGTAAAAACTAAAATTATAGTGACATCAAAAATAATGATGACTATAATAACAATAAAAAAGTCATTAATATTAGTGACACAAACAATTATTTGGGAATAATAATATCATAATAGTGATAATAATCATAATAAAGTGAGTCCTTCAAGAGATATTTGAAATTTGGAACTTAAATAGATTGTTTTCAAGATTAAAAATCAAAATCCAAAACCACTTTTAAAAAGAAAAAGAGTAAAACTTGAATGTGTTTTAAAGTGATTCAAAACCAATTCATGCTAATTTTAATCAGATCCATTTTGATTTCTATAAAAAAAAAAAGACAATTTTTTTTTAAATTTCAAATTTGTATTCGAAAACTAAAAGCTAAAAACATAAAACTACGGGTGAGATATAAAATAAAAATCACATAACACAAAATGAACAAATTAAGGAAATTTTCTTGGACAAATCTGCTTATGGTTACAATAGAAAATTAAACAACTTGCTGAAAATGGTATTTGCAATTGATGATGATCATTGACACTGCGTGGATAAAATGGAAAACGGTAATCCCCATCTAAAGGCAACCCATCCTGAAGCTTTAATTTGGCATCACAAATTATGTCCCATTTCATCACCATTTTGACTAAATAAAACTATTGGCAAACATGCTACATCCACATGAGGTTCTGCCTCCACCTCAGTTTCTGTCTTTGTTAACCTCTTCAACCCATGTTCTGGCCAGCTCTGGATCCTCTAGTGGAATCAGAATCAGTTCATGTTCTGCAAATAAATCACTGCCTTATAATTTCAACTTATGTAGTTCCATGTACACCCATTAACTGAATCATAGACCATATGCTAGATTTTATCCTCATCTTCTGTAACAGAGCTACTGCAGCCTAGAATAGTCTCCATATGTCGATCCCTCTCACTCAAAAACTTTGTTGAGTTGTACTCTTCTGCATCTAAGAGTTCTTCAGAGTATGTCCTCTGAAGTTTTGACTTCGATCGTTCTTTCATGATTCTTAAGCTCTCTTCTTCCCCTCTTAGTATATCTAACACCTGCATCCAATCAGGAAAAAAACATAAACATTAAAAGCTTTTGTTTATTTATTTATTTTCTTGGCCAAAATCAAACACAGGATCAAAGATTAATCAATTTTGCAGCTGTTATTCCTATACATGTTAGGGTCATTTGTAGAGAAATGAATACATAAGGGGCATGCCTGGCTCATAACCGGTCGCTGAATTGAGGACTGGTCTACACAGAGAGAAGCTGTTAAGGTTACAAGCTTCATCTGCTCTTCATCATAAGCATCAGCCAAAACTGGATCCACAAGCTCTTTGATGTTATTTGCAGTTAGCAAAGGTTTTGCCTGCAATAATTGTTTTGTAAAAGGGTAGATTAAAATTAGACTTTAATTTTCTATGCACTGTTAGTGTAAATATCTTCTCACTGTCGACCAATTAGAATTTATAATAGTTAGTATAAAAGTAACAAACTTATCTTATATGTCAATCCTATTAGATGACATGGTAGAAATCCTTTATCCTATCTATTTTTAATATTAAACATTTTCCTTGTCAAGATGATTAATATACATTTAGTATTTGTTTGTGCAAAGGCACACATACCCACATCACCAGACTTTTCTGTGAGCTATCCAAAGCTTGTCGACCAGTAATGAGCTCCAATAATAGTACACCATAAGCATAGACATCTGTCTTTTCATCTACTATACCATGCATGAAGAATTCAGGAGGAAGGTAGCTGTTGTGGCATCCAAGGTTGATGCAAAAGAAAAACATAAAAAACAAGTGTTAATTAATTGGTGAAAAGAAGGAAAAAAATTATGTAAACACAGAAAACTTGTGAAGATGTTAAATATACAAACCCGAATGTGCCTTCCACTTTTGAGACAGTATGGTGAGTCCATTGGTCAGGTAACCACTTTGCAAGCCCAAAATCAGATATCTGGTATAAGATTAGCATTAAACAAACTTAGATTAAACAATTAACATCCTAATTTGATTTAGAACATAAAAAGTTCCATAATCAGATGTGTGAGGCTTAAGAGGCACCTGAGGCTCAAAATCCTCTGAGAGAAGAATATTAGAAGCCTTGATGTCTTTGTGAATGATCCTTCTTTGACACCCCTCATGCAGATAGCGAAGGCCCTCAGCAGTCCCCATAGCAATCTTATATCTGAGGCTCCAATTCAGTTTCTCTCTAGGTCCTGAAATCATGCAAAGAAGAAAAAATGGTAATTATAACTTTTGTTATTATCCCAAAATTTGCATGGCATTCCAGAAACTCTCAAAATGGTTAGTATATATACCATAAAGTATGGATGACAGGCTACCATGTGGAGACAATTGAAGAACAAGAAACATTCCTCCTTCAACACCATATCCAATCAATCTAGCTATGTTGGGGTGGTCCACGTGCACTATAATGCCAAGCTCAGACAAGAAATCTGCAGTCATTTCTTCTTGGCACCCTCTTGTCAACCGTTTAATGGCAACAAAGTTTCCATCCTCCAATTTGCCCAAGTAAACCTCAGCATAGCCTCCCTCCCCAATCAAATTTTCTTCAAAAGTGAACATATAAAATAGCTTATCAGCCTAGCTAACATGATGTCAATATGTCATCATAAAAAAAAGGTTTCTCTCAGAGTTACTTTGATTAAGATTCTGTTTTGTATAAACTTCTCTATAAGAACATATGCAGAAATTTATTTCATTTTCGGTCAATGCTTATGGATAAGTTTATTCAAACAGACCCTACTTGTTGGATTAGCATATCATGGAATAGCTAACAAAGCAATAGTGTTTTTTTTTTATATCCAACGGTAACTTGATTTTTCTGAAAAGAGAATTTCATACCATGGCTAAAGTCATCAGTTGCAGCCTGGATCTCCGCGAGGGTGAAGTTTTTCCAGGAAGATTTGAAGCAGCCAAACTCAGTGTCAAGAGATGCTGCATTCAGTGATGGAATGAGGTCCTCCCTGATTCTCTTGCTTTTTCTTCTTGTCAGTTTTGGAACATTTTTAAGTGGGTGAAAAGTTTGGAAAGGCATTTGGGATCCTTTCTTGAGTAGTTTAAAGAAACCACGCCACTGGTTATTGTTATTAGGTGTCCCAGCAAAAGATCCCTGACTCTCCGAATCAGAAGTGCTGGCCCTTGAACTTGGGGTTTCAGACCCTTGACTCCTAGGAGAGCCCTCTTCAATCTCTAAAGCTTCCAGGTCTAATATGGTATTCATTTTCAGCATTAGTACAAAAAATAACAAAATGAAAAGAGTAAGAGGTTTTAACACTACATGTTTAATTTGGAGCAAAGCAACAAGTGTAGGAAACAAGAAAAGAAGAGAAAGTGGATTTCAATTACCAACGCTTGAAAATGAATCAGAAAACCCAGGTCGTGGACGCCTGCCTCTAAAAACCGATCTCTCCCTTTCAGCTATTTGTTTTCTTTCTAACTTGTGGACGCCATTGCTGCCAATATAATCTTCTTTTGTCAGCAAAAACCCAAAGAGTGTGACACAATATATTGGACATGCATGGCCTAAGAGACTAAAAACAAATTTCAATGCAACCATGTATGATCAAATGCCACCGACAGCCCATTATAATAATGTTAGCCAGAACCACAAGACAAAAAATAAATATCAACCCAACATCAAGGCATGGTTGGAAACTCGGAAGTAATATTGTAACAAAAACGTATTAATTTATTCACTAGTCGGTTAATGTTATATTAAGGAAACAAACATGAAAAAAATACAAATTGAAAGTTGAAACTAATAGAAGAAACACAAATTGATAGACCGTGGTGGTGCATGCATGAGATGAAAAACAAACGTTGCATGAAAAAACAAATAGAAACAATGAAGAAGTAATAACAAAAAAAAAAAAAACATGCATGAGGGAAAGATAGTTAATTACCTCGGGGAAGCTTGTGGTTCTCGTTGTTCATCGGTCATGGTGGCCAATTAGGCTAGGCAAGACGATCGAGTTTCCGAGAACCAAAAGGGTAGCCACGGGAATGACGAGCACGCATATAGAGTCAGAAAGGAAGATCAGAAGAGAAAGAGAAAGACATGCATGAAAATGAAAGTAGCGGTTGGCATGATTTTTCTGTGTCTTCCTACTTTCCTATGATAATACAACAACGTTGTCATTATCTCTCACACCGGTTTTTAATGCCCAAAATACGGCTTTAGTTTGTTGCTCATTCATTGTTTCTTCTTTTTAATGCATATCTGAATTTTCTCCACCCTTTGATATATATAAATAAAATACTATTAAAATGGATAAAGAAGTTAGTCTACGAAATTAAAACAGTCAAGTTTAATTAAAAGGTTGTGGCTGGTTGGAGAAATGCTTAATGACTTATGAGCTTGTACGTAGGGATGAGCAACTTCTCTCCCTCCCACGTCTTTGGCACGTGGAGGTGAAGCCAACCAATGACAACAAATGCCTTTAGTATTTTATTTTATTTTTATAAATGGCTTTATTAGTTAATTGTTTGGAATCATCCTCACCAAAAAAAAATGTTAATTGCTTGGAACGACGATATCCAACCTATAATTAACAAAATCTGCCTATATTTCAAAAACAAAAATTTACTCTCTCTACAAAATTAATTTGTATTTAATTCTTATATACCAAAAAAATTATTTAAAATCTCAAAATGTGATTTACCATTGTGATTTACCATTGGAGTGAAAAAAATGGAAAAAATATTGATAGTGATATAATATTGAGGGGTTCACAAAAAAGATGACTAAGATCTCAAAATGAGATTTTCTATTGAAAATGCTTTAAAAGGAAAAAAAAATTTACTAGCATGTGAAAAATTGTAATATTCATAACATTTTTTTTTATCTTCACAATAATTTTTTTTATTTTCTTAACTAATTTCTTAAAAATATTAGTTAACAAAATCCAATTAACAATATTGTAGGCAGAATTTTAATCAATTTGAGAAAATTAGCAAAGTTTTTTTTAAAAAAATATGTATATATTTTGAAAAGTGTGGGAAGAATCCACATGTGTATATTAGTACCTATGTCTGTTAATTTCCTTTTAAATATCGATTTTTTTAGAAAGGTTTACGCACCGCCGTTAATTTCTTTTAAAATATTATTTTTTAGAAAGATATAGTAATCTTAATAAAAAAAATCAGAACATTAATTATAGCTCTAACCCAATGCAGTGAAAGAAAGCCTTGCTTTCATATGCATAAAGCCAGACAGCCTTAAGGAGAAAACGTCTCGGTTTGAAGCAAGTAAAGAATAAAAAATGGAAGAAAAATAAACAATTAATGATTGTAATTATTTGTTATCAGAGCATCTTAATCAAGAGATGCTTAGTTATGAGATTTTTAAACTTAAAGAATCAGTTCTTATAATGATTCATTATAAACGTGTTAATTCTTTATATAAACAAACATTTTTATATTCTTAAAGTTACATCATTGAAAAGAAAAGTTGAAGATCTTAAATCACAACGTTCACCAAAAATGAGTTAAATTATTACCCATGTCTAGTCATCTCAGGGATGAAAGCAAGAACACACAGTATGCATTTCCTAAAAGGACACCAATGGTCGACCTGTTAACAGACTTGCTCTTGTCAAGAGAAGTCATTCCCCAATTCAAATTTACAGGCTTGGAAATTCAAATAAAACTTTATCACGCAATAATAAGTAATATGTAATTTACAATGGGAAAAGGTTGCTAAAGTAGTGGGAATATCAGTTGTTACAAATTAACTAGGAAGTTGGAACAAAACTTCAGTCATGAAATTAATTTCCGCATGATAGTGCTAATGGACATTGCGCGTTATCAGTCCCTCAAATATAGTATAGAGGTCCTTGTTTTCAGGCCCAAATAACTCATTAGCTTTCTGTAGTGTTTCCTGCAATTTCACACACACACATACAAGTGGCAATTAATAGAAATTTAGATATATTGGGAGGGAAGCATGGAAGAGGGAATGAGGCAGAGATATTACCTCTTTAGTTTGTTTATGAGAATTCAGTTCCTTAACATTTGCCAAAAATGCACCAAACTGCTCATAAGATAAACGACTCCTAATAATAACAAACAGGAGAAAATGAATGAAAATTCAATAGAAAGTTTAAGTATCATCAAACACACTTTGACATTTGTGCTAACAGATTGAAGTGCCGTTTCACTTAGAATTCCAACCCCTTCCCGAAAAGTTCAAATAGATTTTTGTATTATTATGTAACGACTAAAAGAGATTATTTTGACTTAAGTAGCAAAAAGAAATTGAATCTATTTCATAAATGTCATGTTAATTTGCAAATTGTTTGATAGCTAAAATTACTTATTAAAACGAGCAGCCTCACCTAACTTGGCGAAAAAACTCTTTTCCATCCACGCGTGTTCGTCCTGAGATAACAAAATTAAAACCAGTGAATGAGCCATTGTTATGAAAAAATGTCAATAAAAATCTGGTAAATAGAAATGCAACAAAAGCAAGGATCTGAAGGAAGTCTCACCAGTTTGTGACCCTACTGAAGACCTATCATCAAACATTCCTCTTGAGGTTGAAAAGGAAATTGCATGGCGCCTTGGAGACACAGGCTTAGATGATGTTCTTGTTGGGGATACCAATGCAGACATACTAGGAGGGGAACCAGGGGGAGTAATTCGAGGGGTGCTAGTTTGAGATGCTAAGAGGAGATTATGTGATGCTCGAGATTTTGAGCCTGCAATTTTGGAAATACACAAGAATGGTGAAGATATATAGCATATTTTTGTTCACTTTTCAGCAATACCAAACCAAAGATAGGCACCGTATATTGTGTCTATTTTGATGATACACAATTAAATATATGTATGCTATTGCCCCATTTGATGATAATACTAGCTCACCATCAGACTCACGATCCTCTGCTAAATAATTTCCCATATCAGAAGTGTTTATTCGCATCGAAGATGTTCTAGAAGAAAGCGTTGAAGATGCATCATCATCTGCAATCAAATAAGAACTTATCAAAACCAAAAATGAGAAAAATACTGCTTATATTATTCACAGTAAGATCAAAATGCTACCATGTTGGGGATTCTCGGCCAAATATTATGTTATAAAACTAGACTAATAAATCAAAAAAGAGTTTCTATGAACAATTAAGTAAATTTCCAAAACAATTCTTCGGTGCTACAAGTGGCACGCACACCACATGGGGGTCCATCTAATCTAGACTTCAAGTATGAATGTCGATTTGGAGAATTTCTTGTACATTTTGTTTATGTAATTAAACTTAACCAATATTTAACAACAAGCACATTAAGTGTTACTAATTAGAACAAAAATTTGCGTAATTATTTAATGTAAAGTAACAATATATGTTATATATTAATTTAGATTACACAATATATGTAAACATGTACACAAGCACTCCTCCCTGATTAATTTGACCAATTGGTGGTGATATGAGTTTTGACACTAAAGAATTATACTACTTTACATACAGGAAGCAACAGAACCACAAATAGTAAAGGTGAATAATGAATGGAAGACAAGTTGAAAGTAGTCAAGGTACCTCCAAATTGCGATGTGGAAGTGAAACTTGCTTGACTGTGTAACTTAGCTGCAGTGTCCGGCGTTCCTTCCTGTGCCAAACTCAAATGCAAAGCAAATGTTACGTCCCCCGATAACATTTGAAATAAATAGCAAAATGAGAAATGTTAGCGGTACTTAATTCATTAGAAATTATCATTGTAGGATTTTTTTTTCATTATTCTCTCTCCTGATTTAATATATGTATATTAAATAAGAGATAAAACTTATCAAAATTGATAATTTTCAATAAATTCTAATCAACCATAAATATAATGTTTGAGAATCAATCATAAATATAATGTTTGAGACAAGATGTGAGAGAAAATATAGTAGCAGTCCTCCCCTGTTATTATCTTCATAGACAATGTAAACATGGTAATTATTAAATTTTTTAAGTGAAGTTTATAATTAATGATCCTTATATAAAAGAAAAGGGGAGTGGAGATAAAGAAATGAAAAAAAAGACAGATCGAGCATATTACACAAAATTAATTAATCAATTGAACTGATTTAAATAAACAGTACATGATAATTACTAAATTCAGTAAGATATGAAGCTAGCCCAAGCAATGCTACTAATTAAGATACTGAAGCTTTTTTTATTTATTTGTTTTTATACAACTGAAGCTTAATTAGTTATAGGAAAACTATCATGATTTAAATTGATATATCTCAAAAGGTTCTCGTTCACAGAATCCTATTAGTAGATACAGTTTTTTCTTGAACTGGTTTAGTATTTCACAATACTCGAAGATTACTAAACTAATAAATTAAGCCAGGCCAAGATAATAAATAAATAATATAAAAAAAACTTCTTCAGTACACGAAACAGCTACTTTTGCACAACAACTAGAACCATAATAATAATAATAATAATAATAATAAGATATTAGTTAATTAAAAATAAGGGTTAATTATATTTTTATTCCCTTAAATTTTTTAGATTCTCATTTTTACTTCTTCAAAAAAAATTTGACAATTTTTAGTCCTTGTTAATTTTTCATCGGTATTTCTAATCTCTCTACATGTTTTTTCATTTTAATTCCATATTTATTTTTATTACTCAAAATTAATTTATAGTTTATATATTTTTATTTTTTATTTATTTTATATTTAAGATTAATTTTGAACAATAAAATAATTGAGGAACTAAAAATGAACCAAAAAATTTAGAAGAAGTAAAAGTAAAGGCAAAAAATTAATGGAAGATTAAAAATTGTTAAAAAAATTGAGAGACTAAAAATTTAATTAAATCTAAAAATAATAATCAAAATAAGTTTTTAATAAAAAAAAAGTATTGATTATATTTTTTTATAAAAACTTTAAACTTTGATTTCCTTAACCATGCACACCCTTGTTAACATTTTTATAATATACTATAATAAAATAAAAAGTAACGTACAGAAGTATCTTCATCCTCGCGAAGTGATTTCATAAGCGTCTTTCTGAAAGTCTCCAACTGCATTGAGAAACCACCCATGACCCATTAGTCCAACAACAACTGCATGCAATAAAAATTCAGATTTGAGAAGAAAGCAAAGTACGTAATTTTGCACCTTGGAGACATCTCTGGTGAGCTTTCTCACTGTGTTGGAAAGCGAAGCGTTCTCCTTCAGCAAATTCTCCTGTGATAATAATATCAAGCAAAAATGAAACATAAATAAAAGAATTGGTTAGAGTAAACTGAACCGGGTTCAGGGACCGGTTCGGACCTTGTCTTGGTCGGCTCGGGCTAGCTTATCGGCGGCTTCGGAGAGAGCGGCGTCGATGGACTCCACCTGAGACTGGAGCTCGGCGATGAGCCGGTTCCTATCGGCGAGTTCGGCGCGTAGAGCGGACGACTCTGATTGGAGCGCGTCGACACGTGTCGACAGCGCAACGGAGGTGATCTTGCGGGCCACATCGAGCTGCTCGTAAGGATCGGACGGTAGAACATTTAGCAACTCCTCCGGAAGATCCACCTTCGAACCACTCGATTCACTCACCAGCATCTTCCTCTTCTGCTCCTGTTTCTTTTTTCTTTTCTTTTTTTTTAATTTTGGTTATATTATATAGTACAATTCTTGTTCAATTTATTTTATTTTGGATTTATGTGCTACTATCATATTTTGTTAATGAATCTGAGAGGAAGGAAGAAGGATTGGAATTGGATAGTGAGATGACACAGATGAGTGTCTCGGAAGACGTTTTAACTTTATCTCTTCTTTTTTTTTTTTTCTTTAATGAATGAATTTCTTAATTTTGTTTGATGCCAAAACTTGTGGCCTGGTAACGTTTGAATAAGGATAGGACTTTTGAATGAGAGACAAGAAGACACAGTGGTGGATATTGGCTCTGTAACTTCTGTGACTCATAATAACTCACAATGCAAGAATTTATTTAGATGTCACTGTTTTGTGCTTACTTTATTTGATTTTGTTACCTACCTCCTCAAATGGCCAAATGGGTCACCAGTATTTTCGTAATATCAGAGCAGGGGCATTTATCTTTGACAAAGGACACAATAGCCCTAACTGGATTCAGAGGCTGCATTCACAAGCAAGAGAACGAGAACACACAAGGACCAGGTAGCAACAAATTGGACTACAAATATGAAATAAAGTCTCTCCATTGGATTAGATTGAATTGGAATGATAATATTGAGTATCATATGAATAAAGATAAAAGTATTAAGATTTTGAATTTAAGTTTAGTATCAAGAAGTTTATTTATGATTTATTAGTTAAATCTCTTAAATGTTTAACTTTTCTCAATTTTTTGGCAGAATCATTTTTAATAAAAAGAAAATGAGGTTGAAATGAGATAAAAAAAAAATAGAGTTAGTAATGACTGATAATATACACTTGAAAAATCATTATTAAACCATTACTTATACTTTTAGAATTGAATTTTTTAAAAACTTTTAACATGATTTTTCGCTGTTTAATATAGTTAAAAATGATTGCAGTGCACACCTTCTTTCTTTTTGCATTTTTGTTGATAAAACATCTTCAATCGATCGATAGAGTTGTTTCAGAACAACTTGTCACCTTGCTGACCTATTTTTTACTTGGTCATCATGTTTGCCTGATCTACCATTGTCTAACATTGCATATGACATCTTCTCAATAAATAAAATAAAAATTGCATACACGCAAGGTCAATTCTTCAGTGTTGCATTCTTTCAATGGCAAATACATCTGTGTCCAACCCAAGTACACCTGTAAGAGTAACGTTATGTTTGGATTGAAGTTGAAAAAATAATTTTGTGAATTCTAATATATAATGTGAATTTTAATGTACAAAATAAAAAAGAAGAAAATTGTTACTTTGAGGCTAAAATACTTTTAAATTCTTTCATCTGAAATTTAAACGTGCACTAAAATATATGCTAATATGTAGATGTTTCTTTTGATTTTGAGTGGGATTAGATGGTTGCATGGCATGGGCCTAGCACAGCATACTTCGACTGGGATGGGCTTTATATGCCGAGCACCTTGCTCGCTACTTTGGACTTCCGAAATCGTTTCCCTTCCGGAATTCCAAAAACAATATGGAAAGTGCATGAAGTGTTATCGGCTACTTGCTATCATGGACATTTATTCATCTGGCTAACTGACCCCAAAACCATCCATTGGGCTGTTAGATATTTAATCTTTGGCACTTACTATTTACATTTTTCTAAAGAAAAAGGGTATGATGGGCAATTAAATATAAAAGGGGGAGATGAAGGTGTACTTAGAAAAAAAATGAGGGTGTAAGTAGAAATTAACTTGGTCTTTTTGTTGAATAAAGGACCAGATGGCCCAGATGTATAGTTATTGATTAAGGTAACGATGATTTGTTAGTGCTAATTAATAATGACGAGTTTTGTAGGGTTGAAAATTTGTGTCACCTTCATTTCAGACTTTGAGATGGGAAACGAAACCTTAAGATTTTTTCCTGCATTTAGTGGGCCATTCATTACTGACCCGTTAATGAATGCTTTTGATTGCTCACCAGCTCCTTAAGGAAGAGCATAAAAAAAAAAAAAAAAATCAGCTCCTTTATGACCATAACTTTTTGTCGATCATTTAGAGCCAGAAATCTGAATGATGTACAAGTAGATTTTCTCTAAGTGTTCCTCTTATCTTTGGTTTGAAGCTGTTGTATAATAACTGACCAGATCTTTTCACGTCATTGTTGAAATTTCACAGCAAAGGAGCATTTGGTGGGGCATTTTCACATTGGTAAATCTTAATGGTATGTCAATACAATATTTGAAAATCTAAGGTGCAAAGGTAATGTTTTAACTATAATTTATCTTTTCAACTTGTCAAAGGTAGGTTGTTCATATGTTAAGATTTCAGGATTACGAGAACATCTTTCATGTTACCTAATTATTATTCACTTTATCTCATTATAATATTCGTTCAAAGTTATTTTACATTGAAAAGATAATAATAAATAGATGAAAATGAATAATAATATTATAAAATTAATATTATATTATCATTAATTTGTTTATAAATTTTTTTATCCACCATTAATAATATAAGAAATATAAATAAAAAATATGTAATTAATATTATAATGAAAAGTTAAAATAATAATTATTTTAAAATAATTTTTTTCTTACACTACAATTACAAGACAGAAAAAAAAATAATTAGTATAGTTAAAAGTTAAACCAATAATCGTGAACTTACTCACACATTGTATATTCACGACCTTTGAGATTATGCTTTTCGGATTAAAATATTTGCCTTATTGAATATGTGTTCTTACTCAGACAGTGACAAGTATATTCACTAACTTTTAGTAACCAAAATAACAATCTTTTTATATGAGAGTAACCGTATATATTATATTTATATATAGAGAAAAAATATATGTTATAGCACGAAACATCTTTTTATATGAGAGTAACCGTATATATTATATTTATATATAGAGAAAAAATATATGTTAGGACATGAAACATCTTATATCAAAGTGACAATTAAAGTTAAATCGTATAATTATACATAAAAAAAATTAAATTTAATGTCAACAAGTTATCTAACTTTTTAAGTAATTATATAACATTAATTATTGATCTTGCATATTTGATTATATGATTTAAATTTAATTATTTCACTTTCACATAAGATACCTTATTTTCATATGATATGTTATTTTGTATCTTACTTAATTTAAAAAATAATAATTTAAAGTTAAAAAAAGTTTTATAAATTAGAAGTTGTTTAACAATTTTAACTTAAAATTCCCTTTCAAACTAAAAGCTCAATATCATTGTCGGACATGGTTAGTTCTAGATGAGAGAAAATGGCAGGTTATGGTATGCAAGATTTTTTTAATGCTACATTTCAATCAATTGTTTTTTTAAAGTTATTTTTCTCTTTTTTTATGAAAGTTAAATTCCTTATGTTTAAGAGTTTTTTTTAATTTATTAATTTGGCTCAATTTCTCTCATGCCACACTAGAATTAACACCATCAACATTGTCATTTAGTTTATTTGGAGAGTGATTTGTAAAACTTAACATAGTGTCATTTTTGTATATGTTGGGTAAATTATCACTTAATTTTCCTTATTTATTCTAAAGTATACATGATTCAAGTTTTATTTAAAAA
Source organism: Glycine soja (assembly GCF_004193775.1). Taxonomy (NCBI): domain Eukaryota; kingdom Viridiplantae; phylum Streptophyta; class Magnoliopsida; order Fabales; family Fabaceae; genus Glycine; species Glycine soja. The sequence continues at coordinate 7,778,750 of NC_041016.1, forward strand.
AAAACACAACAAAAGAAGAAGTACTTTTGGAATAATTAGACCATTAAAACTTTTGTTTCAATCATTTAAGACTTAAACAATGAATATATATATATATATATATATATATATATATATATATATATATATATTACCTTATTATTATATTAAAGAAAGCTGATAGATTGACCGTCCCACCTTATTTTCTTGTCGATTTAAACAAGTTAGCATATTAATATAATCCGTACATGAATTGACAAATGAGTCCAACCCATTTTGTGATCCCATCCTTTGAATGATACCATGTTCCTTTCAAGCCACCTGTCCCTTCTTTTGGATGCTTCAGCTCTCCTTCCCATGGTATTAGTTTCTATACCGTGTTTGTAAACTGTACAGGATAAAGGGGACTAAAACACACACAACATATTCTTTGCACTTAATTAACTATTATGAAAAAGGTTTATTCGACCCCACACCTTATGAAAACTGAAAAGCATATTTGATTTGTTCCCACTACTTCTTTTTTTCTTTTTAATTTTTTTAGCAAAAATTATTGAAACAGACATGTGGGAATAGAGAATCGTTTATTATTATTGTTGTTATTATTTTCAGAAAAGAAGTTAAAACTCAACATTGAAATGGGTCCTGAACTAAGTCAAAGAGAGCTACAATGGAAAACACTCAAAGGGCGAAGGAAAAAAAGAAATAAAGAAAGCAAAGTGCAACGATAGTAATATGAGAAAACTCTAATGTTATATGCTTTATTGTATTAATTTTTTAAATTCATGTCGTAAATATTTTTAAAATTGTATATATTTAAACATTTTATCATTAAATTAGTCTTTTAATAATTTAATTTATTATTAAATTAGTTTTAAAAACAAATGTCCCAACTTTAACTTCCAAAAACAATATTGTATGACGATACTTTAGACTTTTTAAAAAATAATTTAGCAATTAAAATTTTAAAAATTCAAATAATCAGATGTATAACTCTAGAATACTAAATGCCTAAATTAATTTCAGTATAATATATATAAATTACATATAACTCTATCAACTTGATTATCTAAATTAATTTTATTTATTAAACTTCGTTAACACTAACATATTTTAATTTTGTGCGTAAACAATAACTTTTTGAAAGTAGTAATAACGACGATTGATTTGATCATATACTTATATGGATCCGCTTCCTTAAATTAAATTGCTCGAACCTAATGAATATTTTTTTGAGGTACTGTGAATCTTACCTTTATTTCAAGTTATGCTACTAAGAATTCTTCTAATACAGAACAACGTACAAGACAAAGTTATCCTCTTGCAAAATTATGTTTTGGTTGTACACAACACAACAAATATTATATAATTTTCTGACATATTTAAAGATGAAACAGCATATATTATGAATTGCGCGCGCATTATTTATATATCATGGAATCATTTTAATTACTGAAACTGGTATGACTTGAATTTAGAATGTTCATCATGCATTACAATGCCAACTATATGCCTAGGTGTCCAAGTTGTAGTTTAACATAAGCGTGTTAAGGATAACATGTTTTGGCGTGAGTTTTAGTCTTTTAGATCCACGCATAGCCAGATTTTCACGTCAAAATCGTAAGACGCAAAAGTTACCAAACACACGTTGGAAATCTATTTAACACTCTTTTTACGTGTACAATCTCCAATACTGGCTCGGGATGCCAAAAGTAGCAATGTTCCAATTCTTTACACTGGTGTTCAATGGTGATGATCACTTGTAAAGATTCGAACATCTAAATAAGCAAATTGGTAGAATAACTATGCTTATTGGTAAAATAACGATAGTACATGTTTAGGCAAGTGTGAGACGCAAGATCTACATCCAGGGTCAATGGCTCACGCAAATGGCCTAAGACTGAGGTGAGAGATTATTGAGCTTTCAGCATCCAAACGAAGCTAGTATTGAGGTGTATGGCTTGCTAGTGTTATCAACCATTATGCACAAACTTAATTAAGCCATGTCCAAAACAAAATTCAAGTGACATTGAGTAAATTGTTGAAACGTAGAACCATTTTTTAGTGTACAATAGTTGTATTGATGTTAGAACTTAATATCTCATGTATATTACTCAAATCTCATCACTAGACTAACCTTGTGATTTTGAAATGAATAACCATCATAATACATGCATAAAGACCTTTGCTTGCGAGGATATTCATCTCACCCAAAAAAAATATACCATCTTTCCTTCATTTGCCACATACACATCATGCATTATAATTGTGCGAATTTAGTCTTTTAAGATTTAATTGTGAATTAGGTTATCTAAGTATCACAATTATATGATTTGATCCTTCTGTTACACTTTCATTTAATATGTAATCAAATTTTTTTATGTGACATAAGATAATAATATATTAATGACATGATAGTTAATGTATTATTTGACATGTATATTAATCTAAATTAATCATATTTTTAATTTATTTGGTATCATAATTGTAAGGGATTAAAAATACAATTAAATCACATTCACATATATGTTAGATAATATGTTAGCTATCACATTATCATCTAGTGTCATGTTAACAAATTATTAAACTAATAATTTGAAGTCCCAACAACAACAACATTTTATGCCAAAAAAAAAAAACAACAACAACTTACACACGTCACATTCCACAAAGGCATTGAACATACTTAAAACATATTAATTAAGGTTTATATTAGGGTGTGTTTGATAGAGAACGATGTTAAATAGTGAAAGTGTGAGAAATGAAAATACATCAAAGAAAGATGAAAGTGAGGGTAAATAACAAAAGGAAAAAGTAAAAAAAAATAGAGATTGAACAAATATTTATTTTAACCCATAAAGGAAGCATGTTTATTTAAAGGTGTGACAAAAAAAAATATTTGACGAAACAAATTTAATGATTGTATAGTCAATTATATAAATTACATAATTCATTATGTACAGTTACCAGAAAATAAATTATAAATCAATAATCACCCAATCGACCATGCGAGAAACATGATTAATTATGTTGCTAACAATAGAGAAGATGCAACAGATAGAGCAGAAAACAAATAACTATAATTTGTTTTGGGGAGTGATAAATTTTGGCACTATACAGACATAGACAATGAGACTTTAAAAGTTAAATAACATGAGTCTCACTTTTTTTTCACACATTTCAAGTACCTTTTACACCCACCAAACATCATTGATTCTCCACTTTCATCTCTTTTCGCTGAAAGTGTTTTCAGTTGTTTTTTATCCTCTTAAACCAAACACTACCTAGTCTGTCTAGTTTGATTACGGTTCTTAAATTTTTTTTTAATGGTTTTACATTATCAGATTTATTTGATGTTACGCGTGATACACATTATAAAGTTTTATGATAATTTTGATTAAGGTTTCACTTGAAAATCTCTTAATTTGTTAAATTCACTTTCGTGATGAAGAATAAAAAAAAGTAATATTAAAGTGTGGTTTAAAAAATGACATACGAACTTGTGAATTCTCTGGGATGTTGGTTTGTTAAAATTTTAACCTTTTTTTTAAGTTTTTAAAATTTCTTTGATTTGATATTGATCCTTTATCTCTTTACGCTTTTCAATTTGTTCCGTTTTTGTCATATACTGATTTTAGTAGTAAAAAACTACTAAAGTTTCTAAAAACTATAATAATGGACAAAAATTTATAGCAGTAAAAACAACAAAGGATAAAATGGACCAAATCAAAATATAAAAAAAATGTATTACAAAAATAAAATAAAAAGTTATAGAATCAAATTGAATAAAAAATAAAGTTGAAAGATAAGAATACTAATTTTGTGATAAAAAATTAATGCTGAAAATTGTAACTAAATATGCATAATAATTTATGCAATTATATTATTAAATTTTGTCTATTACTTTTGTAATTAATAAATAACTTCTCATTTGTTTTTTAAAGTGAATTTTCAATTGAACGGTATTAATTTTTAAATAAAAAAATCCAATGAGACAAGAGCCGGTTAAAGTGGGTAAGTGTTTCTGTTTGAGTAAGCAATGGAATGATTGACCAAAACTGCCCCTGCTTCATTCGAACACTGACACCCATGAAGAGAGGTGAAATGTCCATTTCAACCCTTACTTTTTAATGTATTGCATGGCCATCTTCTTTTGTTTATCTTTTATAAAGATTGGCTTTGATTTTATGGATTATTATTTTGTGATTGAGATATTATATATTTTGTACAATAAAAATGTTCAAAAGTTTATACAATTATAAGAGAGATTAAAAGAAAAGAGACAGGAGTATAAAATAATAAGATGAAAGATGTGATGAAAAAATTAATGTTATAAAAGAATATTATAAAAATATATTATATGAATAATATAAAATAGGTTAGAGAATGATTGCAGGTTAGAAAATAAATGGATGGTAAGGGAACAGCCAAGTTGAGTTGCTCTTTAAAAACTAGATAAAAATGAATTATTCAACAACATTCATTATTAAGAGCATGAACGAAGCCATGTGAAGTGCCAAATCATTTTCCCTTTATTATACAACATGCACACATATTAATTTCTAATTATAGTATGGGTAAAATCGTGTGGTTTTTCATTTGATATGTACTATAGTTCAGAATATAATGTCTAAATACACTATTAGGCTTTCACTAGCTAATTACCTTGATTAACATAGGACACCAGATGGAAAGTCTCCCATGTAAAATAAATACATTGAACAGATTAAGAATTCCATGTAAAATTATTATATATTAATATAATAAATAACCACGATATATAGCAAGTAATATAAATTTTTCAATGATCATTCTGTAACATGGTTATCAAACTCTTGAGTTAATTTGTTAACTCTTACGAGTTTATCAATTCACTTATCTTTGTGAGTTGATTCTTAAATAAATTCTTTTTTTAGTAGACTCTGGTAAACTTTACAAACTTTAAGTAAACTCGTTATATTCTCGAGTTTATTATCAAATCAGCAAGTTAAAAAAATTAGATCAAAATATAAATCATTTTGGATTATTTTCTATCTATTTTGTGTTCAATATACCTTCATTTATTGTGTTATTCTCAAATACAAAAATTCTCACCTTTAATAACATCAAACTCTTGTTCTCTAATAACATCAAATCCTCGATGGGAATAATTTATCATTACTATAACATCTACAAGTTATTATCTAGTAGTGATGCATTATTAGAATTAGTTATTTAAGTATTGTGAAATTTATGATATACTATTTTTTTATTATACTGTTGAAATGTTTAATGGGTATATATTATTTATAGATATTTTGTTATTATTTTTATATGAAGTAAATTTTTACGAGTTTACAAGTCGAGTCTATGAAACTCTCACGAGTTTACGTAAATATAATAGTCATATTCTATTTGAACAAAAAAATCTATAAAAGATATATGTGATCTCCTAAAAAAAAAAGACAAGTATTTATTTTACTTATTTAAGGCTACCACATTGAATTGTCTATACTTAAATATATACAATTTTATTATAGTTAGGGGTGTATTGGAATAGACTTTCAAAGGATTTTAAAAAGATTTTTTTTTTATAAAAAAAAGTGTTATGATATTCAATTAGGATTTTTAAATAATATAAATGAGTCTTATGGTATTTAATTAAAACTTTAAATACTTTTTAAGGAGGATAGCAAAATCATGTGCTATTGAATTAGGATTTTTTTTTTATAACTTATAAAAAGTCTTTTGTATTAAAAAATATATAAATTTTGATGGTTTTTTTTTTTTAAAGATTTCGATGGATTTTATCAAACTTTTTAATATAAAACATCTATCAAACAATCTCACTTAAATCCTTAAGATTTTACTAGACTTTTTTCTTTATTTTTTTGTTGGTTATATGACTCTTTTTTTCTCATCACATATATTCTCCTCTTTCTTGAATATTCTTCCAGATGTGTATGTCATATATATTTTTTCAATTCTTTTGAAATAAAAAAATGTCAAATATACTCATTCACTATGCACTTTTCTCTTTATTTTTTAAATTAAATTAATGTTTGTCTTATGTACTAAAATTAACTACATTGTTATTATATTAACTATGTTCATTACCTGTTTAACACTATTTTTGTGATTATCACCCTTAATTTTATCATCCAAATAACTTATTAACCTTTCTACTAATTTTCTACCATCACTACTCCCTTATAACATATGTTTATTAATTCATCCCATTTAAACATATCTTTAGATTTATCATGAAATGATGGTAGTAATTAAAAGAATAAAAAAATTAACGTAAAATTTTAAATCTATTATTCAAATCTAAAAGTGTGAATGAGAATATGCTATTACAAGAAATGTTAGTATAGAAGAATATAAAACTAAAATCAATATAATTATTAAAAAATTTAAAAAATTATACTGATTTTATTTTTTTTAATTCAAACCTCATCAAATTTTATTATTTTTTTCACTAACTCTTGTAATTTTGAATGTTTTTAAAAAATTCAAAAAATTCTTTTAAATCTTATAAATCTATAAAATTATTTTAAATTTTTATGATATAAATTCATTAAAATTCAAACCATCATAAAATTTTTATAAAAAAATATGAAAAATCATAATATTCCTATACAATCTTTAAAATCCATAAAACATTTTTATGTTAATTTTTTTTAAAAAAAAATCTAATTCAATACACCCCTAGATTAGATTTTGGTCTTCCCAGTGTATCACACGTTAACTTTGATAATTATCTCAAAACAATATGTGTGACATACACCATAACAACATATAATGAAAAGCCTTTTTATTTTATTATTCAATTACATACTATTATACATAATATAGTTATTAATTTTTATAATTGACATTTAAAATATATACTTACGATTATTTCTAGTTAATTGATAATATAAAAATCCTTACCATATGCATGAATGTTTAGAATTGCATTTGCAAATCGAAGTATACCCTAATTTCCACGTCAAGTAGATAAAAGATCACTATTAACGTGTTTATTTGTGTTACTTAGTCATGTTGGTTGATGTCATATAATATAAGTTTTTTTTTAAAAAGACATGCAAGCTACAGTATTTTAAATTATTGTGTTTTGATGTGTATTTTGAGTTTTAAACTTAAGTCTTATATGGGTCAAAAATAATTTTTGCATTGATTAAAATACGTGTTTGGATCTACATTGTTTTAGAAACACGTATTGTTATATTTTTAAGTCTAAGATGTTCAGATGTATGTTGGAAACATAATTTTGAAATTTGGACTCAAGTTTAGCTGAAATAATTAAAAATAATTTCTCCATCACCTTAAACTTGAGTTACAAAATGTATTTTAAATATATCCCTATTATCTTAATGGATAGCAACAATTAAATACATAAACATGCATATTTTGATAATTTTAAACCAAAATCAATTTTAATTGAAAGTTTTTAAATAATTTGTATGATAAAATTAGTTTATTTAAAAATTTCACTTTCCAACTGACTCACGTTTATTTAAAATTAGTTTTATAAATTACATTAATTCAAAATTAATTTTATAAGTGCGTGTTCAAACAAGCACTTTAGCTTCAGTGAATGCGAGTCCAATTTTGAAGGACGCCAAATAAAACGTGCATCACATTGATGTAAAAAATCACATCTAAATAAAAGTTACCAACATACTAGAAATCACATAAAAAATAAACATTACATAAATACCAAAACTCTTTTCATAACAGGTATTTTCTTCTTAATCCTAAAAACTGTTACTGTAATTTTATTAACTTTGAGACATTGGATGTCTTTATAAGCATTTTCGCAACTTTCATCTACTAAGCTCAATTGTATTTGGTTATGACCAAAAAAAATCATCTATATTTTAGTGTAATTCTTACAGTAGTTTCTTACGTTTGGACTATTTCAGACCAACAATATTTCTTATTTAAAATATCTGTTGATAATTTACTACTAGCAATATTTATTGTCCAGTTTGAATTCTTCCATGGGAGTGGGAGTAGATTAGTCAGCAGGGAGTAGGTGATCATTTTTTTTATACTATTGATATAAAATATCTGATTCATAATTTTTAATAAGATTTTTTTTCTTAACCGTCCTTTATTACAATAAAAATATACTTTAAAAAGTCTATACAATAAGAATGTAAAATTTTCAATGGTTTAAAATACTAAAATTTTATAATAAATGAGTTATTGCATAAATAAATACTTTTATTCCCAAATATGAACAATTGCAAAGTTTAACTACTAATGAACTAAATCTTTTCTTTTATTCTTCTTTGTCTCAAAAACTTATTTCTCGAATTTTGGAAATAATACTTTTAATAAAATAATAATCTTAGTGAATAAAGCAAATTTCAAAAAAATTTGCAAATAATATTCTCATTCGGTGTGGTAATCGAAAAATTCAATCATGATATATGCAAAATTAAATTAAAGTAACATATACATGTTTATAAAACATCCACACAAAATTATAATACCAACAATTCACTAAATTCAATTCTTAAACAAACAAATACCACAACTTAGTAGTTTTGAGAATCACTAGACTTAATTGTTTAATTCTTAGAAGCGTTTGGGATCATAAATTTTTCAAAAGGTCTACGAGTCGAATTTATATTGCATGATGTCTCAGTGTCTCTTTTATCATAAAAATATCTCATGTAGATTCAATTCTCAAAACAAGCATAAATTTTTTATTCAATTATTTCAACGATATTAATATATCACGACGCAAAAATTCCATATATATATATATATTATCACAAATATTTTAATTCAAACAAATTTTTATACTAATAATTTTTGAACTAAAATTAATAACAATTATTATATTAAAATTTTAAAATATTCCAAATAAGTTTTTGTCATCCACAATACTCAAATTCAAAACTTAACATAAAAAAATGAAGTCTAATATCACTTGGATCAAACATTGATTAGTATCAAGTGAGATTTTCATTATTACTACTACTTCTTTCTCATGATGTTTAAAAATATTACATATAGATTAAGAAATATTTAATAAAATTAAAATTTATTATATCCTTATTTAATGTCTTAATCTCTAATAATGCTTATGTTATTAATATGGGATATTAAATAATATATTTAAGAACAATGTATTAATTAGATTTTAAAATGTTAAAATATTAAATATTTTTAAAAAATGAAAAAGAGTGCATAATGATTTAGCAGGCTAACCTCTCCTACCACTTTTACACATCGTTGAAGATGGCCAAAATATACATCAATTTTATTTTAATAGAAAAAAGAAAAATCTTGGAAATTGCAAAATTATTGGGCAACCTCACCTGGACCCCACCGAGAATGACAACTAACCGAGCCTACACGGTGCCGTTCCCTGACGTCAAACAGAGTAAGAAAGGAAGAAAAAAGAGTGTGACGTCGAGCGTTAACGGAAAGAACCCGTTCCACTTGTGAAATGAAACCCACTATCTCTCTCTTCACGCGCATCGCAAAGTAGGTGGAAACCCACCTTTGTCTCCTTCCTCTTTCTCCCCTATATATTACCCTTCACCCTCTCTCTCCCTTCCTATACCCGACCCCCTCTCTCTTTTCTTCCCATTTTGCCCCTTCCTCCTTTCCTTGTTTCCGAGGAGGGCCAACCACATATGCTAAACAAGGAAACTAAATTCTAACCTCCTTCAGATCTACACCACCCTTCTCTTTTTTTTCCAGTTTCATAAATTCTACACCATGGGCACGGAGGTTCTACGGCCACAAGATTGTTTCACCCACCGCATCGCTGTTCCACCGGCGGGGTTTTCCCGGAGAAGAACCTCTGGGACACACAACAACAATTACTTCAGGGGCACGCGGAAGCCGGTTACCCGACCCGAACAGAGAAAACGGGTTGTGGAGAAAAGGCCCAGCTTCGATGATTCGAGGTTTTCGAGGTTGGAGATGGAGAAGGTCACCATTCTCCGGAGGGGGGAGTCGCTCGATTCGAAGCTGAAAACCGGGGCTTTGAAGAAGGAAGGTGACAATTTGGTCGTCGTTGGTACCCAGAGGCTCGGACCTGACCCGGATATGGTTCAGAAGCAGATCCGGATCGTGGATTTCAGGTCCGGACGCCAGGTTTACGCCGGATCGGCGTTCTCGGTGTCGCCATCGCCGACCGCGCTGCCCTTGCCGTCGTTTTCGAAGAAGCAGCCGGCGGTTGCGGTTGCCGACTCCGCGACCCGTGATCTCAGGCGTCTTCTTCGGCTTGAATGAGCCGATTCGCGTCCATTTCTGGGTTTCGGGTCCCAATTTTAACCTACCTTGGCTTCCTTTCTTCGTTCTGTTCATTAATCTAGAATCTTCTGCTTCTCCGTTACGCTCCCTCTGATTTTGGAGTCCTGACCTGACCGTGATTTTTTTAAACGGGAGGGCGGATCTGGAATTGGGGAAAGTTTGGGGGCCAAAGTGTTAATAAAAGAAGTTTGGATTAGTTTATGACATCTTGTAAGATTGTAAGATCTTGTGGTTGTTGTGGTGGAGGTTGGTTGTTAAGGGCAAGTTTAGGTTGTAATTTCAGATTAGAATGGAGAAAATAAATAAACTAAAAGTAAAAAAAAAAAAGAAGAAGAAAGAAGGGAGGGAGATGGGGTGTTTGATTTGTAAAATTTCCGGAAGTGTATTATGGGGTTGTTAATTATGTGGGCTAAAAAGGGATTCTGCTTGTAGGTCTGTGTACCCACCCTTTTGTAATGTAAAGTGAAAAAATTAAAATAGGGAAATTTGGCCAGATTCAGATTATCTTTGACGTTGTTTCGTTTTTCTTACTAGTTTTGTTTACTTTGTTTCATTTTGAAATAATCCGAGAAAAAAAGTCTCCGTGAACAGAAAGAAAGAATTATCATGAATTAAATTAGAAAAACAAACTAGCTTATTATATACATAATAATATTGAAACAGTATAGGTTGCATGATACTGAATTATTTTCCCGGTGCATATTTTTTATCATGGAATGGTTGGCCTTGGTCAAGTCCCCACCATCTCACCAACGTTTGGTAGAGAAGATTGGGTTATGTTTTGTACATTTCCAACTGCGAAATATTAGTTAACATTCTCTAAAATAATTTTGATGAGATAAAAAAATACTCGGCCATAAAATCATGGTCTATAATTTTCTGTCTTTTGTTTTGAGGAGAGACGAAAATCCTCCATAATTTGGTGTGGTGTTTGGTGAAGAGTTGTGTCATTGTATGTTCAAATGTCAGCAGCTGTTGTATTTTTCTATTCTTATTGCTTCTGGCAGAAACCCAGGTTGCCTAAGCCTAAAGGCATTCTCTCTTTCTGCAGTTCAATTCAAAGACAGAACAAAATATTCAATTCCAGAAAATAAAAAGACAGCAAAATATAAAAATAAAAGAACAAATTTATTCCTTTCAAAAGAATTTAAAATCACTTAAAAACTACCCGTGGACAAGGAGAATCATGATACACTTTTCTCAAACTAAAATTTTTTGTCAGCTTTAACTTTTTTTTTCTCTCTTTATTTTAGTGTTGTGTCTTCTTTAATTATGACTGTTCCGTGTGAACGAAATTCTCAATTGATTCGGTGACTGTTTTTCTAAATTGATTTGGAAAAGAATTTGATTATGTAAAATAGTTTTGAATTGAAATAAATTTAGAAAATAAATAAATAAACTTTGTGGCGCTTTCTACTGTGGACCCATAGGTTAAATGGTTCACAGATGAACCACATTATATACTTAACGTGGAATTTGAATCATTTCTGATACAGAATGAATAATCTGATAAGTTTAACTTAATCTCAAAATTAATGTAAGGAGTGAGGGTTTGTTGCTCATTTATATGTTTTAATGTGAAATTATATTAATTGGAATTTGAATTATTTTTAATTAATTGACAAAAACAACCCAATGACGATCACAATGAATTCAAGCAGCTCCGCTGGATTTTTTTAAATTGTTTTTTTTTCTTCTTTTTATTAGAGTGACATGAATGCAAATGGGTTTCTAATTTGTTAAGTTTAGAGCATCTCTTTTTCTTTCAAGAGTTTTTTTGGTGAAGAAACTAAAATATGTATTTTTTTTTTAAGAAATTATAACCAACGGCTTCTTAATAATAAAAAATAATGTTTATTTTACACATAATTAAATAAAAATATAATTTTTTTAAGTAAAATTATATGTAAATATCACATCTTCGAAATAAAAAATAATGTTAAAAACATAAAAAGAATAACTTAAAAAATTCACTTATAAAATTTGGATCGAAATTTCCATCATATCGGAGATAAGTATTCCATTGTTTTTTTGGTCAGGAAATTGGTTCTGAAACATTGAAGGTATGGTTGTGCAACCAAAGGGAAAAGGTTTAAAATTTGGATTTTTTTTGTCTTTATTCCTTCTTCCTTGTACAATGTTTATAATTCTCACAAGTCACAACCGTAGATCCAGAGTTAAGAAGCAGACAATGCGCATTTCTTTTTAATTCTTCTTCTGCGTTGGGATTAGGTAACTGAGAAGGAGAGGACATGGTTGGAAAGAAGGGAGGTTTAGTAGTCACTTTTTATGTTATAGTTTGTATCTGTTTATCTTTCTTTTTATGCTTGTTGTGCCTTTTGATTTTTATTAATATTTTCTTTTGCCTATATAAAAAAAACAAGACCTGACAAAAACGTATCATAATGAACATATTCCCCAAAATAACATTAAGTAACGATGAGTGTTTCTATTTTTTATAATACTTAATAAAATTAACTGGAACAATTAATTGAAAGCTGAAAAAGAGATGGTAGCTAAAAGTTAAAAAAACTATTATATGGAATAATAAGTGTTTGGTTATATTATTTATTAAAGTAACTAAAAAATATAAAACTACAAAAACAAAAAGAATAATAAAAATTTACTTTAAATAGATAAGATTAAAAAGAAAATGTAATAAATATTTAAGGACAAAAATAAATAAATAAAAAAGTTAAAAATTAATATTTTAAAAAATAATACTTTAAATAGCATCTAAAAAAATATTAAAAATTATTAAAATGATTTATTTACTAAACAATCAAACAAATTTTTTAATTAATAAAAAAATTTAAAAATTAATTCAAATATCTTGTAAAATATACCCTTACTAACCTACTAATATCCATGGCCGAGAAAGGTTATAGTGTGTAGTGGTGTACAAATATTTTGGAATGTTGAAAATGACATTGGATTATCCTGCAAGAACTGAAGCAAATTATACATGCTACGTTCAAGAAGCATGAAAAGAAATGAGTATTGTATTTAATGTATTTTGTAGGACCCCCTACAAATAAATGAAGTTGGGTAAATGAATCTCAGATTCACAACCACCCAAGTAAAATACTAGAGTTTTTTGTTTAACCCCCCCTACCTATTCTTGTGTGGAAGATATTTTAGCCCAGTTCTCTGGAAGCCCATGAATTTCACAAGCCTGGTCCACACGACTATGGTACAATATAGTCTGTTGTTAGGTGCACCAGCATATTGCTTGTGCACCCTGCAATAAAATAAAATCCCAAAAATACCCTTAGGTGTTTTCTTCTTCCTTTTAAGTTACTTTTTTACGGTAGCACGCCCATTCTTTGTGTTCTCGGTTTCTTCTGATTTTTTCATTGTGGTGAGAGGTTCATTGTGCTGCTTTGGTCAAGGTGTAAGTTTTACGTAGGTATGACAGTGGTGGTTGTGATGATAGTTGGTTTGATTGCTAATAGAGGTACATCGGTATTATTTTTTTTTTCTGTGTAAAATACAGATTAAAGAATCCATAATAAACTTTTTCATAATTCAATGAAAAGTGCAGGAAACAAATTTTATATGGGGGAATGAATTTTTTCATAATGCAATGAAAAGTGTAAGAAGCAATAGTGTGGAAGTGTATGAACTTTTACCTCACATACATATAGGATACATGAGTATAAATGGTATATATGATAATTAAAGTTAAAAAAAAAAACAAATGAGAGTGTACTAAGAAAAAAAAGAGAAAGTGGACATAACAAAAGCCTGATTTGGTTGACTAACGTTTACGTGAATTGCACCTTTTACCAAGCCCATCTACACGTTATCCCCAATTTATTTTTTTCACTAGTATAGTTCAATGTTTTATTTTGATGGGTAAAATAATAATATTTGATTTTATTGAATATCATATTTATAAATTTAAATATTTAATCCTATTTTTTAAGTATTATTTATCTAATTAAATTACGTAATTTTTTAAAAAATAATTATATCAAGTTAAGTTTTTATTTATATATTTAATTCCTCTCACTATTATTGTTTAAATTAATTAATTCAAATTTAAATCCTAAATTAATTTTAAATTTTGAATCTTAATACATCATATAAATATATATTTTAAATAATTAACTTTTAAGCTTCTTAAAATTTTACTGTATCTCCATTTATTTATTTTTAAAATTTGACATAATAAGTCAAATAGATAAAAAAAAAATAATGTATGTTGATCTAACTATTTTTTTTATTTTCTTCTTTAATCTATTGTATTTTATTTTTTTAAAGACACATGATTTATTTTTATTTAATAATAACACTAAGACTAAAATATACTTTTCACCCTCATCATTTTTTTTCATTTAAATTTAGTCAAATTTAAAATTTTTCACTTTAGTCCTTGTTAGACTCATTTAATTCTTTCGCAAGTTCATCACATTAACTTTATTAACTTGATGACATGTGGCAATCTGTATGAAATTTCACATATCCACCACTTTAACTGAAATTAATATCATTTGGGTAAAAAACTAATGAAAGACTCAATTTGATTTAACATATACACTTACTACAGTGAAACTTTTTAATTTTAGAAAATTAATCTGAAATAAAAAATAAGATGAGAAATCAAAAATATATTTTAGCCTATTAATAATAAGCAGATTATTATTATTATTATTATTATTATTATTATTATTATTATTATTATTATTTAGTTTTAATTCATACAAATAACTTGCAAGTTATTAGTAAAGACTATAGAGGTGATAAAACAGGTTACTGACGTGGGTGGCAGGTTTTAGCAAACCAAACAAAAAAAAATTCAAATTCAATTCATATTTTTAAAATGAGGCCAAAACTTGATAAATTTCTATTCTTTTGGATTTCTTGCGAATTAAACCTAAATCAAATTATGATCTAATCAAACTTAAAAAAAAAGCTTTAGTTAAATTCAAGCTCAAAATTTAAATCTAAGCTCTAGTCTAAAAATTGGGCTGATATTTCCAAAAGCACTCTTGGGACTTCATAACTTGTGTGTAAATTTTGCAGGGTAGGTACTCAACGGGACATAATGGGCTAATTGTGTTCTGAGACTTAAAAAGATACGAAATTTGATTAGGTTCCTCAGGCACTCCTTATAATAAAGTTGATTTATGATCTTACATATGTCAAATACGAAAAAAAATTTGGATGGAATAATTCAGTAAAGAAATTCATTTTTTAAGAAATTTAAAATGATTCATGATGAAATAACTTATTTTGATAAAATATTTGAAAGGAGATTTAATTTTTAATATTTTTATAAATCATTTTGATTGATTAAAATAGTGAGATTTCAAATTTTTTTAAAAAATATAGAATTTGAAATTCTTTTTTTAGAGATGTTCATTTTAACTCATTTTCTTACTCGCGATTCTTTTGTCGCTCAACATTCGCAATTATGAGTGACCAAAGTTTTTACGGCCGACATTGACATAAGTTGTTTTTCACTGATATTGGCCGAGGTTTTTTCGGTTTAAATTTTTTTGTATGATGTTAACCAAAGTTATTTTTTACCGATGTCGACTAAGAATTTTTTTAGATGATGTTGGTTAGGGTTATTTTCTTACTGACGTCAGTCATGAGAATTTTTTGCTAACGTTGGCCAATGATTTTTTTTGCAGTTGTCAACCAGGTTTTTTAGTTGATGTTGATCAATATTTTTTTGGCTGACGTTGGCTAGATTTTTTCTACCGACATCGGTCATGACTAACTTTTGAGTAGCCACCTACTAGGGTTTTTCAGTCAACATCAACTAAGTTTTTCCTATAACATCCCAATTTTTCGTAAATAAATTTAAAAAGCTTTTTAGTAAAAAAATAAATAAATAAATAAATATAGAGCAAATAATAGGCTGAGTACCCTAGGTATAAATAGTTATGTTAAGTCAGCTGCCTCCTTTTTGGTCTCATTTTCGTTTTTCCCCTTCTCCTCTCAAAACCCTTTCTTTTTCCCGCAGCCCACCAAACCAGTCTCAGAAAAACGACGATCTCGAACCCGTTCACCGTTGGATCGTCGTGAAATTTGAGTATCATGTTCGCAACAGAATTCCGAGCATTCTCACCGTTGGGAATTTTGATATCATGTCTGAACTGAGAGAAACACCCTTCGCATTGTAGCCTTTTTCTTTCCCGCAGAAACCCAGAGCTGTCTTGGTAAAACTACGATCCCGGTTTCGTTAACCGTTGGATTATTGTGAAATTTGGATATGTTGTTCGAAATTCAATTCCGCACGCTTCCACCGTTGGGATTTGCGAGATAATATTCGTGGAAGGAGAAAAAGGAATCGCATGAAGACAGTATAAGTGGAGGTTTCAATCTCTTCTCCGTCTCTCTGACGTTTGGGAATTCTATCGGAGCAGTCGGAGGAATAACTGAAAGAATTTCAGGGAACCGCTAAAGATGTTGCTATCCCTGGCTGAAGACACGCGAGTCCGCTCAGAGGTAAGGGATGAGTTATTCACAGTTGGGGATTAGTGAGAACATGTGTAGGGATCCTTAGAGGATTAAATTGAGGTTTTATTTTGAGATGTTTATTAAATTGCAATTTTTCCTTTATGATTATAAATAAAATATTGATGTCCTAATGAAAATTGCTTGATAAATTGTGTTCTTGATATTTGTATATTTCGACCTATGATTTTGATATAATTGTGTAATATTAGTTAAGGGGTTTTAGTCCTAATGTTGTGATAGTGTTTTATATAAATTGTTATATTGAGGATATGAAATGATGATTCAAATTGTGAGTATGTGATGAATTGTAGAAGAATATGTTGCTTCGAGATTATAATATTGTTATTGAGATTGAGTATAAGTGTAAAGTTGAACATGTGTTAATTTGTGAGATACATGTAAACATGTGATGGTGGATTGTCACACTATGAGAAGTGAAATTGTGAATGAGTTCTAGTTGTGGATAAGTGTGTAGTTAACACTTGATGTGAAATTACTTGTGTTGTAAGCTATGAATTGTACAATAACCCGACCAGTGTTATCTTGAGAAAAGCGTTGATGCGCAGTGTTAAAGAGAAAATGTAGGTTTCCTATTTAGGAGCCAATGTTAAATCATAGTGCGATTGTGTTGAACGTGTTTAAAACACGAGTGTAAGGTCGTGGGTATTGTATAATTCATGAGCAGTGTCTGCATGCAAAAATTATTTTAGGGGTTGGACCTGAATCAGGAGGGAGAGGCCCTGACGGACTCTTCGGAGTGTAGGCCTTGGGGGTCACCGGGTTTGAGTGCTCCTTTAAGCCTATGCTGATCTCATATGGTTGGAGCATTCTCGCAAAACATCGTGACCCTGACTGGTCTCCCTATGATCTTACTTAGTGAGAGTGACCTGACAAACCCATTGTGTGGTGTGTCTTGTTATGTACTCCTAAGCGCCCCAGTGTGGTTTTTCACTGACATGGTACCACATTGCATATAGGCTTGAGTCTTAGCATAACTGTCGCATACGCTTGCTAATTGTTTATTATGAAATTGATGTGTTATTATGTCTTGATCGGAGTGTGTGATTTCTGTGTATAGTGATTGATGATTGAAAGGTGTAATTGATGGATGAAAAGTGTGATTGATGAATGACAAAGTGATGAAATAATGTGAGATATGCTAAGTAAATTGTATTTGGCTACTATATGTTGTGTTGTTTCTCTCTAGTAGTTAGCAATGTGATAACTCACTCCCGATTTGTTGTTTGTGTTTGGATCCTGTGATGATCTTGAACTTTGTGTTCGGGGGAGCAGATGAATAGGTGGATGACTATGAAGAACCTCATGCTAGAGGACACGAGAACACAACGCTCTGATAGAATGTGACATTAGGATATAGGTTCTATATTAATTGTATGAAGACCTTGTTGAGTCGAGAATACTTTATTATTTATTTGGACAAGTTTGAATATGATGTAGAAGAAAATGAATGTGAGCCTTTTTCCCCTTTGAAAGACTTGTTTAAAAAAAAATATTTTAAAAATACTTTTAATTAATATTTGAATTTTTTTTATTCCTTATTAGTATATATGTGAGGGGTAGAGGGTGTCACATTTCCAGCCAACATCATCCAAAGCTATTTTGTAGCCAATATCGGTTAGGGTTATTTTTCAGTCGATGTTAGCTAGGATGTATTGGCTGATGTCAACTAGATTTTCTTAACCGACATCGGTTAAGATTTTTTTATCGACATCGACTAGGGTTTTCTGGCTAACATCAGCCAGATTTATTTCTTAACCATATTAACTAGGTTTTTTGGTTGATGCTGGTTAGGATTTTTTTTGCTAACATCAGCTAGGTATTTTTTACCGACATCGGGTATGACTATTTTTAGTTGACATCGACTAAGTTCTTACCGTTGACATCAACTAGAGTTTTTTTGGTCAACATCAGTTAGAGCTATTTTTTAACCAACATCAGCCAAGGCTATTTTATAGTCGATGTTGGGTAGGATTTTTGGTCTGACATTGGTTAGGACTATTTTTTAGCCAACTTCGACTAGGGATTTTTTGGTCAACGTTGACCAATGATGTTTTTCAACTGACATTGGGTAGGTTCTATTGGTCGGCATCGACCAAGCTATTTTTTAGCCGATATTTAGTAGATTTTTTTGTCATAATTTTTTAGGCCGGCCAAACAAACCCTAGCCGATGTTGGTAAAAAAACCTAACCAACATCGGTTGAAAAATAGACTCAACCAACGTTAGTCGAAAAATAGCTCCAGCTGATGTCAGCTGACAAATATTTCCGGCACACTTTGACAAAAAAATCTTATTTGATGTCGATCGAAAAATAACCTTAGTTGGTGTCAGTTTAAAAACATTACTGGTTGTGGTTAGGCAAAACAACTCTAGTTAAAATTATCAATATTTTATATTTTTAAATTATTAAAAAATATTTTTTAATTAATATTTCAAAATTAGCTTGTGTTTGTTTTCTATAAAGTTTAGTATTAAAATTTCATCTATTTAGAATATAAAATTGAAATTTTGCATATGGAGGAAATTGAATTGCCCTATCCAAACAAAAAATTTAAAATTGAAGAAATTTGTATTGATTTATCCAAACAAAGCATTTAAAAAATAAAGAAAATTAAAATCAAAGCAATTCAAATTCTAGACATTTCAAATTCCCTGAATTTTTTAAATTCCTAATCCAAACAGAAGCTAATTATATACTCATGCACTATATTTGTTGGAAGTCAATGTGGGAAATCCGTAGTCAATTCTCATCAAGTGGCACAAGTGGTTTGAATCGTAAATATCAGTATCTCCTGTTGCCAAGACCAAAATAAACTCAACTATTGCTTGAAATTAATTTAATATTTAAATTACTTGCAATATGATGCAAGATGTTGTTAAAAGTAATTGGATATTTACATACAGAATTATCCACCCTGAACTGAATTATTTGTACAGTTTGGTGCAGTTATCATACCCTGAACTGAATTATTTATATGAAGCATCGAGCAAGGACAAGGTACAAAAATGAGTGGAAAGGGAAATAATGCAATAGTATTATACATGTATGGGATTTGGAAACCTCATCGATTTGAGGCTCAATCAAGGGCACCAAGAAATGTCAAACTCCATTGCATGGCCATACCACTTTGACTTTATAGCTAACTGAAAATACATTGTTTATCCAAATATACCATATCACTTCTATCAATCAATTTCTTATGGCACAAATATTTTGGGAGGTGGGGTTGATTCCCTTACACCTGTTGCAGAACATGGTGGTGTTATTTTCACAACTTTCCTCTTTAGTTTCCTGCACTGTCTAATGGCATTTTTCTGAGCAGATGCATTTACTTTCATAATGTCCACTTTCACTATATGGTGATCAGAAGTTCCTTTAGATGAAATGACTGAGTAGGACCCTGGTACATATTTGTAGTGTGAGTTTGGGGAAGCCAAAATGTAATCCACTCTTGTGCCATACTTGCATGTCCCCTGCACATCTATTTCAGCACTCAAATTAAACTTTGAAGCATGAACAATCATAATAATAAATAAGTTTAGTAAGCAAAGAAGCAATTGAGTAAGTAAAAATGTAAAATAAAAATACTTTGGCCTTTGGCAATGATTGCAATGGGCTCGCATTCTCCTGCATAATCCTTTGCATCAACATAGCCTTTTGATTTCACGAAGTTCATCACTTCTGACCTTGGCCTAGGCTTTCCAAGTTTCTCATAATACTACAATATAAACAAATTCTCTAAGATGGGTGTGAAAAAGAAACTCATTTTAATGTATTAGTTGTGTGAACTAAGAACATACCTTAAAAATGTCTGTCCATCTCTCTGATGAGTAATCTGCTCCATATAGAGAATTTAGACCTCCTGCCAAGATATGAGGAGGGTCATTGGAGCGAATTATTGCATGTACTTGCTTCATTCTCCAATTCTCATCTAAGTGGTCAAGTTGAGTAGAGTGAAAATTTATTTCTCCTGCCCAGGGCACATCAACTGTAGCCTTCAAAACATTCCTGCATCACACAAACAATTGGCAGTGCAACTTAGCCGTCGTTACAAATAGTAATAAACTAACTACTTTCATGATTCTTTTGTTGTCGTCCTAGGTATCTCCAATCGAGAGTCAAAGACTAATATTTCAAGGCATGAATATTGATTTGAGGGGCTGACCTGCCCCCGAAAGATGAAAATAATAACTAACTACTTTCATGATGAAAACTGAAAAGTGGCAATTATTATTTCAATGAAAATGTGGGAGGAATAAAGCACCTGAAATCATCATCATCAGCAATCTTCTGAACTCTCCACTTCTTAATTGGCCATTTGGACAAGATGGCATTTCCATATTCTGGAGCCCAACTTTCAGCAAACACATATTTCATCCCCAAGGCAGCTGCCAAATCAGAAAGAGGCTTCATGTTCTTCTCTTCCTCTGCCTTCACATCCTGCAGGGCCAGCACATCAGCATCAATCTCTCTCAGGACTTCCAGGATGCTTCTGCTGCATGTGAATCTCTCAGTGCCCTCACAGTAATTCATAATGAAAGGAAAGCACACAGGAGACCTTGCTGGAACTTGATGCCTGCCAGAAACATTTCCCATAATTGTATCTGATGTGCCCTCTTTGCTCTCTATTGAAGCAAGCAATCTACTATTTGCCAATGAAATCTCATTGTCAGGGAGATTGATAGAAACCTTCAAATTCGAACGTGGCAGAATCTCGGAGTCAGAAAGACTCTGAGCCTTGTCCAGAGAGGCATGCAATGGAGATTGCTTTAATATACTCTTAGGAAAATCACCCTTTGCAAGAAGACTCTTCTTGTTAGATCCATTCTCATGATTGGAGACAACCCATTCATTAAATTCTGAAACAGCAGGTGCAAGTGAAAACATTGCTACATTGAATGTAGCAATCCTAATAGCCCTTCCAGATTGAGACTCAACTAAGAGGCCATTTGGGTCACTTGTAGATTTGTTTTTACACAATTCTGCTTTATGGTGACCCTTAAAGTTCAATTTTCTAAACCTTTTGATAACAACTTTAGACCTGGGGCGCTTCCATAGTAGCCACAATATCCTTGAATAAAGGTGCCGGAGTTTTCTTCTAATGACACCAAACATCTTACCAGGGAAACAATCTAACAAACTGGTTATTGGGAAGAAAAATAAAAATTCAATGTTTCTGATTTCATAAAATGTTCATTCTTTCTTTCAGCACCTTAATTTGTGGCACATCATACAAACGAGCCAATATATGGAATAAGTGGAGACAAAATTAGGTCCTAACTACTCCATGGAGGGAGGTAGATAGAGTCAGAAGAGTTGACAATGGCGCTATGTTGTTGAGCTTCTTTTCCAACAGAAGAAAACAAGGCCAACTGCTACCAACAAGAGCAGATAAGTTAACTAACATCCTGTTTTTATATTAATTAATAATAGCAAAAACATTACAAAAAATTTGCATAGATTAACTAATGGTTTTTTTAAGTAGGGTCAGCCAATGCCCAGTGGAGTAGAAGCCTCCATATACATCCCGTGATTTGCGGACATTTTTTACGGCATAGCATCCATTGGGTATGCTGATGCAGATTTATACTTTTCTTATATAATATGTGAGTTGAAATCTTAGCTTTCTCGGATGTACTATAGAAAGCTATAATTTAATTGCAAGTATTGTTATTTATGTCCAGAACATAAAAAAAATTAATTATACATTCCTCTTAACCTGGTCAGAGAGCTGTTATTAATAAATATTATATCTGTCTTATAATTTTTTAAACAACATAAACTTTATCACCGAGTATATGAATCATCTGGCATAGGATTGTTCCAGCTTAACCAATGATCTTGACTTTGAGCTTTTGATATGCAGCTACCTTAACTGCTCAGAAAAAGAGTTTGTTGTTTATAATAATCCTATCAAACTTGAGTAGAATTGCTTCCCAGAGAAAATATTTGTGCTCTTTAAAAAAAAAAAACCTAAACTTATCATAATAATCTCTTGATAAAATTTGTATATGCAGTATGCAATTGTCATTTGGATTGAGCTATTCTAACCCTCAAAAGGATAGTTGGAAAACAGAGATTTTTTTAGAGTCCTTTTCACTAAACCAAAAGTCAATAACGTAGGTAGCGAGAGAGACAGACAAGATCTGAAGACCACACCAATGTAAAATCATCATGCAGTTGTTTCAATAGGTAAACTCTTATGATACACTTTACAATTTATATGAAGAATAATTTTACCCTTAGTGTTAGTAAACTACATTACTAATAAACAATGATAGGAGCTTTACTAGTAATAGTATTAAATATTTGAATTAGACTAAACAGAGTTTTATAGAGAGTAGTCTTGGCACTCTCAATGAAAGAGTAATCTCACACCTGACCCGTGTTTTTTTTATCTCTCTCTTTAATTTCAAATTTAAATTCTCTTTTGATCGAATTATTTATATGCCTCTTTCTAATTTTAAATATATGTACTCTTTTAGTTGATATCTTCTAAGTTCTTCTTTTTTTTATAAAAAAAAATCCCATGCAACATATTAAATACTAACCACTAATAATTTTTGCACACTATTATTAGACAACAAAGACCCTACCTTTGAAGTGAACAATTGAGTCACAAGAAATAGATTGAATTGTGACCAATGGATAAATGCTAAGCTGAAAATTTTAAACCCTTCTCAGTTAAGTATAAAACTTGGCGCTCAAAAGATTTTTCAGAAATTTTTAGTTAAAAGATTGATACTAACAATGGTTAGTTAGCTAGTTAGTTAGACATTAGCTAGTTAGTTAGAAGATCAAGTAGATATTGATGATATTAAATCAGCGAGGCCTTTAATCTATTGCAATAAGCATGACTAACAATAGATGTAAGATTGTATAATATCGCTCGAGCGTAGGTAGTTCGTAATTGATCAAAAAATTTATATGGGAATCTTCTAAGGAAGATTCTAATCAGGTTATGAAACTTAGAAAGTTAAAGTAAGTTTCCTGAATCAATTTTCTGTCTGACTTAACTGTCAATATTTTTAGCAAGCTAAATGAAACAAATACGGAGTGAATGATTATTAATCAAAGTACTTGATAGTTGCTACAAAGATCCACAAATAATGAGATTCTTAAATAGTTATCTAAAATGGCTTGATGTACATCAGTAATGTATCAAACTTGATAATCTCATATAGTTAATGATTGAATGATGTAGAAAATAAGTTTCATGCATATATACGACTGAGTATGTAGAGAGAGAAGAGAATTAGAGCACTGCACAAAGGTTTAATCCTGGTTTTACTAACAATTCTTATATTACTTCCACTCTCCACACACAAGTGAGATTGTCCCTGAAGGTGACGATGGCGCTGTTCACGCCCCCGTTCATCCTAAGGGTGCAGGTTCTTGAATCAGAAGTTGAGTACACAACACATTGCTCTTGGACACATCAACTCTTGATATGTATCTCATCACTATGCTGCCCATATGTAAATGGCCTCCACTTACTTACTAGCTTAATTGTTGCATGCCTTGCCATGGTTTGTGTATCATAAGCACCTCACAAGATTCTTAATTAGCTTAGAACCCAAGCATACTCCTCCTTTTATCAAAGATAATATATATATTATTGACTAATTTGGAGTACTCTTCATGTATGTGTATGTTTGGATTAAAGTTAGAAATACTGAATGTGTATTCCAACATAAATCAAACAGATAAAAATAAGAGTGAAGACCTTAATTCTTTTGACAAAATTACTTTTGTCTCAAGTTTGTTTCACCTGAAAATCAAACATCCACGTCTGGATTCTATTTTAGTGGATTTTCTTTTGTGTTTGTTTTTCAATTCTTCGTGTAATGATTCTACTTCAGCATTAGTGATATGCAAAGTTGCAAACATTTCGTCAACAAAAGAATACAATTTAAAACTTACATAAAAAAAATACAATTTAAAATTGAGTTAATAAAATTTTGGGAATTATTATGTACAGTCAACAAAAGATTCCTGGAAAACATGCCACATGCTGAATTGTCATTGGCTAGTCAACGGAGGGTATTGGAATAAGATGCTCGATACTTGCATCAAAGGAAATGCCAAAATATTATGGACAAGCAGGACAAGGACGAAACGATCGTATTGCCCTGTACACAAGCAACTAGAGGATGATGAATGCTACAGTCTACAAAAGTTAAACAGATATAGAAAAGTCCTTACTTACCAAAAAAGGATCGAAAATTTAGGTGAAATATATGCAACCATGAAAGCCTTTTATAATCATGTTTTTTTTTTTTATAAAATAAAATTTAGGTGAATTGATCCTAGGAACTCATCATGACCAGTATATGCTTCAAGATTTAATGAGAACTTACAGAAGTATCATTAACAAGATTTTCACATTGACAATGAGAATCAAACCAACATCCTTATCCATTCCTTACCAGCTAGTTCACATTTATTGACTTTTCATAATCATGTTAAATGGACATACAAAAGAAATCGCATGTACTTTTGCAAGGTAGCAGAAATGCTGCATGATCTCAACATTTGAATCCACCGTAAATTGCAATATTCCAATTCACTGGTAAGAATATTAAATACCTCCAAAATAACGTAGAACATACAATTGGAGCAATGAAGGTGCACCTTACGCATACAAACAAAGAAATCACCAATATTACATTCCTTAGCAAAAAGGCCGTGTCCTAAAAGAAAAATTCAAGAGGATCACAAAATATATATGGCCAATCTAGTGCACGTGTACATATCTTTATCCTTGTAAACAAAGACTATTTCCAAGATTAAACTTGTTAGTTGTGATCTCTTGATTTGAACATTTGAGAATTAAATTTCAAAGTTCAGACTTCTTTAGAAGCATTAAATTTTATGTTCTTCTCTTTCTCTCCCTTCATTCATCTTCTTCTACCTTTAAGCTTTTATTCATTACTTTCTATGGTAGTGAACTTCTTTTAGACTCATCTTCTACTTGAAGTGGTGTCTTCATTCATCTTTTTCCTTCTCCATTTAGCACATGATGTAGCTCCTATGAAACTTGTTTGCCTTGAATCTTTTTCATCAATGGATTCATTTGCTTCTTGTGATTTGATTGGAGCGGAATGGAGAAGGAGAGCAACCTTAATACCTTATCATTGTGTCAAAGCTAGCTCTCACAAGACACAAAATATGTACCGCCACTAGTTACTATATTTTAAAAAATCTAAGAATTTTAGTACAGTTCTTTTTTTTTTCAATAATTGAATGAGTTTAATTGAGGGCGAGCCCTGGTGCAGCGGTAAAGTTGTGTCTTGGTGACTTGTTGGTCATGGGTTCGAATCCAGAAACAGTCTCTTTGCGTATGCAAGGGTAAGACTGCGTACAATATCCCTCCCTCATACCTTCGCATAGCGAAGAGCCTCTGGACAATGGGGTACGCTAGTTTAATTGAATGAGTTTAATTAGGCACACTAAGAGAGATTCTCAAAATGTAATATCAGAATCCTTACATTTTCAAGGATATTATAGAATTTCTCAATATACAAAAGGTCTAAATATCATGAAGTAAAAAAAAAATTTAAAATCTCAAGCTATCAGGTGAAGGCACGTAAATAGTTTTATATTATAGCTTCAACATCATCACACAAGATCCTTTTAAACTAGAAACATGGATAATACAAAAGCTCACCTACCTTATGCTTGAAATTCAAATTTTTTATTACAGGAATAAGGATGACAAGGATCAAACTCTAAAGTACTTGATACTCTGTTACCGTGACATGAATCATTAATTTCAAAAGTTTAAGTTTTTAGTAAAGACGTGAGTGATTTCATGTTACATTTTTAATACTATAGACTTGTAGTGAGCTCAAGCGCAAAATAACAATTTGTTGCCAAGATGTGCATTTTCATGAAAGGATGTTAATTTACAGGTGCAGCTTCTTGTGTGATCTCCATCTCACAAGCATCTTTCTTCTACAAGGGTGTGGATACTCTCATGTGAGATTTTCATATTATCTTATCGAATAAATTCTGTACCTATTTCTCTATTTTCATATGCATTGAATAGGAGGGCTATTATCAAAATCTATATTAGTCTATGTGAAAATTAAGAAAGACAATTTTTTCATATGATACGATTATGTGAAAATCTTGTGTGAGAGGATATTCATTCCCCTCCTACGAAGAAACTAATGGAAGTGGCAACCACAAGGGTAATGAAGAGAATGAAAACAATGAAATGGATACGGCTACAGAAAGAAATCTCAACCTAACTACTGCTGTAGTGATCCAATGGTTTAAACTTTGATCTCAGTGGAGTTGCAACCGTCGTGGGTTACAATCATGGCCTAATGCAGTTGCAATCAAAACATTGCAGTCACGTCACACAAAGCAACTCATCTTTTTTTTATAGATTACAAAGCAATCTTGTTTGAACCAAATAAGATCAATAATAGTAAGACAATGCAACTCATGTTTAATGTTTTTGAAACCTTGCTCCCAATCTTGTACTATTTCAAAATGGCTCTTCAACTACATTTTTCCCATAAGGTATTTCAGTTTTACTCTAAGAAAGCAGTTTGCAAACACGAGATAGAATTTAAGACTTCCGACAAGCAACCAATGTTGTCTATAAATTAAATATAATAAACCAGTCCAAAATATTGTCAAATTTCAAAATGTTATGGCTTTTTCCAGCTTAATGATATTTTGTAATTTTCATTAGAAACAGAGAGTTTCATTCTAACAAGTTTTAGAATTTTATTTAGGAATCGACGCATTGTGTATACCTTGCAGCTCGTACATTCTATCATAATTTAATTTCAGTAAAGAATATCTGTAGATATGATGTTTACTTTGCTTTATTTTTTAAGATTATTCATCTACTCCATCTTGCTTTTTAATTCTGAATGAGCAAGTTGTGGCCTTCTCATTATGGGACCAAAATCTCCATTTTGATGTTCATGTTAAGCAAATGTTAGTCAGATTTTTGTTCTGAGCCAAAAAAATTATATATTACTAATGAGGATGAAAAAGTAAAGAGCTGAGCATTATATTTAAACGAGAAAGACAGGCGTAGCTTCATGAGAGAATAAGAGAAGTTCAAGCAAAACCAGAACATCAGAAGAAAAAGAAAGAAAGCTGCAACAGAAAAATCAAACTTGGCATTGAAAGCAACTTAATGTATCTTAAACTCGAGATGCATAATTCTGAATGCATTATTCTTTGCAAGAGTGTCCCAACAGACATTATTCAAAACACTCATTTCATTCAAGTAAATAAATTATGTACGGGCAAAACGAACAAAAATACGCCTCTGGATGGGGCTCCTGCAAGAAGGACAGTCTTGCATTCCTTGTTTCTCATGGAGCTCATTGCATGTTGTGCAAACTACCTGATGAGCACATGGGAGGAATACAACAGACATCTCCGCAGAAAGGCACATGACACATTCTCTTTCCCGTTTTACACCCCCTATCAAAGAGCAGTCATTTAAATTTGAAACCAGTTCTGAGATAAAAGTGGCCTGCGATTCTCTCAGAGCCGTGCCTTTCATGTCCATACAGCTGCTGGCATAGTTTCCATCAATTCCCCTTCTCAGTGCAGCAATTTTGGAAGAGTCGGTCTTCTGCCTCAGTTGCACAATTTCCTTTTCAAGTTTCTGGATGCCATTTCTGTACCTGTGCAGATTCTCCTCTGCTTTTAGTTTGATCATGTCCTCCTTTGATTTTGCTGACTCCTCAATTTGTTCCCTTTCTTTTCTTATAGAACTGGCCTGCAGGAGGAGTTCTTCTTTTGCCTTTGCTGCCTGCTGCCACCTAGCCTGTGATATTTTTCCTTTATGATGAGAACAGACTTCATAACTAAACTCATTTGGCATTTACACATTGAATATGGTGGCACCGGCAGAATCTCAAGTGATGCACGTGTACCAAACTGTACTCTCATGTTTCACTTCTGTAAAACAATATTTACATTTTTGTGGTTCTGGAATCAATACTTTAACTAAAAGACAAGTCTTGCCACCACAAGATGAATAGAACCTTCAAAGTATGAATCAAACAAGATGCACGAGGACAGAATAAAGATGATATATCATCATATGCATTAATTTCTTGGTGAGGGAAGGCATTTCAATTCTTGACCTTTTAGAAGGTAAGAAGGATATGACCTTGTTAGCTAACACCATGGAAAGGGGAAAACATTTTGATTCATTTAATACAGGCACTACCCACTCATTCTAATGGTAACAATGTCAATGGTTAAACCATGCATAGAGATGAATAACAAATAAAATGTCAATGCGTGTCAATTCAAATTTATTTCATTTATTTCTGAGCATAAAATGAGAGTTGGGAAATTTTGAAATTTCAGATAATTACTCCCTAACTAAAGTTCTTACTTTTTAGGGACAAGGCTTTTATATTGAACAACTGGGAGCAAATTACAACCTGAGCCATATATGTTAGCATAGATATCAGGTGAACCATTACAAAATAAAAAGCACGTTGAAAAGCAGTTAGAATAAGCTTGAAATAGTATACCTCAACTTGCTGCTGTTGCACTTTAGCTTGCTCTAATTCTTGCTGCAACTGAGCCAATTTGTGTTTTTCAGTCATTAGCTCTTCCTGAAACAAGGATTTCTGCTTCTCCCATGATTGAAACTTCATTTGGGTCTTCTTTTCCCTCCTTGAGACCTCTTGATAGCTTGTGGCTGATTCTGCCGCTCGTAACTTAGCAGCCTCCATCTCTTTCCTCAGTGCAGCATTTTCCACCTCAAATTTCCGGACATCAGCATTGGTTCGTTCTACCTGTGCACTTGCTTTAGACAAGGCATTTTCCATCTCAGAAATCTTCTTCATAGTGTTTTCCTCTAGAGATTGTTTTTCTTTTTTAAGACGTTCAACTTCATCTTTCTCTTGTCTCAATGTCTTAAGCTCAGCCTTATCCTTACACAGCCGACGAGCTGCCTGCATAACCTTCTGATTTGCCCACTCTGTCCATTCTTGAAGCTGATTTTGCAGCTCCTGAACCCTTGGAACTAGCTTCAAAATCATCTCATCCTTTCTATCTTGGGGTATCCACTTCCCCAGGGACCTGTCATGCAGTATCCCCATACAACTACTATTAGGTGGCTTATTATTGCAGCAGACAGGTGTTGTAGGAGACTTACTATTTGAAGACAAAGAAAGAGAAAGATTAGTATCTGTAGCTGATAATACGTTTGAGCTACCAACTGCAGGTATATTTCCATCGTGCACTGAAGATAAAGTGTTGGTTGACCGAGAAACAGTAACAGTAGAATCCAGACTAAATGCAGTGGGGGTTGATGGTCCATCATTAGATGAAAAATCAGCATTTAAATTGTCTTGTGTCACATCAACTCCCATTGCCTTACTTATGTTTATGGATGCACTCTTTAAGTTTATGGTAGTAGGCTCAGATACAGATTTAAGTTTTTTATCCAAGATTAATCCATTTAAACCATTCAGTCTTCCTCCTCTTGAAGACCCTTTAGACCCATATGTTCGATAGCCTTTTTCCATGTGGAATGACTTTTGTCGAAGAATGTAGTCTCTCTTAGTGCTACTGGAATGGACCTTTCTAATATTTCCACACTTTTCTTCCACCAAAGGAGATTGAGATGTCCCAGAAGTACTAGAT
The DNA here is from genome assembly GCF_004193775.1 of Glycine soja. NCBI lineage: Eukaryota > Viridiplantae > Streptophyta > Magnoliopsida > Fabales > Fabaceae > Glycine > Glycine soja. The sequence goes on from NC_041016.1 coordinate 7,809,137, forward strand.
GATTTATCAATAGAATCACGTCCAGAATTTGCAGCCTCTTTCTCCGATGGTCCAACAAGAATTTGAGAATTCTTTGACTTGTCCAAACCAGTATTTCCTTCCACAGAGGATTTCTTAGGTTGAGAACCTGAGGAGACTGATTTACAAGGACTTGGAAGACTCAATTCAGGACCTTTTGTTTCTAATTTTGACTGTGATTCAGTCTGAACAGAAGAACAGCCATCAGCAATGCCATCACTACCTAAACTGCTTGAAGGGTCACCATCCATTGCACAAGCAAGTGACACGTTCATGTCACAAATTAGCAAACGCCACATTGCATCCCCGGTACTGAACAATGGCCTAACCTCTCGAAGAACACAGACCAATTCAGCCAAAATATACTTCTCTAGTTGCACTAAATCTTCAAAATAATGCTCTCGTGAAGGATTAATCTCTTGGCCATTTCTAAGAAATGCTAAACCATTGTCAACTACATTAGACACAGCATCTTTACATCCATAACAAATGCCAGACCTTAAGATGGCCTTTGTAGCAACGTCTTCAATGTAGCCACACGCAACAATTTTTTTAATTGCACTCTTGAAAATGGTGTCCAAATTGCTCAGAACAAGTTCTTCCAATTGGGCTTCAGTGAGATCACTCCAATCGGCATCATGGAATTCATCTACCTCAAGTTCCTCCTTTGGTTGGCTAATCCTGACATCAGATGAAGCTACAGGACTAGACAATCCAAGGTCAAGCTTCAACGCATCAGAATGATCTTGGCTTACACTGCACATGCCAGAAGCACTAACTTGTCCATGACCTGGGGTTATTTCAAACTTTTCAGCAGAAAACTCATAGCTGAGGCTTTCATGTTGAGGTAAAGGAATAATCTTATTTGGTTCACCTAAAGGTGGATCAGCCCTGAATTTTCTCTTATTCCTACTCCCTTTTTCTTGGACAGAAACTGACGGAGCCATTTGACTGCTACCACTGGCTACCAATGATGCCATTTATCTGCAAACCAGAATTAATATATATATCGTCAAGTTTTATGAATTTATTTAGCATCATTCACAAGCATCCAAAATTTACTGAATCCAAATACAAGTTTCTTTAAAAGGGATAATGTGAAAATTAAAATTGATCGGGGAAATTCGAAATAAACTTTCTAATATTATCGACCAAGGAAAAGGAAAAGAAGAAAAAACTAACTGAATTATAATTCAATGAGTGAATTTAAGAAGAAAATCCATTACCTCTGAATCTCAGTATTGCAGCCTAGAATATGTGAGTTCCTGAAACGTTTAGATTGAGAAAAAACAATCAATCAATCAATAATCGAACAGAAAAAAAATAAGAGAAATAGAAAAAAAACAAAAGCTACCAAGACCCAGTGCTCACAGCATTTAGAAAATACCCAGATGAAAAAGAGAGAAAACTGAAAGTACCGAAATGAATTCAATGACATATCAATACTCTACACACAGTCACGGATCAGAAAAGTGATCAAAGAAAATTATATTTTCAATATTATTGGCAGCCCCTGAATACACAGAAGATCCCCAATAGACGCGGAAGAGAAAAACCAGAGTTATAACAGTATTTAACGATCCAGACGTACCCGATTGAAGCAAATTTGGAACAAATCAAAGGTAAGATTGATCTTAGAACATAGGAGAATTAGAAAGAAAATCCACAGTTTTTTGTTTTATTCTTCCTTTATTTTATTATGCTGAGGCTGCAAGAGCTTTAAGCCTTAAATTAAAAAGACTTTTAAACGTAGAACGTCTCTCTATGGTAATTACTAACTAGGTTAGCACTGTGTGCAATGCAAAGATTTTTTTTTTTTTTTTGGTATGTGTGAATATGTGCAATGCAAAGATGTTAATACAAAAATAGGAATTTTTAAACGCTAAAATTATATTTTCATCCTCTTATTCTATTCAATCAATCAATTTTGGGACGTAGTTGTTAATAAGAAAACATTGACGGCAAAATTGTTAATGTCATCCTATAATATTGAATTTTTAAATTATTAATACAGAATTTAATTAAAAATATTAATTAATAGAAAATTTTCTTTAAATTACATAAGAATTTAATTAAAGATCCAATATTATAATGTCCCCTCAACAATTTAGTGATCTTTTATATGGAGAAATAATTTTTTTATAATTTTAATTTAAATTATTCTTAATTATAGGATTATTGTAAATAAAATATCAATAATATGAATAAATTAATCTATATGTGATAGTCTTTATTGCATAAAAATTAATAAATCTTATTTATTAAATTAAAATACATATATAGATGATACAAATGTTGATGTCATCATTAAATTGATTTAAGGAAAGATTCTTCATAGTTATTGTTATCTTATATTTAGGAAGAAATATAATGTTTTCTTTGACATGAGATTATGATAATAATTAATAAGTTTTTTTTATTATATTTTAATCCTAAATACGTAATGTATTAATGCACTAGTTGAATGATCATTAGATATAATTAAATACTTGTAGAATTAAAGATTAATCAATAAAGAATTTATCGACTCTTGATAATGAGTTTGAACATTAAGATATAATTAAGATCTTGGTCAGTGCAATTAAACGATAGAATAAATGAGTATCTTAGGTCATTCACCAATTAAATATAAGGTTTTGATTAGAGTTTGACAATAATATCATATTTAAAGTTAACCCAAAATTATAAACAACATTACACTAAGAGTGTTACTAGACATTTATCTTGATTATTAAAATAATTATGATTAATTTACTATCATTTTAGTACTAAATTTACGATATTACACATGAACAAGTATTTTAATATTTGTAAAAGAAAATATTTTATTTAATAATTTAATTTAAAAATTTAATCAAATAAATATTTTAATAAAATATTATTATATTTTTTTGCTAGCACCTAAATATAAATAAAGCAAAATAATTTGAATTTGGTGAAAATGTGCTTACCTCAAGTTAGTTAGATTTAGTCAAGGTTGTTTTCAAATTTCCAAAAACATAATTGTTGACAATAGAAAAAGACAAATATATTATTATTTTCAAATATGTTTGAAATTAAGATAAAGTTAAAATAAATTCAAACAAATAAACTTATGATCATATAAAGATATGATCAAATTAATTTCTTAAAAGATGACTCAGCATATTCACTAAGTTGTTTTTATTTTGATTTTTTTCGTTATTTACTAAACAATTGATAACCAAAATTGATTTCAGTATACATATACGTAGGGTTTTCATATAATTTTGAAGAAATTTGTTACGCTTTAAGAATTGACATATGGGTATACAATTATAAATTTCTATTTATTATTGTTGTGGTATATTTTAAATGATTTTTTTTTATTTCGTTGTGTATGTTGTGAACACTACTTTTTTATTTCATTGTTTACCTGGTTGGGATCATAGATTTCTATTGTAATGCTTTTGCAAACTTTTTGCCCAAAAAAAAAAAATAGATAAAAAAAGAAGAGAGGACGAAAAGAAAATAGAAAAAAAAGAGTATGGAATTTTTCAAATTCTGACTTTGTTTGTGGAATTTGAAATTCTCCAATTTAAAATTATTAAAATACTTTTGTAAATTACTAGAATTTTAATCTTTTTCTAAATATTTTTGTCCAAACAACATGTTAAGCAATGAAATAATATAATAGTAGAATATTAAAAGAAACCAATGAGCATGTGATGTAATTGAACTTTCTAAATCTTTTGTTTGACTAGGCAAGCAGTTATATGTCTTCCATGTACTTTAGCAAGCCTCTCATTTAACTTAGACCTTCTAAAAGCCTCATGTACTCTTATTCTAGCTAAGTTGCGTCTTTGAAGTTATGCAACAAGGGCCCTAAATCTTATATATGGAGCTTTCCCAATTATTCTTGCTAAAGGTGATTAAGTGTCTCTTTTTGCTCAATTTGAACAACTTTAAAACTTTGGATTATTTCGTTGGACTTACGGTCCCAACAATTTAATTTTGTGATTTTAACAATTAGCAATGTCGTTTAAAAAAAATCCCTTTTTTAGATTGATACGTGACATGTAATTTTTTCTTTACAAAATAGCACTTAATCTTTTTATCTTTTTTATATGACATATATATATATATATATATATATATATATATATATATGTTTATTATTTTTATATCGACACTTGCATTATAATTTAAAAATATATATATATATAATGGACTACTACATTTGCTATACCATTCTCTCGGTTTAAATATCACACATGTTTCTTTTTTAAATAAAATTAAAAGTATAGTATCTGCTATATTATATAAGTATTTATTATTATTCAATATTTCATATATTATAGAAACCAAAAATTATTTTAAAAAGTCTTTCAAAATTGTGACTCAATAGAACTAATTTTTCACTACGACCATTAGACAAGAAAATCCAATTAATAAAAAACAAAAGTTTCAAGAGGACACAATTAAAAAAAATTGAGAACTAACTGAAAATTTGATAAAAAAAAAAATGAGGATTTGCAGATCAATTTAGCCAATAAATTATTTATACTACTTTCTTTTTAAAAAAATATTTGAATATTCAAATTAGATGAATTGTTTAATTATAAAACTTAAACAAAAGAGAAAGAACTTCTTCTAGTGAGAAAATTTTCACAAGTATTATCTTTCTCCCGTGGAGTGGAGTATAAGGAATCTGAAATCTCCAATCTCTACTAATGAGATTCCGCGTCATAGTTGTGAAATTTGATTTAGTCTAATAAGTCGAATCAATCCATTCGAGATTCGATGACATAATCGGATTGATTTTGTCATTGGACTGCTCATGCATGTAATTCAAGATGACCCGATCGAACCCAATCAATTTTATAAAAACCCGGTGATGGTTTTAAAAATTCGGACTTGTGCACATTAAAAGAAGAAAATAATGAGAGTGCAAAGTAATGAGACTTGTGTTTTAATTTTGATAGTTTCTATTTATACTCTTTTTATTATTAATACACTTCACTTGTGTTATCAACTTTAATTGTTATTTTAGATTTTGAAATATAAAATGATCGATAGACTTTTCTTAGTTAAATAATGTTAATTATATATTTATATATAATGTATGTCTATATAATTTTAAATTTTTAAATATAAATCGAGTCAAATCAAATAAATTATTGATTCATTGAATCACTAGCCCACTAATTGATTATCTCTCCATAAGACCGGATAGGTTTTACAAGTATCCTCCTGATATGATTTATCAACAAAGCATACACATGGTCACGTTGACTCCATCATTAATGAGATCCACTGCAAGTTGATAATTTATCTCATAAATTAACTCACGAATACCGTGATTTCAAGCCAAATGGATGCCTTGGCAAATAACGAGCAATTTGGCAAATAATCATTCAATTATAACTACCTTATTTATCATTCAATTGATTAATTTAATTAAATATATATTCATTATAACTACCTTATTTATCATAATTATATATTTTTCATGAATTACAAATAAAATAAAAAACTTTAACAGTATTTGGGTAAAAAAAAGAATTAATATATTTTTTTTACAATAGTATAATTGATTGATTATTGATCCATGTATTTCAGAAAACAAGTGATATATTGTCGTTTAGTAGTTTTGTATAGTTAAACGACGTCCAAGAGTAAATTGTCGCTTTTTCTTGGCGCACTATTTAAAGAGGTGATATGCGATGTACACACGGTTGAGTTTTATTTTTTTGTGAAACGCTTTGCAGTTAAAAAACAAAAATGGAGCAGTTACCGGCGAACCGGAGCGAAGCAAAACGGCCGCCACCGCAAGTGCTTCACCAGAGCGATGTGGACGAGGATGACGAGAACGTGAAGCAGCTCGATGAATGCTCTTCTCTCTATCGCTTGATGCAGGTTAACCTCATTTCCCTTTGTTATTTACTTATTTTCCCTTCCTTAAACCCTAAACCCTCGAATTTTAGATTCATCGTCGATTCATTGAGGAAATTCTTTTCCGTAATTTTCAGGATTGCGTTGTTCGAACAAACAGGAATTGGAAAGAATGCCAGACAGGTATGGTATCCATTTTTCACACTTTGTTCTGTCCCTTTCTGTTTGCGTGACGTGTTTTCGATTTCTAAAATTTTAGTTGAATGTGTGTAAGAATGTATTGTTGGAATTTTTTCATTCGGAATCCAACTAACTTATTGTTCGTCTGATATTGAATTATAATTTATGAAATATTTCCTTCAGAAAGTTTAGCTGCCATGATTGTATTTGAATTAATCGTTGCAGTTTTGCACCAAAAAAATAATAAGAACAGTTAATTATTGATGAACTCTCTTGACAGAAGTATATGCTTTGAAGGAATGCTTTGAAAAGAGAAAGAACGTGCAAGGAAAGTAGAATTTTGAAGAGAGATTTTTTTTTAGTTGACAATGACAATGAGGCTAACCTCTGTTCTCCCTAGTTAATCTTCGTGGTTCTACTATGATGTACAGAGTACAGACGCTTACTCCTACTAAAATGAATGATCTTGGGAATGATCTTGTAGTATAGTTCAATTGAAATTTGAAAGTGATTGAGATTGATCTTGGGGAAAGGGAACTTTTATATACAGAGATATGTGATAAACGGTGTTTTCTGATTGGAAATACCAAATACGTGTTTTGAGGTGAGAGCAATCACCCCCCTTAACTTGCTTTTACTTCCTAAAATCACTTGGATTGTGTATTTCTTGCTGTTGATGATAGTGTGTTTTATGAATGATAACTCGTCAAGCACTTGCAATTTGGTGCCTGATCTTGATCTAGTTTTATGTGTTTATTTTGCATGAGGCTGTTGAAGCAATGGTACAATAACTTTAGAAGTAATTAGAAGACTTGATAAAATAGCCTTATTATAGCCATATTTGAAGGATTTGAAACAAAAAAAACCTAAACTCGTAATACTGCAATATATTAGGTATGGATTGGACTTGTGGGGCACAATTTATAGATACGCTCCTGATGCATCAAAAGATTTGTCTCTTGGTGTGAAAAGCCATTGTAGACAATGGTCCAATTACCTACTACAATTCAATTATTCCACTAAATTATAAATGTATCAAGGAAAAATGTAATATATGATGACTAACTTATAGTTTATAGAAGAGAGAAATAGCGCACATGCAACACCGATACATTTTCAAAGATTCAGGGACACTATTAGAATGTTGAATTCATTGAATTTAGGAGAAAAATGAATTACATCACTTTTACATAATGAGAACAAATGTTTATATACAGCAAGAGTGAGCTGCCTCTGCAAAAAAAACAAGATCAACAGCCAAACTTACTAATGCTGTTGTAAGCTGTAACAGCATGTACCCTGATAGTGTACATGAATGTGGCTGTATGAACATCATGAGCATGATTACGCGTCACTTGTGTATCTGAAGAGACACCGACTGAACCATCTTATATAAACTCCAAACACAGTAAAGAAATTATGGATTTTGGGGTACCCTTTAGCGGTTGCATAAAATCCTATTGACTTGTTAGTTGTATACCTACGTCAGCATGCTCATAAAATCCTATTGACTTTAGTTGTATACCCTTTAGCAGTTGCCTAAGGAAGATTACTACACACCCAATATTTGATTAAATTCCCAAATAGAAAGAGCTAACAAAGGTTTAATAAGTTGCAGAGCTTGGAATTGTAAAAAGAAACGATTGATAATGTTAGAGACTATTATGATTGTGTTGCCAACCCTTGTGTCATAAAAATTGTGAAATGCTAAACCGTATGTTCTTATTTGTGCACTGGAATAATCATAGAAAGGCATTACAAAACATAATTTCATTGTCACTGTTGTATTGGGATTTGTGATTGCAGCAACGAGTACTCTTGTGTTTCTTGCTTGTTCTTGCAATTGGAAACAAAAGTTTACAAATTTGTGATTAAATCATTCAATTTGGAATTGAACAACAAACATACATAACAACCAAGGAGAGGAAAGAGAAATGTTGAACTTACCAGGAATGGTTGAATTTCAAATATTCAAATATACCAATAGAATACGAAGACTTACTTCACATTTTGAATTACACCGAAAAAACTATTTATCTCAAAGAGGTTTCCGAAAAATTTTGGAAAAAACGACAGAAATTGTTGTCTTATTTGTCAAAGAAAGATAGAATACGGGGATGCATAAACTTAAAAAAATAGGGATAGATGCTTATGCATCTCAGCATTATTTGGGTTCCTGTGCAGCAACTACTCAAAAAATAGTTTTCAGCAAGTATTAAAATTTTAAGAGTTTAATGATTATCTATTGTTAATGCAGAATTGTTTAACACTGCAACCAATTAAATTTCTCAATTTAGTCACATCAACTCATTATTTTAATTGAATTAAAAATGAAAAATCTAAAAAATAATGGTTGGTTTTGAGGTGGGGAAATGGGTTGGAGGAAGGTGGCAAAAAGATGGAAGGTTTGAGTTTTGAGATCAGAGAGTGAGATGGAGAAAGGTGACAAAAAAAAATTGGGGCTGGGCTGGGGTTGGGGTTTCGAGACAGGTGAGTGGGACGGAGGAAGGTGGTCCAAAAAAGGAGGGAGGGGTTGGAGTTTAAAGATAGTAGATGAAAAAAATGGGGAGTTGGGGTTTAAGATGGAGAAGTAAGGTCGGAGCAGGGTGACCAAAAAATGGAGAGTTTCAGTTTTCAGATGGGAAAAAGGAATAGTAAAAATGGGTATCAAAGCAATGGCTCTAGACAAAAACAAGTTTGGCCCACTCATCTTAATTACGGGGGAACTCACACATAGTTTTCTTTGTTGCATTATGAGAGGATTGTTAAAATTAATTTCATTAATAGATATAGTTAATTGATATAAAAATACAAATGATTATTTTGTAAATTTATTACTTATCTATTTATACTATAAACCAAGTGTTATATTATAACTCATATATAGTTCTAAATCTATTCTCAATTAGCTCTTAATTAGAGTGAGTAATTAGATGTAACTGTATTTTAACTCTATCGTGTACATATATAATGCACTATTCCACTGAATGAGAAATTCACTTTTTTTTTCCAACAAGGTATCACTAGACTCATAAATCATAATATTTCATTTCTAATATATGTCATCTAATTTGAAAAATATACGATAAAAGAAATAAGTATATTAACATAAACTTAATGTGTTAATGTTTTGTTTATTTATATAAATAATATAATTATCTTAATTTAAAAATAAGATATTTGTCCATGTTCCTTTCATAGCTTACCTCCAAAAACTTATGAAAGACAAAATTATCAATTAATAATAAATAATATGTTATTTCAGATTGGATCATCGGTGTGTGTTCCTACCCAACATTAAATATACTCTATTAAATATTTTTAATCGCTTAAAAAGGAAGATTTTTGTTTGTACAATGACAATAATAATTTAAAAATGCACTTTATTTGCTAAGATGGAAAGAAATTAACATCCTTTGTGAGAATTATGTGACGAAGATATAAAAATAAGTTTTCTTGCAATGTACATCAACTAAATTGAATGATTTTAAAGACTAAAAACAAGATTTAAAAAAAATATAAAGACAAAATATATTTTTCCTATTTTAATATTTCAACCTACTATTACACAAATCATTCAAACCAACCAAGAAATCAACCTAATTATTTTTGTTTAACAAAAAATTTGCCCAAATAGTTAGCATTCATTGCTAGATACTTCAACAATTTCACTTTAATATCACACTGCAACTGAAGTGAGAGAAAAAAATAAAATTAGATAAATATGTGTGCTGTCATTGTTGGCATAACATTTCAACAATAAATTGGTTGCGAGACTAAGAGCTAGATTCCTAGTGCTCACCTTTTTTTTTTTTTTGTAAGCAAATTCCATAGTGCTAACCTAGTGTTACTATATATTAGGAATAAGAATAGGGTAGAGAGAACAAAACTCACTTAATCAGATGTCATAGGTTCATTATATATATCATTGGCATTTTTAAGAATGATTTCGTGCTTAACAGACTTTATAAGGCCTCAAGCTCTTGCAATCTCAACATAATAAAAAGATGAAATAAAGGATAAATAAGTAAAATATTGTGAATGATCTGATGTTATATGATTAATCTTATCTTTCAATTTTTTTTTTTTAACATCTAAGCATTTCTGGTGGTGACCTATGTTATCACATTGGACATATCTGTTTTGTGAATAAGATTTACTTTGATATTTTTTATTTAAATAAAAAAATATAATAAAAATTTACAAATAATAATAATAATAATAGCTGTACAATTAAATATTCTATATTAATTGTTTTTGTTTCAGTAAATTTTTTAATTTTTGAATATTATGATAAAAAAAAATTAAAAATATTTTGTAACTATTATAATAGGGATCATATACACTTTTCATCTCTATATCTTTTTATCACTAATTAACACTATAAACTACACCACTATTATAAATATTATGTTTTAATTGCATATAAAAAAAAGAAAAAAAAGTTATTTAGTATGAAACTTATATTCGTACAATAAATGGAACGCGTAATTTTCATTCAAATTTTATATCACATATATAGTTGGTTTTAATTATATTTATTTTAAAAAGAAATATTACTTAACAATTGTAATTTGTGCCATTTGTTTTGTACTAAATAGCTTTGATCATAGAAAAAAAATTACTAACTGTATATAAAGTTTAATTTCAAAATAGTTACCTCTTATTTATATTTAACCTTTTTAAAGAAAACTATATATATTAAAAAAACACACTGTCTTTTTTTCATTGGAAACCGTAAATAATATCACTGTATTTATGCATTTGTGTGGTGGTAAAGTGCACTTGTTCCTAGTACAAGTTGTGGGTTTGAGTCAAAAATCTGCTACTGCATTAGTTTCCCTATAGACATGCACAATGTGAACATGCCAAACTACTAGTGAGCATACCGTAGGTGAAGGAAGGAAGTTGTTTGACGGGTAAGCTATTAACACCCCAAAAAAAAAGAACGTTGAGATCGTTTATGTTGCTGGTTATTTAATTAAGATCTAAGAATTGAATTAAAGGTGCTGACATGCCTCAATATTATAATTAAATTAGATGATCCTAATAACATTTAGCATTTATTTTTTCGAGAGAGAGGTGGTCCTAAGATTAATTGGTATTTATTTTGTCAATTCGTTTAGGAAAGTTATATGAAATCTTTTTTTATATGTTAGAGTAGGAAGCTCATGAAAGATGAAAGCATGAGCAAGGTATAATTTCCATTAAGCGCCTCGGCATTGTTGTGGCAGCCTTGGTCCCATGCACAGGGATAAATGGTAAAAGTGACTAATTTCATTTTGGCAAGAGATTCTTGATGATTTGTGGATTGCATCATGCAGCCTTGGTCCCGTTCACATGGATGTATTCTCTTTGAGGAAGATACCCTCAGTGAGTTAGAATTAGGTAATAGCAGGATATTGTGACACTTATCAATGAAAATTTTATTTTGTCAAGACATCATAACAGTAGCATATAAAGCCTTGCATTGCTAATCAGAGAAGAACAGCAGGAGCACCAAGGGACCTCAATGTGTGCAGGGTGGAGCATAGGAGAGTCCTCTATAAATAATCAATGTTATTTGGCAATCACTAAAGGAACAAGTTAAAACAAACGTCATGGTGGAACATTCCTTAATTTTTTATACAGAAGTTACTCCCATAAAGTTCAAGAAATTTTTTGCCGCAGATATATAAGAAGTATTGCCTGGACAAGGCCACGGATGCCACCAATAAATAATGCCGATGAAGCTGAAGGGATATGTTCCTCCTTAACTATATTAAAACTTTCACCAACAAAATCTGAATCCTGAGCATTTCCACCTTTAAATGACCAAGAAAATGGAATGGTCTAAATTGGCAATGTGCAAAATGGAATGGTCTAGGACCACAGTGACCTTGGGGAGATTGGTTAGTATACCAAATTACCAATGCTGGTCATGCATTTTTGTTAGATGAAGGGAGGCAACTGAATTTGCATAATTTATGCATTTTTGTTTCACTATCTAATTATTTTTTCACTCTATCAATCTTATTCATTTGATCATGTCCCTACTCTTGTAAATTACGATCATAAACTTTGCATGTCTTAGTGTATTAGATTCATTTTATTTTTCTTCCCCTCTGTATTCCATATAGAAGATGTCCTATTCTACTTTTCTAATATTCCATTTCAATAAGCCAACGCTTAAGTTTTAGTGTTAGGTTTATTTATATATCGGAGACACCGTAGTCTGTAGCCTGTATTCTGATACCAATTGATGTTTTGCCCACTATGTTATTATAGGATTTTGGTCCTCTGCAGTTGGTAGAGAAACTGCATGAAAACATTCAGCCAAAAAAAAGAAGAAATTGCATGAATTACAGCCTTTCATTTTACTTTATTATTATATAGTAAAGTAGCTTTCAAAATTAAATTTTATTAATTTTAATGGTTGGATTTGGAAATTGGAACTGCACTTTATTTTAAAACTCTAGAGGATTGGGATCCGATATTATAGATTAGAATAAACAGAAGACAAAACAATACACCGATTAGAAGTTTTTCTCTTAATCCATTCAAAAGGAAATAATGACCAATTAAAATTGAAATTGAAAAGTATATTCAAATTTTGTCTTCTAAAATTTGACATACAGTACTTGTTCTCGTGTACTTAATACCTATATACACATCTCTGAACCGTGATGTAAACTTTCGATAAGTATAAGATTAAGAATAATAAATCAATAAAAAATTAATTAAAATAATTACTACAATTATAATAAAAATTTATTCTTAAATAATCTAACCATAACATTAAAAACATACAACAGAGAAGTAAATATAATTAAATGGTCAAAACTCAAGTGATAAATAAATAAAATTATAAAGATAATCACCCAACATAATATTAAAGTTAATGTTTTAATCACTTAACAAAAACTCTAATTAAAGACTTGTAGTTTTTCATTCTCTAATAATGATATTGTTAGATATTAGAGAGTTAATCATAACAAATATAATTATTTTTCACAAAATGTTATATATATATATATATATATGATATGTGCGGGATGAATTGGGTATATACCCACCCCGTATCCAACCTCCATATTACCGGTAATTATAAGCCCCATTTGTGAATATTTTTGCATATACCCATAAAATTTGGGTATATTTTGCCATTCCTAAATATCACCTTACAAAGTACTCTGGGATTGGGTGTGAATAATGTGCATAGTATGGTTCCAAAATTGTAAATCCAAACAAGTAGCAAGTCATATGTTATCTTTCTCTTAATTGACATATTAGAGTATGTTTATTTTAGATATTTTAAAATTAATTTTGAATCATTAAATGGGATTGAGACGAGTATTTGAATTAATCTCAACAATAGTATATTTTATATTAAAATCTATGTACCATGTAAAAATTTAATTTTCAATGTAATGGCCTTGAGACATCAAGAAATGCTGATTTATGTATGATTCATGCAGACTTACCAAATCTTTACTCGATGAAACAGAAAGCCATTGCAAAAGACTAAACAAGAAAACGATTTTATTCTTGAGAGCTAGCTAGCTAGCTGTCTGTAAAAGACCACAAACAAGACAATCTTTCAATAGACACCTCCAATAGAGCAAGTAAGGTTTCATATTGAAAAAGTAGCACTTCCCGGAACAAATTTGACAGAAATACTATTGACGCAATGGCGTTCATCAGTTGGGGTCTTGAATCCCTCTCCTTTGAAAACATGACCCAAGTGCCCACCACAGGCTGCACAGGTTATCTCAGTCCTCCTCCCATCTGGGTCAGGCTGAAAATCACAAGTTCCATAAATTCAATACAATTCCAATTTCCAATCAAGAATGTTGCTAACAAGCCAAATGAGCATTGAAAACAAGTTTTCAAAAAACCACTCACGGTTCGATTGATGGCGCCGGGAAAACCCTCAAAGAAAGCAGGCCAACCACAACCAGAATCAAACTTGGTTGAAGACTTGTAAAGAGGAGTCCCACAGCCAGCACAGTTGTAAATTCCTTCTTCAAAAAACTTGTTATATTCTCCTGTACCCTTCAATCTGCACATGTTCCCGGTGCATGCAAAGTTACAATTCAACTCATGTAAATCAATTTCATGGCTTAAAGGCTAAGTGTATTACACTTAAAAAATTGGACAAGCCAAAACGGCATACAGTCACACATCTATAGACATCTTATCCAAGATAAAATAAGGTTGAATTATTTGGCCCTTATAATTATTTCTATTGTAAAAACTGTTTAGTTTTAGTATCTGTACATACATAATAAAAGTTAAATTTTGGACCTAGTCGCTAACACTAAAAAACTTTTTGATGCAGCTACAGAAAATTTCAGTGATAAAATGTCACAAAAAACTAAAACTTACCTTTTTTTTTTTTCCAAATTTCCTATAGGACTGAAACTTCTAATAAATGGAGCAAGTCAATATTTTAACAATCAAATAAATAGCACTTCTATTTTTTCACAATAAAACACTACCAACAAGAGAGTGCTTGGAATGGAACTAACTAAAAGCTGCACAAAACAGAAACGAATCTACGGGAGAGCAATCAAATTCATTTGCCACTAAAAGATCATCACCCATCACCCAGAGACGCTTCCTTCTCTATGAACGCAAACTTCAATTTCTACCTTCGAAAAAATCTCGCACTTCATACAGAGGGAAAAAAGAGAGACTATTTGAAGTAGAAAATAACATTTCACAATATAATATAATCAGATGATAGGGCAGAGAAAGCGAATAATTGAAAAAATTAAGAAGAGATTGGGAACCTACTCAGTTCCTTTCTGGCGAAGGATCCGAAACTGCTCGGGGGAGAGAATGACCTTCCATTCCTCTTCAGTTTTGTGAATCGGCGTTGGTGCTGCCATTTTTTCCCAGATGCTCCACACTGAAAATAAAAAAAAAAAAATCCCTTTTTACAGTGCCCAATTGCAAGGAAAAAACAGGGGAATCTTCCAAGAAGATTTTCCGGGAAAATGAACTTGGACGGAAAATTGGGTCTGGACGGTGACAGTGGGGGCACGTGGCACGCTCATGAACTAAAACTAAGAAAACGAAAAACGATTTTTGGTTAAGAAAAAGGAAGAAGGTGATTCCCTATTGTCTTTCGGACCGGCCCAACGAAAAGAAAAGTGGCCGGATAGGTAGGTATTGGCCTATTGGGGCACATAGAGAAGGCCCATGTTATTCTCACCCTTATTTTCTCTATTTCCACACCCCAAATTTTTTGGTTTTAATTAAAATTCCTATTTCATCCCTCCCTCACAATCTCTTCCCCTCTCATTCACTTTGTCTTTCTCCTCTCAATTCTCAGCCCCTACTTGAGACTCTCCCCTTCCCATTCTCTTCTCTCTTGCACCCCCATTCTATATGATCTTTACTCGTACTTGTCACTCTCCCTCCTGTTTTTGTGTTCGCCTCAAGCTGCACACCCTTTTTTGTTCTTCACCCCCCCCTTGCCAATAAAACAGTAATATGTTTTCGTCATGTATTATAACACAAAAAAATATGTTTTTACACAATTGAAAATATGTTTTTGTTTTATAGTGAAAAAAAAAACAAAACAGAAGTTCAGTCTCGATTTAATGAAAACATGCATCGGTTGTGTTATTAATTATAATGCATTTTGGTCTTGTTTTAAGTTTTGGTTCCCATATGCAAAAATAAGTTTAGTCCTTATACAATCAAATTTAATGCATTTTGGTATTTGTTTTTAGTTATCTTTTAACTTTGTTAGCTTTTGGTACTTTCACATTGTCAGAAATTAGAAATTAACGATGAAATATCACTAGACATTTTTTGCCGTCTATTAAATCGTCCAAAATTTTTTTTACTACTCATATTAGTGAAAAATGAAGATGTTCCCGTCACACACTATCACTAGAAATCATCTCGAACAATAATGTGTAAATAAAATATCTTAATTATTTTATTAATTCTGGTTGTGAAAGAAATTTTCGGTGATTTAATAAGTGTTGGAAAGTTTCTAGCAATTTTATACCACTGATCTCTATTTTATGATGGTAGAGCATCCAAAACTAATACTTTTTTATATAAAAAACTATTAATTGTTGGAACAAAAATATATTTAAGTTACTCACACAAAAACTAAAACATATATAATAATCAAAACTTAAAATAAAGACAACTAAAAAATAATTTAACCACTACCTATTAGTTATGATGTAATTTAATAAAGTTTGTGTATTAATATGGTGTGACATATTTGATAAATAATTTTATTTCTTAAACATGTTATCATGATTTTGATCACTTAATTAGTATTTTTTTTTATTTCAAAATAATAATCATTAATAGTTAACGACTCTCGATAAAGGATAGAAGAGTACAATTTATTATGGAACATATAATGCATTACAAACATATGATCATTATATTTCAATTGGATTATTCTATTCCACTTGTTAGACAAAAAAAAATTAAATCAAAATACTAATAACATGTCAATACATTTATACAAAACTAGACATGCAATGAGAAGACAAAGATGGTAAAATAAAATCCAATCCACAAAATCCTTTGAAAAAATCTTTTTAAATATTTCTCAATGTGTCAACTATTCATGGATTATGAGAAGTAAATGAATAAGTATCTACTTTCGCAAGAAATCAAAGAATTTCTTAGAATTCTTGCAAGAGCTACTTGTTTATTTTCTCTCACAGATTATTCAAATTTTATCTGGATTTAAATCAAACGGATAAAAAATTGTTGAAAAAAGAAAAAAAAAATCGGTGTGAACAAATATTTATTAGTAAGTTAGCATCCACGATTAATTATTAGATGGGAAGGAAGTTAGCGAATGAGATATATTCAAAATCCAAATCATTAAAAAAACAGTAAATTCGTGTGGAGAAAACCTAAACAAAAATTGAGCGATATCTGAATAAAGGGGTAAAAAAAATAAAAGCCGTTAAGCCAAAATTACGAAACTACATGGAATAATTTTTTGGCTCCCGAATTGTGTGAATGAATACTCCTAAATTGAGCTGTCTTAATTATAATTTAGTTCAATTGGCTTGCCTTCGTTTTTCTCCTCACCACTTATTCAGCTCCAAGACTAGATCATCATAGTTATCAAACTTCACTCTTGCAGGGCCTGTGAGATTAAACGAAAACGATACCTGATTGTTGCACTTTCGTTGTTACCCTGAACCAAAGTGAAGAAAGAAAAACGGTCATTAGAAGAAGAAGAAGCTTCTGTTCTGCGCTAAAAACACAAGAGTTGTTGCATTCGGTTCCATTCCCATTACAATAAACGAATGCCACAGAAGACGAAGAAGAATGTCGTCGTATCAGGGATTTGGGAAGAGTTCAGGACCCACCGCACCTCTCAAATCCCAACCCAATTTCGGTCTCACTAACCCTTCTCCTTCACCTGTTCCTGCTCCTTCGCCACAATACACACCCAGGTACGTCAATTCTTCAACACCCTTTATTTTCTTTCGTTAATCTCTTCAAATTAACCCCTAAAAACTAGTTTTTTTTTACTGGGTTTTTCCCCCTTCGTTGAAATGGGTGAGGAATTTGAACCTGTTAGCATTAACCCTTTCCTTTACGTCAATCTTCCGCAAAGGATCGTATTTTGATATGAACGGTTTTTATCGAGGGGTGGCTAGTATTGAACTTTGTTGTTTGCATTTGGAAGGGTTCAAACGTTTTTGGCTGCTTGTTGCATACGTGATTATTTTATTTTAATTAGGAATGAGGAGGGGGGTATATGTTAGAAGTGTTTTGGAGCTGAAAATCGGGGATCACATCACATTATACCACAAATTGCATGATCTTGGGATTTAAGCTGGATAGATAAATTGGAGAAATGTTTCAGATTTAATCTGTGGTGGTTAAGTGCCTTTGTAAGTGAAAGGAATTTCTATTGTACAACTATAATTACGCTTTGTGATACTCTGAGGTAGTGAATGTTAGGCAGTAAATTGCCAGAGCGAAATGCCATTGTAACTTGTTGAAGTGGATCAGCGTAACCATTAAAATAGCCTTTACTCTTAATGGCATTGTTTAACCCATCTAGCTTACTCTACCTAGAACTTGGATAAAATCCAAACAATTCCATGGTTTATGTTTAAAGGGCACTTTTTGACCACCATTGTTTTATTTTTATTTTTATAAGAACTTATGTTTTATCCTTTGTTTAGACAAGACATTCTTTTCGTGGCTATAGTTTATGTTTAAGATGATAATTGCGTGATGCATATTCATAGTTCATATTTTCTTTCAGATCCATTGACTCTTCCAGTTGGAGTGATGGACTGAAACCGTTCTACAAAGATTTGGGTACCCATACTCCTGAAAGGCCGTCTCCAGTCACAACATTTATTGCTTCACATGATTCTGCAACTGGTGTTACAGCCAGAATTTCGAGATTTCCGAACCCAGAGAGAACCAGATCTCCTCCTATATCATATGCAGATTTGGATACCAATACTCCAGAAAGGCCATCTCCAGTCACAACATTTATTCCTTCACGTGATTCTGCAACTGGTGTTACAGCCAGAATTTCTAGATTTCCGAACCCAGAGAGAACCAGATCTCCTCCTATATCATATGCAGATTTGGATACCAATACTCCAGAAAGGCCATCTCCAGTCACAACATTTATTCCTTCACGTGATTCTGCAACTGGTGTTACAGCCAGAATTTCTAGATTTCCGAACCCAGAGAGAACCAGATCTCCTCCTATATCATATGCAGATTTGGATACTGATACTCCAGAAAGGCCATCTCCAGTCACAACATTTATTGCTTCACGTGATTCTGCAACTGGTGTTACGGCCAGAATTTCAAGATTTCCGAACCCAGAGAGAACCAGATCTCCTCCTATATCATATGCAGATGTTGAAGCTTTGAGGAGTTCTGATCAAACTGTCCTAAGAAATAAGTAAGATAATATCATCTGTAAACTGTAATACTATCACATTTCTTTATGTATCAGGACCTCTGCATCAGTTTTTCTTGTTTGTATTGGAGTATCATATGTATAAAGCTGAAATATGTCAAGTCAATCCAGTCTTATGGACTAAACTTCTGTTATATCATTATATGTGATGGTGTTTAAATAATTAATCAGTTACCCTGTTGTTTTGAACTTTATCATGAAACTACATTTGTCCATGAAAAATTCCTTATAAATCTCAGTTTGTTGAATTCAAGGTTATATTACATCAACATGGGTAACTGAAATGAGTAAATGGAATGCCCTTTTTGGTGTTTCCCTATGCTGAGAAAAACAATATGACAATCTTTTAGAAGTAGATTTGGATTCTTTATGCTAATAGTGCATGCATAGCATCATACATTGTCCATGACTTCCCAAAGAAATGTGAAGTCCCATCTCTAATTTATTGAGCCTGTTTAATGGTTCTTCCAGGCCTTCTCTGTCTCCTCCTAGACTGGGAAGTACATCAAATGTTCCAAGGACTGTCCCTCATTCTCAAATTCACCAGAAATCTTTCCTGTCTAATGTTTCTGAAGCCACTGTAAGCAAGCCCATCAGCTCCACTGCTCCTAAAAGATCAAGATCACCTCCTCCATCATTTGCAGCCAATGAAACCCTTGAAGGAAACTCAATTTCCTCAGAAGACAACTCTGAACGGTAAGATATTAAGTGCAGTGGCACCATTTTTTATCCATTATGCATTTACTTTATCTTAAATTATTTATTTTTAAAGAATCTTTATTCTTATTGTGTTCAGTGAAATGTTAGCCAAGGCAAAGCGTTTAGCTCGGTTCAAGGTAGAACTAAGCAAATCTGAACAAAATAATGATGATATTCCCAACCAGAAGGCTTTTGCAAACAGACATGAACAGTCTGTGTTGGAGCAGAAATATATGAGAGGGAATTTAATGGATTCAGCTAGCAACTTTACCAATGGTCTTGCTATTTCTGACAATGAAGGCTTGGAAACATCCAATTTAATTATTGGCTTATGCCCAGATATGTGTCCTGGTATACTTCTCAGATTTTAAATCTAAGAGTGAACCTGTGAGAATTTTTATATTTTTAGATCTCAAATTCTAAATCTGCAATGAACTTTTCTCAATAAACATTTGTGGTTCCTTATTTGTTTTTAATGTGGGAAAGTGTAGTTTGAGAAAACCCCAAAGCCAACTTCATTTTGGAGTTTCAAATTAAGTGCATAAATGTTTACACAACCCGAAAAATTTAGCCCAAATTTTGATTTGTGTTTCAGAGTCAGAAAGGGGAGAACGGGAAAGAAAAGGGGATCTTGACCAATATGAACGTGTGGATGGGGATAGAAATGTAACTAGCAGACTTCTTGCAGTTAAGAAGGTGATTGTCATATTACTAAATACTATTGTTTTTCCTACTAAACAGCTTACTGCTTTTTCAAGTATTATTAATAGCATAAATCATGATTCATGACAGTATACTAGGACAGCAGAGAGGGAAGCCATTCTGATCCGGCCTATGCCTATCCTGCAGAAGACAATTGATTATCTGCTCACTTTGCTAGATCAGCCTTATGATGAAAGGTTTCTTGGTGTATACAATTTCTTGTGGGATAGGATGAGAGCAATTCGGATGGACCTCAGAATGCAGCACATTTTCAATCAAGGGGCTATTACTATGCTGGAACAGATGGTGCTTCCTTGAGGCTATATATCATCACTTTTTTTTTCCCATACATGTTCAAAAACATTGGTTCTAGTCATCCCTTTTATTAATGAGTGTGCATGGTAAAGAGCTAAGGTCTGTGGGCAAACATTTACAAATTTATTACTTCCCAATGGAAATATATAACTCCCATTATCAACCTAAAATATGGAAACACATTATGCTCTTTTAAGTTTTAGCAACATAAACTTATCCCTTGTGGATGGTCAAGTGTCTCTTGTCAGTCTAAGTTATGCTGTCTGTATTAGTCTCAATTTTATGCGCCAACCCTTATATATTTTTGAACTTGGACATCTGTTGGTTTTTTCTTTCAGAAAGTCTCCTTCTGGTTTAGTCATGTCTGGTGTTGTGACATTACTGCCACTTGTTATTAGTGACTGACTCACTGCAACATGCGCAGCCTGTTAGATGCCTTGACTATCCCGTTTGTTTGGTAATCCTTATTAGTAGAGTAATAGTATAATCAAGATCACACATCAAAGCAAATATTCCTGTTTTTTTTGTAATACTACATATAAAACCCAAATTATTGCTCCTATTCAAATGATAATATCAAGGTTTTTTTCCTCATAGTTCTTTAAAAGTATGTGGATTCAGACAATTAATACCAAATATATAAATTTGGTGTTTATCAATTTCATATTTATATATTGCTTGTTGCAAAGCAGTATCTGGTGATTACAAAGGCTAATGAAGCTGTTGATTTCTGTGGTTTCAGATAAAATTACATATCATTGCAATGCATGAATTATGTGAATACACTAAAGGAGAAGGATTTTCTGAGGGCTTTGATGCTCATCTCAATATTGAACAGATGAACAAAACTTCAGTTGATCTGTTCCAGATGTATGATGATCACAGAAAGAAAGGAATCAATATTCCCACCGAAAAAGAGTTTCGAGGCTATTATGCTCTTCTTAAACTGGATAAGCACCCTGGTTATAAAGTAAGTAGCCTCTGTAGTGCTTTGATTTATATGGCTTTATTCACTACGAAAAAACCAAGGAACTAAGCATGTCATACTAGGTTGAACCTGCAGAGCTCTCCCTTGAAATTGCTAAGATGACTCCAGCAATAAGGCAGACTCCAGAAGTTCTATTTGCTCGCAGTGTAGCAAGGTTGAAATTCCTGTAGAAGTTAGTTTTTGTTTCTTTTTTGGTTATCATGTTTGCGATCTGACCATTCCTTCTTGTTTTCCTTTTCAGAGCGTGCCGAACGGGTAATTTTATTGCCTTCTTTCGGCTTGCAAGAAAAGCAACTTATCTTCAAGCATGCCTAATGCATGCTCACTTTGCTAAGGTATGGGATTTTCCTGCCTTCTTCTATTTTGCACTCAACAAAGACAATATGATTGGACTTGTCCTTGTAAAGCTTAGAGCTGCCATGTACAGACTGGGCATACATTTACTCAATCATTGCAGGCAATTAGGAAATTGCTTGAGTTGTTTGGAGACAAACTGAAGTAGTTTCATCTCCTGAATGAACTTGTTATATATGGTGATCAATTACGTAACATATGATAATACTGTCATGCTTAAAAGCAAGAATTTTCTTGCTCATTTTTGCATAGAATATCTTTCTCATGGAGCATAAATTTCAAAAGGATAACTAAGTAAAATTAATTTGATTCTATTATTATGCAATCCCTTTGAGTCCGCAATACATTAGTGGAATTCACTTTAGTAATGATTTTGGTCATGATGTGACTAGGCTACATCTGATCAAGGATCCTAATCTGTATGTCTTGTGTTACTTTTACCAGTTACGTACCCAGGCACTTGCTTCTCTGCATTCTGGTCTTCAGAATAGCCAAGGTCTCCCTGTTGCTCATGTTGCTAACTGGCTTGCTATGGAGGTATATTTCTTAGATAGATGTGTATATGTGCTGTCTCATTTTTTCCCCTTTTCTTGTGTGAGCGGAGAGTGTGGCTATTGAGGGCACGGGGCAGGGGATTGCTTTGTTGAATTTTCCAACTTTCTCTTACATTCACGTTTGTCATTTTAATTAGGATGAAGGCATAGAGGGTCTCTTGGAGTATCATGGGTTCTTGCTAAAAACATTTGAAGAACCATACATGGTGAAGGAAGGCCCATTTCTCAATGTTGATGTTGACTATCCCACAAAGTGTTCAAAACTTGTGCTAAAGAAAAGGTCTGGAAGGATAACCGAGGATGTTTCACCCTCAATTCAAGCTGAATCACCACATGTTGAGACTGTGAAAGAGATTCAGATGAGGAAGGTTTACAAGCATGAGCCACAAGTAGTTTCAGTTGTTGAAAATGATACTACTGTCCAGATACTTGATGAGGAAATTCCAGATGCTGAAACTATTTTCTCCCCAAAGGATAGTAAATCAGGAAAGGCATTTAAGGATGTTCAGGACAGTCGAAAAGATCATGATATGTCCACTACTCGTCCATCACTGCTGAGCTTTCCTTTTCCTAATATTATACCTGAACCACAACTTCCTAGAATTGACGTTTTAAAGGGTACCAATTCCGATTTAATTGTGAGAGGTTCTCCAAAGAGAAACTTGCAGTCTAATGTTGATCGAAGGCCATTGGAGACTGTACCAAATGCAGCTCC
This sequence comes from Glycine soja, assembly GCF_004193775.1. Lineage (NCBI taxonomy): Eukaryota > Viridiplantae > Streptophyta > Magnoliopsida > Fabales > Fabaceae > Glycine > Glycine soja. The sequence goes on from NC_041016.1 coordinate 7,832,452, forward strand.
ACCAGAAAGTTCATTAGGGAATAATTTTTTTGTGCCACCTCCTGTGGCCCAGGGTATATCCAAGGATGAGTCTCTGATTATTCACCAAGAACATCAAGATGAAATTAATGAAGTTAGAGAAAATTCTCAAGATGAAGAAATTGCTGAGGCCAAGCTGAAGTTGTTCTTAAGGTTTTTAAGCCTTGTTTCATTACACAATTTAGATTTTTACAAATAAAATGTTTGCGTGTATTTACTATTTGTTACTATTTTAAGTCATTTTTCATGTCTTCCTGTCAGATTATGGAGGAGGCGAGCGTCAAAATTAAGAAGATTACGGGAAGAGAGGCAATTAGCATCAAATGCTGCACTAAACTCAATGTCATTGGGCCCCCCAATTCAACATTATATACATGTAAGTTTGGTAGTTTTTTTTGTGAAATTTTTAGTAAATTACTCTTGCCAGAGGACAGGTGTTGAGGATGAGAGTTAAATAAAGACGATTGCTTTTAATCGTGCTTCTTTTAAAAATAAATGTGTTTTTGGATCATCATTTGATATTCTTATGGAACAATTTAGCTAATTACTTCCTGCTGACCACGTTCAAATTCTCATTAATCCTCAAGATAGTTACTGAATTAGTAAAACCTATTTTGCATGATTAAATGTTGCCATTGTGTGCATGAACATAAATACCATCTAGCAATTTTCATTTGTTCCTTTTTGCCTTAAAAAAAAGCAATTTTCATTTGTTTATTGTCTATTAGGAAGTTTTTGTGAATATCTTTGACTTTATTTATTGACTTTGGTGGTTCCCTTTTTTGATGTAGCGACCTGGTAACTTCAACAAGTTTGATATTGATATAGCTATGAGGGAGAGATATGAAAATCAGGAAAAATCATGGTCAAGACTTAACGTTTCCTATATAGTTGCTGATACACTAGGAGGAAGAAATCCAGATGCTAAATGCTTGTGCTGGAAGATCATTCTATGCTCTCAGATGAACAGTAGATATGAAATGGGAGCAGCAAGCACTTGGTTGACCTCAAAGTTGATGCCTTCTAGCGACAAAGATGTGGTTATTTCATCTCCTGGCTTGGTAGTATGGAGGAAATGGATTTCTAGTCAATCTGGCATCAATCCTACGTGCTACCTCTCTGTAGTTAGGGATACAGCATTTGGTAGTCTAGATGAGGTGGTATCTGGGGCAGGTGCAGTTATGTTTCTTGTGTCTGAGAGCATCTCATGGGAACTTCAGAGATCTCATCTTCATAATCTTCTGATGTCAATTCCCTCTGGGGCCTGCTTGCCTCTGCTGATCTTATGTGGCTCATACGATGAAAGGTTCTCTTCTGCTATTATTAATGAGCTGGGCCTTCAAAGCATTGATAAATTGCGGATTAGTAGCTTTCTGCTTGTTTTCCTCAGTGAAAACCAGCAGCAGATGGAACACTCAGGTGGGTTTTTCAGTGATACACGATTAAGGGAAGGGCTGCAATGGCTGGCAGGTGAATCACCGTTGCAACCCAACCTTGGCTGTGTGAAAATACGAGAACTTGTTTACGCCCATCTTAATTCTTTCTCAGGGGTGCAGGACATTGCCATTAACTCCAACTTGGGTCCTAATGACTATATCTCATTGTTCAATGAAGCCTTAGATCGTTCAATGAAAGAAATTATTGCTACTGCCAATTCAAATCCTACCGGTTGGCCTTGTCCAGAAATTGGTTTACTTGACAAGTTTTGTGATGAAGATAGAGTAGTAAAAATGTGCTTGCCAACTTTGGGATGGAGCTCAAATGTGAAAACTGAACCAATTATTTGTGCTTTGCAAAACTGTAAGCTCCCTAATTTCCCTGATGATATATCCTGGTTGGCCAGAGGTTCTAAAGTTGGATATGAGATTGAAAACCAGAGGATGCAGCTTGAGAATTGCTTGATCCAGTACTTGACTCATACTAGTAAGACAATGGGAATTTCTTTGGCAACTAAAGAGGCAAGTGTCACAATGCAAAGCTGTGCTAGACTTGAGCTACGTGGCTCAAGCTACCATGTAGTTCCACATTGGGGTATGATTTTTCGTCGAATTTTCAACTGGCGTTTAATGGGTTTATCTAGCAGGGCAATCTCCACGGCTTACATTTCAGAATCTCATCATGTTGGTCTTCCAAATGTGAGCTCTGAAACATGGCTATCTTATTATCCAGACGCGTCTTTGGATGAAATAATCAGTGTTAATTGTAACTCTCCTCTTCCCGTTAATGATCAGCCGAGGCCGGAAGCATTTCAAACTCCTCCACATAGGGATTCAAATGATGTATTCCATGAGACTGTTAACGTGAGGGATACTGAAAGCAATCTTCCACTTGATAAATTGCCTAGCATGGATACAACTGGAACATATGGTTTAAACAGTGCTGATTCTAACAGTGGAGCATTAATGAATGGGAAACCAGCCAAAGAAGCTGACAAGTTAAGCAAATTATTGGAGCAATGTAAATTGCTGCAGGATGGCATAGATAAGAAGCTCTTTCTATACTTCTAATGGGAACGTGGCTTCTCTCTATATTTCTATTTTTTGTATGTATCCTCAACTAAAGTAAAAGAGAAAACAATCAAATGTTGATTTGTAGGAAACTTTGTACAATAAGTAAAATTATAATTTTTTTTTTCTTTTGTTGTTTCATTTCCTTCCCGTCTCCCGAGTTCACAAAAGTGACAAATGTGGCATGGACTTTTAGTAGAAAGAAGTAACTCGTGCGAAACAATTGGAGAAACATGCTTTTCTAGTATTATATATGGTCCCATATTTTTTATTATTCAAATTAATGTTTAGACTAATTAGAGAATGCGGGAACTGATGAACGCATGTTAAAAGAGAAGGAAAAACATTTGGACAATATGTGACATTTGTGAATATTTTAAAAAAAGTTTGGTTAACAACTAAAATTTATTTAAAATATTTTTGCAAAAGTGGGGTGTAGAAGAAGTTAAAAGATAAGAATGGAAATTTTACATATATGTTATTCTTATCCCACACGAATCAATTTAGTCACTCCTTGAGAATAAAAATATGGGAATATTGAAGTTATTCTTTTCTTGAGAATAGTTTATGTTCATGAATAATTTATTTTTAATTATGTGACAAATATAAAAATATACATTCTCTACTCATTCTTTGAAAATATGTTAGGTTTAATGTCATTTTTAATTTATTATGTTTTATAATTATTTTATTTTAATATGTTAAATTTTAAAATCTTCATTTTAGTATTATTTTTTTTAAAAATTATATTTTAGTCTTTTTTTTCTTATTGCCGTTAGCAGCATTATTAATCTGTTAACTTAAATTTTTTAAAATAATTAATTTAAAATACTATCAGCTAAAACGAGTAAGCACATACAATACTTTCGAACCTCCACTTCAAAATCCTCAAACGAGTAAGCACCACACTTTCAAACGAGAATTATCAATTAGCACTTACGAACCAAATAAGGTTCACGGTGGGAGTTCTGAATCTTGGTCAGAGGAGATAATTTTTTAGTGGTTTTTAATTTTTAAAATAAAATAAAGATAGTGATGATTTTTAATCGTCATTATATTATTTAATTATTTTATAATTCAAATGTCAATTGGACACTAATTTTTGTTAAAATCATAAGGCTATCTCCAATAGATGATCTTGGAGATGAATTTAAGTTGAAGATATGTTCTTCTAAGATCTAGCTACTAAAGACACTCTCAAGGTCTTCACGTTGGAGATTGAGTTCTTGTAGAAAAACCTTGAAGAAATGCGCATTTAAAAAAATCATTTTTTATTGTCTCTCTCCTTAACTAATTCTTGTGGGAAGAAACAAATCGGATAGAAGAAGAAGAAATCAATGAACCACAACAACAATAGATATGTCACAATCGAGAACAATAACATAACAAATCCCTATTGGGTCTTATAAATTGGTCATTATAGGAAGCAATTTGCATACAATTTCACATTTTCATTCTTATTTCCATTATCATTCTCATATTCTCCAATTCCAATTTTAAATTCTAGTTTTATTTGTTTCTTGTCATATGGATCCAAATCAATTTAATTGGCAAGCTTATATGATTTTGTTGCAAAATTACCAACAACCTCCTTTGAATGAAAATCCACAACATTCTCCGTTGTTTCCCTACATGCCATTACCACCTCTATCAATGAGCGAAAATTCTCAAATTCCTCCTCATTTTATTCCTTACTTGCCACTACCACCACCAACACCAATAACTTATAACCAATTCCCTTATATAAAAAATTTTCAAATCTCTTTCAGTGCCACAAAACACCTTTACCGTATTTTGTAAGTCTCCTAATAGTTGTAGTCGTGCACAAAATCCTTCAAATGAGAAAATTGATACACAATTTTCTATCCAAATTGAGTTAGAAAATATTTTAGTAAAAGAAGGACAAGGGAGTTCTTCAAGGAAGAAAAAGGGCACAAGACTATTCTTTTCCGTTGAAAAGGGTAAACTTCTCATTAATTTGTGGCTTAATGTCTCACTTGATTCAACGGTGATGGTAAAAAATTAGAGACTTTTTGTAAGGATTGTAGAAAATTACAACACACATCGTGACAATCTAAGTAAGAGATCCAACAATCAATTAAAATTTTGATGACAAAAAATTCACAAGGTCATTCAAAAGTTCAATAGTTGTTACAAGCAAGTTGTTGCTTTGAAGAAAAACAGTTACACGGAGAACGTTGTGATGGTTAATGCATATGTTATTTGGGAAGGAAGATGAAAAAAAAAAGATTTTGCATTGGAGCAACATGCATGACAACTATTGAAAGATCAACCTAGATGGTTAGAACAATGCAAAAAAGTTCCTTCGAAAAGAACAAAGCTGAATGAAAATTGGAATTACTCATTGTCCTCTAATCCTGAGACACTGATTGATATTTTTGAAAGTGACACTCCTACACCACTGGCTCACCCAATGGGACAAAAGGCAGCCAAAAGAAAGATCAAAGTGAAAGGAGCATCTTCTTCTACATCGATTGTGGACTTGTCTGCCATTGAAAAAGAAATAAAGGAAAGAAATATCATCCAAAAACAAATAATAAAGGTAGTGGAGTATGATAATTTCGTGAAGATATAGATATTCTTATAAAGTTTAACAAGGCAAAAGATCAATCCAAGAGACACAAAATCACTTGTAATCATATTTTAAAGAAGTTTAGTAGTTAGTGTTTATGTCTTAAGTTATTGTTAATTAGTTGTATGTTTAAGTATATTTTTAATTAGTTTTTTTTATTAGTTTAATAGTTTGTGTTTTATGTGTTAAGTTATCACTGATTATGTTGTAACGCATTCTCAATTAGTTAAATGATGAAGTTTGTTTTTAATTACATAAATTATTTGTTAATGTGTAACTTTTAAGTTGTTATAAAAATTAGCAATTATAAAAACTAGTTGTTTTAAATATTATTAAAATTTTCATTATAATGGAATTTTGAATTTATTTAAAAAAATGGTGAATTATGTCAAATAATTTTACACTATTTGCACAATGATCATGGTCGTACATGACCAGGATCAATATATAATGCACCCGATCATGCATGAACGTGATCAATATATAAATAACTAAAATTTCAAATAATTGTACACTATTTGTGCAATGATCATGGTCGGGCACCATCAGGGTCAATATATAAATACTGAAATATTATGTTATTTTAACATAGTATTTTCTTATTGAATAATTTTTATTAATAATTTTTTATTTAATTTTTAAAAATTAAAAAATATATATATAATTAATTATTTTAAAAAAGTTGTAACTAAATATTAGAAGGTGAGTCCCTTGTGGGACTTACAAAAAATGATTTAAGATTTCAAAATGAGATCTACTATTTGAGTAAAAAATTAAGAAAAACTTAATAGTGATGTAACACTACTAGATCCATCAAAAAGATAATTAAGGCCTCAAAATATGATTTTCTATTGGATATGCTCTAAGAAAGGATCAAAATGAGATACTTTAAAAACTTAAAGTACCATAATAAAAATTTTAAAATTTAATGTATTAAAATAAAATAATTATGAAATATAATGGATGTAATAGTCACATTAAACCAATATGTTATGATAACTTGAAACAAAAATCACTTCATATAATGTTTGTCTTTCTTCTAATTATTAGTATCTCTATATATGATAAAGCTCTCTCTCTCAAATTGAGTTTACATAAATTTGATTTTAGAAATATGAAAAATATATTTAAAATCAATATCAATTTACTCTATCAATTACAAAAAAAAGACATTTAATTCAGAAATCTTACAATTTTTGTATGAAAGAAATTTTTTGATGTTATTTTATATGATTGTGTGAGAAAATCGTGTTTAGAAGAATTTCTCTTAGAAAAGTATTTCTCTGAACTCCCTCAAAAGAGTTCTTCAAAAATAACAACTTGTCTATAATAACCTAAATCAAACATGTAATAAAATTATCAAACAGACTTTATAATCATCAAAATTGATGTTTTTACCTTTACTTTTTTTACAAAACAAATTATTATCAAATCATGTACACATTATTTTAAATAGGGTTTATTATATTTTTGTCCCTATTTTTTTTCAAATTTCTGTTTTTAGTCCATAATGTAAATTTTTACTATGCTAATTAGTTCTTATTGTTAAATAATAATGTTAACCAATGACATAAAATGATATTGACTACTCAATAATTTGTTTATTATATCATGGAAGAGTCTAACATAACGTGTAATTTTTTTAAAATTATGTTTTAAATTATCATCAAAATTATTTGATATTATCAATTGGTCAGAACAAATAAGAAATTACAAACATAATTTATTAAAAAAATTATACATTACTATTTTATTAGACTGCTTGATAATATGATAAGTTTTTGGTAGTTTATTGAAGTCATTATTGTTATATTTTGGACTAAAAGTAGTAACTAGTAACAAAGTAAAAGTTCAAAAACTTCGAAAAAAAAATAGAAATTACAAAAGTTTAGACAAAAAGACCATAAATCCTTTAAAAGTTACTAGTGTATCATAAACTAACTCATCAAACATACGCTCTCCAAATGTGCACATTAAAAAAAGTTGGCTTTCACAATCACATCCTTCCATGCATAAATACACATCAAATAACATCGTACACTGTTTAAGGAGAATGGTTGATTAATGTGTGAGCCCATTGCTCATGAATGTTGCGGTATGGTCCAAGGCATCCCGTGGAGGTGGAGCTTTAAAGCAGCGGTGAGATTCGGAGGTACATAATATAAATAGATGTTCCTTTCAAAAAAAAAAAAATACAAATAGATGGAGACATGATGATGGAAGGGAATCTCATATTGCATTGCATTTAATGAATTTTTAAATGATCTTTACCAAAATAATTCATCATAGTACCATATTTGAAATATAAGATTGCCCAAAAGAGGAGGAAAACATTAAACGAAGGATGCTGGTCCCCCTCTCTATGTCATTACTCTGTTTCGTGATTGAATTATCAGTTGTATGACACATGGTACGAAAACAAACGTGCCATTTCCTTCTTTCGCACCATCTTTTTTATCTTCACATTAATGTCTCGTATCCACTTAAATATTTTGACTAACTCCATTCTGCCCTCGACTCAATTCAAAGTCCTTAACATTTAATTTTATAAAGACTTATTATACTAGTAAAATTGTATATAAATTGCTAACTATAACTTCCTAGATTCATATTAAAAAAGGTCAAATGAGTCAACCCAATACAATTTGCAAAAAAATGATTTAAATTGAGTTGAACTTATTTTGAAAATGAATTAAAAATCTCAACCCAAACAAATTAGTTGAAAAATGGATTGACTTGCAGAATAAATGAAAAATAAATAATAACCATTCAAATATAAGATTAGTTAGTCTATCAAAACATCTAAATACTTGAAACATCAAATACATCCACTAATTATCTTAAAAGGCAAAAACTAAAACATTAATACTTTATATCATTGATACCAATAAATTCACAATGACAAATAAATCTTAAAAGTTAATAATAAATTGAGTTAACTCAACTCAAACTGTACTTAGTTAATAACAAAATAAATTGGGCTAAGTTAAACTCATTTTAAGAGTTGAAAACCTTAACTCAATCTACCATCATTTGCCGATTCAAATAGAACAACTCAAAGGATTAAACTCATTTGATCAAAATTCACATCCAAAATAGACTTTTATCATCAAGAAAAGTTGATAATGTGTTTAGATGAGTGTTTACTAACTTGATTTTAAGCCGATACTAATCAATTCCCTCAAGGACATTGGTTAAAGAATTAAAAAAATAAATATTTTTATTAAAATGCATAAATTATGCTGTTTATAACTTTTTTATACTTTCCTATAATTTTCATAATAAATATATTTTTTTAATTTTGTAATTAATGTCCTAAAAATATTAATAATATCCTAATTTTAAATAGACTTAATTTTACAAAATTTATATTACACACAGTAAGTAATCAGTATCACTAGAGACAAAAAAAATGGAAATTATTAATTGTTCTCATGCGGCAGATATATTTCCACTTTTCTGACAAAATCAGTCATTTGCTATTGACATTTGAAGCTTAAACATGCTTAGAGCATCTCCAATGCAAGAAACTCATTTCAATTTCTTAATTATCTTTTTGTGGTCCCCATATCACTTTTTGTGGTCCCCGCAGTGTCATGTCATTAGAAACTCATGTAAAATTTTACTTCAATGCAAGAAATCGTAAGAAATCACAAAATTCAAACATTAGAGTTTCTTATATAAAAAATTATCCTTAGCAACTAAGGAACCCACTTTGTCACGTCATTATGCTCAATGCAAAAGAACTTACAAAAACTCGTTTCTTAGCCTAAAAAATCATGGAAGCACCCCACACACTGGAGATGCTCTTAGCAATTATTTGGAGCAGTTATTACTTTTTTTTAAGAGTGATAGCAGCACTATCTAATGCAATTTTTTTTATTTATTAAAGTTCATGTAATCTCAAATAGTTTCACGAGGACTCGGTAGTCAGTACCACTTGAGATTTCTTGGTGAAAAATAAAATATTCACAAAAAATAATGGAAACTTTTAATTTTTATCATGTGGCGAAGTGCTTCCATTTGAAGTATTTCATTATTTGTTAAATGAAAATATGCTTAGCTATTAGTTGAGTAGTTATTACTTTTATGAAGAGTAATAACAATATTATTTTTCTAATACACATCCTTTCTTATTAGTTAAAATTCATATAGATTTCATTAGTCTAGAAATTAAATTCATTTAACGAGACTTATATGAATTTTTCCTAATAAAAAAGAAAATGTTTTAAAAAGTATATTGCTGACATTTTTCTTACTTTCATTTAACGGAATCGCAACACATGAAACAGTAATTCACATAAATTGTTTATACCCATAACCATTCATTCAGTTACCAATTTGCAGTAAAAACATGAAACTAATATTGAAAAGCAATAAAAAAAATCAGACATGTTTCTAAGAGATACACTGGATCCAGCATGAGAACGAGGATAATGGATTTACATTCTAATAGCACGTGGCTTGTCTTACAAGTTGACCATTGACTACAATTCATTGCAAGTAGTAGTAGTCAATTAGTCACCAACCAAACTCCTGCACAGATCTCCTTTCTCTCAAGTTATTTATAGACCCCTTTCCAAATTTTAAATTGGAGAGTGAAGTGCAGCGCTATTCGGGAAGGATATGTTTTAGTGTACTCCTGAAGTGCTTGTATAAGGTTAAATGACAAGCAACTTGAATTAGCAAAAGGTTGAGAAAAGAAAAAATGACCATTAATCATTTCTGCTTTCTAAATTCTGAAAAGGGTCCTTCAGCTGCCCAGATAATGCACCCTAAGCCCGCAACCTTCAGCAGCCTAACAAAATTGAGTCAGAATTTTGGTTTAAAGAATAATACAGTGGCAAATAAGTAAACTTACGATGGTAATGCAGAAGACTCAAGAAGAATAGAACATAGAAATGTACCCCCTAGGAGAAAGTATGATGAGACATGGTGAAGTTTCCGCAAAGCCTCTCTCCGATTACTGAAAAGGGAGAAATGAAATGAAATAAAATAAGATAAAACTTTACACAAATCCTAATCAAATGATTAAGAAAAATGTTAGCAATACACTCTATACTACACTCTTCTTAATACATTCTCTACTGTTGGCTGAAATTTATCGAAAATCATTAAATTGTGTAGGTCTCGTTGCTTATTTAATGAACCTCATTCATAATTCTGTAGTTTTAATAAATTTTAAGCAATTGGAGGGAGTATCTTACAAGGAGTGTGTTGCTAGCACTCCTGAATGATTAATATGAAACAATTCTAGTGTGACTGTACCAATACAACTGGTGTTTGACATGCCGGAGAGGGGACCACTATGGCTGGGCTTCTAGTTGAGACCACATGCTGTGGACAGGACTGTAAATCAGAGAAACCATTCCTGACTGAACGACACACATCTAACCCAGTAGTGGCAGATATTTCGGATGCTCCCTTTACCCTCTTGCTCTTTGTCCTTGTTACAGTACTGACATTGATCTCACCTGCTCCAAGTCCAGATGTAACTGACTACCAAAAAAAAAAATCAAAAGATAAGATAAACAAGACAAATGATGGGATAGATTCCAATGAATTGAATCACAAAGGGTTTTTTTTAGCTCAGCCATACCACACTCATGAAGGGAAAATGCATTTGAGACACAAAAGGGTAAAATATTGCTGTGTATTTTGTTAATAGAAGTAGTAGTTTCTTGAGGCTGGTAAACTATAGATCGCCACATGGTAGTCATGACTCGTGAGTAACCAAGCCTGACTACACTTAATCATCCACCATCTTTAACACAAATCCAAATATATTACACATTAAAAACCGTCAATAAATTACCACCTGAATAGGAACAGCCCGAGCTAACTTCTTAAGGGGCTCCACAGAATAAGTCATTGCTTACCACCACTAAACATTTTGGGGCATTGGCGTGTTTAGGGGGGATAGAATATTAAGGGACATTGTAAGTCTTAAATCTTCACACAAGTCTAAATGAAGAAAACATTAAAATAAATGAGGCCAAAGGAATACAAAGTAATCATACATTAGACAGGCCTTTGATCTGAACAATGATAATTGTTATATCATCTGTTCGACCCTCATGTTCTAACCATAGTTTATAAGACTCTCCAGCAATGGCAGCACATGCATCGCGGGGATCTGAATAACTTGCTGCCTACACCACAAAAGGAATAACAGAATTCATCAAAGATAAGACATTGAATCATAGTTCTGCATCTACTCATCTTAGAAATGTTAACTAGTGGAAGGTAACTTTTACACAAATAGTTAACAATAATTTGTGAATGCATATTAAACAGGGCAGTAAACATCGAATATTTGTGTACACTAATGCAGTAATGCAACAAATCAAAGATGATCAGCAGCAAGCTGTGGAAAATTGAAGTATCCCTCACAGAACAACCTACACAGATTGTGTAAACATTTAGGACATCAAAGAATGACTAACAATTAGTACTTAATCTTGTGAACAATTTACAGATCAAGCTTACATAATTATGACACTGAGGTTATAAGATTACGCCAGTTAACTAATATGTCCTTCTCTCATAAGGATAATTAGGTATTAAATACCAATAAAACAAATTTGTTGTCATAAAATCCAACAACTGAAGCAAGACATAAAGAATAATATTGAGAAATAAGATAACTACATGTAGTTAACCAGTAGTTAGATAATAATAGCAAACTTCAATTTGAGATGTAAAACAGAATACGGCAACCAGTTAAGAACCACACAACAAATATCACAGATAGGAAAGCATAAAAGGTGAAAAGCAAATACCAGAACAGAAAAATCTTCAACGGTATTGTCAAGCAAAAAACATAACTACATGAAAAAGAACATAACGCACATCCATATTTTCAACTAAGTTGGTAATTGCAACTTGCAAGATGCAAGTCATCAACAGAAAACAGAGAATTTCTAAATTTCATAAAAAAATTAAAAGGAGCAGATAACAGGTCTTACAAGCAATACAGTAAGTAAAATTCAACCTATAAAGACATCATCAACAAATTGTATACCATACCATATCAACAACAGTTTGGCTTGATAGGAACTCAAATACACCATCACTTGCAACAACAAAGAAAAGATGGTTAGGTGTAAGCTGAACCGTTGACACCTCAGGAACAGCAATGACACCAATAGTCTCAGCCAACTTATCCCCTACACTCCTTGTAAAAGCAGCTCCAGGAAGCTTTCCATTCTGAACCCACAACCTAGGAGGATCATCACCCTGATTCTCTTCATCACCCCATGTCTGAATATCTGGATCCTTGTGCCCTTCCACCTGATCAACACTTAACACCCTCGCCCCACAAAGCTTCACTCTCTCATACTCATCTCTCCTAAATGGTGTCTGATCAGAGGACAAGTCCTCAGCAACAACGCGGTTTCCATCCTTAACAGCCAGCACGGCTCTAGAATCACCAACATTAGCAACATAAAGGGTGTTCCCAATAACCAGCACCGTAATTGCAGTGGTGCCGCTCAACGAATCATCAATCTCGTTCTTATGCAAGTCATCATTTGTGGTCAGGAATGCAGAAGTGTAGGCCTTAACAGGGTCCTCCAGCAATGCAATGTCACTTGACAAATTTTCCACCAACCTATCCTTAACAAAATTTGAACACTGGCCACCAAATTCGCCATGCCCATCATAGACACCAAAGAAATGGACACTGGGGTTGCCTTGAAACTGTGTCCTAATGCCAAAACTATCTTGGTTCTCTTTATCAGGTGAATCAGGATAGTACCCTCTCTGAGTGAGCACAGAGTATTCCAAAGTGAAGTTATGGGAAGGGACAGGAACAAATTGCAGTGAACTCTGAGTGAGAATGTGCTTCCTTTGGGCACAGTAAGGGCCAAGTTCTCTGAAGTCTCTGGAGCCACCCACTGAGGGTGAAGGGTAACGGGTACAGCACTTGCCATGGACACAACCCATGTTTGAAAAGAGAAGCTAAACAAGGCCTGGAGGAGAAAAAAACACAAAGCAAAGGTCAATGTGGCTCCTAGCTTGAGACTTTGAGAAACATGAAGAAACAAAAACAAACCCTAGTGATGTGTGAGGGGGGAAAATATGATTTTGAGGAGGGAATTGAGATGAGAGGTTGACAAAAAGAAAAGGGTATGTTAAGAACTATGGAGAAGTGAACAAAAAATGAGAATGATTTGAAGAAAACCACACAAACTCAAACCCTAGAGGGAGAGGGAAGGCTTACCCCACCAAAAAATGGAGACATTTTAGGCCTTTGATCAAAAGGGTGGCTAGGCATTGAGAACGTGTGAAGTGGGGCTGGCGAAAAGGAAAGGAAGAATTGTACTTTTCGTTTGGGAGCAGAGAGGGAGCATCGAAGGAAAATGGTGGTAGCAAGCAAGAGTCCAAAGGGAATGGGTTTGTGGTTTGTTCTCCCGAGAGAATGACAGTGACACACGCACACGCAGACACAGTCACAGGGACAGGTTTCGAGATTCTATTCTATGAGTGCATGGTTGGGTTTGTCTACCGAGAAAGCCCTTCTTCCAAGGAAACACACCCCAATAAAACCAACAACACACAATTTCACTTGTTTTTCTCACTGTGGGAGTTGTGAAGTGAATTATTACACATGTCTTTATATATAACACTCTTTAAAAAAAATATTTTTTTATAAGTTTTTTTAAAATTGTTTTTGTATTAATTATTTTGGCTGATGAAACCCGTCTTCTATTCAAATTTTACGATTCTTCCTTAATTATAATTAAAAATTCAATCAGATATGTCAATTATTAAATAATTTAATCTGCTAGGTTATGTAATAATTAAATTTTTTTAAAACTTATATATAAACAAAAATAATTAATTTTATATTAATTAATTTATATTATTTAATTTTACTAATCTAAAAAAAAATAAGATTATTTCTAAAATATTCTTTATTAAAATTTGTTATCATCAATAAAAAAATTTATTAAAAATATAAATAAAATTAAGTAAAGAATATTTTAAAAATAATAACATTAAATAAGAAAAATTAGTTAAATTTAATTATATTTAAGTCCAATGAACAAGATAATTTTTCTACTTATATCAGTCCAGAAAAAATTGACTAAAATATATATTTTACATAAATTATCAATATAACCAATATAAAACAATATATTTATTAAGATTTATAACCGATATAAAAAAAATAACTAATACAAAATATGTATTTACAAAACTTTCATCAATGAAACTAATAGAATTGATGAAAAGAACATAATAATTATAGTGTTTTAAATAATTAAAGAACTTGATTAATTTTTTTTTAATAATTGAATCCCTCAATTAAACTATAAAGGATTAATTATATAATTAATGCTTTAATTTTCATATTACCATGTTTGCAACTTGAAGAGAGAAAAAAATAGTTCAATAAAGCTCTCGAATTCCTCTATAATTTTTGGGTTCTTAATAATTGAAATGTTTTCATACTTCATGCTAAACCCTTCAAAAACGAAGTGGATCGATTAACATTGTTATGATAGTTCTTTTTTTTAAAAAAAGACAATTTTTTATTGAGGCTGATTTGGCACACAAGGGGTGTTCCAAATACAATCAGAGGTACAAAGCATAAGCAACAAGAAGTAGGGGTAACTTTCTTCTTGCCTATCTATGTTCATAGTGTTGAGATATTTATTGAGTAGGGGTAACTTTCTTCTTGCCAAAAACCCTTGTGCAAATTCAAAGCTCCCTCGATCTAAGGTCAAAGTCTTTTATTTGGATGTAGTACTAAATAAAATTAATAAAAATGTCATGTTTCATGTTCATAGGCCACATAAAGGTCTTTGCCTTGATGTGTTGTAACAATGTACGGTGCTTGCATAGAATTTGCTCCTCGCATATTCTTACATAGTTTTGCTACAATTCATTTATGGAATTTCTTATTCATCTTTTTTTGGAGAACATTGGGTGTGTCCTAGGATCTTGGACGGTTATTATTCTTATTATTATTAGCTTTCATTTTTTAATTCACCAAAAAAAGCTTTCATGTTTTCATTAGAAATGAATATGCTAGATTTTCTGGTAATGAGCAATTTGGCCCACTACAAATGTTATTGTGTAACCGAGTTTCTTTCACATATATTTTTTTAAAAAAATTCATAAACAAAAGTTTAGTAGATGAATTGAATTTTGAAAGTTCATTGGAATCAAAGTACACATGCTCAAAAAAAAGATTACATAAATATTTACAAATTACTTATCAATTATATTCTTACATCGACAACAAAAATTGAGCCTATGTCTATTTTTTTTATGGATTGAACCAACTTTTATTTGCAACACATCCCTTAATTAGTTTGCAAATAAAACTCCTGCCTTTTTATTGGCCAGATTTCTCTGGCTAACATGAGATTGGAAAGCAACACCAAAAAGAAAAAGAAAAAAGAGTGAATAACATTAGCTTAGTTAACAAGATCAAATATGAAAGTTGACGCAACACACTTGCTGGAGTCCTTAATTATTTCAACCATATTATAAAATATTGAAATCGATTCGTCCCCATTCTTAAAAAGGAAAAAAAATGATATGGTCCATCAACTAATTAGTGAATTTGAGCTCGTTGACCATCCATCAACAAGTGACGTAAAAAAAATGCAATATGAGATTTTTTTTTTGTTTGCCAACAGCCAATAGTTTTAAAATTACCTTTTATTTGCTCTAAAAACTAATTTTCTTACCAGTACAAATATATTGAAAAAATTTGACCCATTCATGACCCTTTTAATTATATATAGAAAAAAAAAAAAACCTCACCCATTCATCCACTAATCAATTCATGAGTGGTAGGTGCTTGGTCATTTCTTCCTTCATATTTTGCAATGTTACATGCAGTCTCAAATTATTGTGTAACAAAAAGAAATCTCAAATTATTGAGATATCACTGTCAAGTTTCAAATTAAACTTTCCATATCTGATGCTTCCTTTTATCATGACTACCAGATGCTTTTGTACTTGTAATATTTTTTTTTTAATAAATGGTTATCCAACACTGGTAAAAAAAATGGTTCTCCAACTCATTCATTAATGGTTTCTAATAAAAAAACTGTTTCATTTACAAATACATTATAGCTTTAAATTCATTTTCAATAACTGTAAATTAATTATTGTCTATAGATCACATACTGATGGAGATGTATCAACAAGAAGATTTGGACTTTTGATAACAATAATAGGAAGAAGAACCACTCAATCCATTTCCAATAATTTAATAATCCAATGGATTGGGAAAATAAAATGGATGGGTCATTAACCACCCATTAATAACAATAATCCAACAATCAACGCATCTACTTTCATTTATTAAAAGAGATGGATTGAATTGGATTTAAGTACGAATGTATTGATTGGATTGTAGATTATGAATTATTATATCGCCCTAATGAAAGTAATAAAAGAGTTGGAGATATTTTGAATAGTTATATATATATATATATATATATATATATATATATATATATATATATATATATATATATATATATATATAATTTTGAATAGTTTAGAAGAACTTGTAATTCAGGTGTGTTTTTTACTGCACAATTCGGGTTTTTAAAAACAACTTATGATTTTTTTATACTTTAATTTATTTTATAGTTAAATTTATGAAGATATATATATATATATATATATATATATATATATTATTTTTAATAAATAAGTACTTAATTAAATTATTTGCCCAGATGTCTTTATTTTTCATATAGAGTATAAATATTTAATCCCACTCAGGATTGTTTTCCTTGTAGTAATAGTAGGCAATAGGAATCATGCATATACAGTATACCAGTAGCACTACCACAGTTTCGTATTTTTCAGATAAAGGGTATACTAAAGCTCTACGAGAGGAGAATGAGTGAATTGCTGGGGATTGCTAGCAGTAGCACCTATCATTCACTACCCATTTGGGCTAAATATGGTATTTATTCCTAAAAATTTATGAAATTTTATATTTGATTCTTGATAGATTTTTTGTTTGTGTTTAATATCTGAAAATATTTTATTCATTTATTTTACTATAACGGTTAATATGTTTTTTATCACATGGTGACAAGTAAGTTAACAAAGTAAATATAATGATAGAGATCAAATACAAAATATTTTTTTTTGAAATATTAGAAGCATATTTATGTTTATTTTTTTAAAAGTAATAATTTTTTCCCATAACTGGTGTAAGTTATGATATCCTCGTTACGCTCAAACAGTTACTATAATACTACTATCTAATAGAATAAGAAACATATAGTAGTATTTTGTTAGAATGACTTTAGAAAATAGTATATAATTATGTATGAATTCAAAATTTTATAGCATGTAAAAATTCTTTATAATGTTGATAGGAAGTAGGCTGAAACCAATTGCACCTGAAATGCTATAGACTTGCCATTGAAATATTTAAATAATATGGAAGCGGCATAAATGAACGAAATTTAGGTGTAGCGCGTTTCAGACTTTGGAATGATAATGAAAAAAAGTTCAATTTGTATGTAATAACAGTGTAAAAAAAAAATCTCAGTTAATAATAAATTATTGTTAGTATTTTTTTTTATATTTATAAGACATAATTTTTAAAATTTCTTATATCTTTTTTATAAGACTTAATTTCAGTTTTTTGTGCATTAATTATTTTAAACTAAAATATATTGAATTAGTTGTTTCTCTCTTATATAGATTGAAAAACATAAATAGACTCACAATAAGAGAAATTTTGAAAAAATATTATTATTATAGATAAAATTAATGCTAATACATAAATTTATCCAGTTTTATTAATAAACATAAATTAGTCAACAATATTCCATAAACACAGGAACAAATAAAGTATATTTTAAAGGAAATTATTGTGAAAAATGACTAATTTAACATACATGACTATTTGTGTTTGAGTGACACCAAAAAATATTAAATAATAATATAAAAACTTTTTATATGATCAATGTATACACTATTTTCTAAAAGTGGCATTCTGTTATAAATATTAATTATTTATAAATTTTAATATAATAAAAAGTTAAAAATATTAGTAACAACTCTCTAATAATCTTTCCTACTCACTCTCTACTATTAATTAAAACTATTACAAATTATAAAATTATGAGTAAAACTTAATAAATAAGTGAGACCTATAAAAAACTTTTGTGTGGCATTAGGTAAATTTTTAATTAATAAAAGAGAATATGTTTTTTTAAAATGTATTTAAGAGTGTGTTGTTAACATCTTTTCAAAATATTTTATTTAAATATTCTTAATTAGAATCCTGAAAATATGATTAAAAAAATATTTTCCTTTCTAATGCCAAATGTAGGACATGGACATTATTGTATTAGGCTCGTCCATCACAATAATGGGTCAGTTCCGGTTCCCAATTTAAGAAAAAGGAGGGATACCAAAATATGAAGAAAGCCCAATTTTTTTCAAAAATAGGAAAGAAAACAAAAATGTTTTCAACTTTTCATGGTTAGCAAAAGTTTGTTAGTGCGTTTCAAAATGTGCTGGCTGTGGGGTTCGAACCCACGCGCACTTATGTGCAGAAGATCTTAAGTCTTCCCCCTTAACCTCTCGGGCAAACCAGCTCGATGTTTATGAATTTCTTATTTCTGTTAATAGATCTTTATTTCTTGTCTGATTTTTTTTCCACACCTTTGAGTCGAACAAACCTAAATGAAAAATTGTAAAAGGTCACTTAAATTTGGTAACAACTTATATTTTAGTTATCCTTTTATTTAGTGTTTGGCACACACAGTTTTTGTTGAATGTTTTGATAACTAGTTATTCCATCCGTATATGCGTTAAAGCCAGTAAATCTCGTTCTTTTGTTTTTATATGCATCAATGTCAAACAATAAAATTTTTCTAGATTTCTTTTAGCATTCTGATTATGTATTGTTAAATTCCTCAACAAAAAGTGTGAGATTCTATTAACCGACATTATGCTCACTTGATAAAGTTGTAAAACAATAAAAGCTAAGAGATAACTATATTTAGATTCATTAAGAGATGATTGCATGAGGATTGTATAATACGACAAATTAAATCATCAACAAGTTTAATTTTGATGTGTTAGTATTGTTAAAAAAAAATTAATTTATCACACAATCCTGATTTTTTTAAAAGATTATGGGGAGAATTTATTTTATTGATATGGTATTATATTGAATGAATGCGACAACTTTTTTTTTTTGACAATGAATTCACTTACATGACAAATTCACACACACACATTTTTACGTTATTAGATTTAATGAATCTAACATACTTTATGCTGAGATTATGACCCTGTTTTATGGGATTTGCATTTGTTGGGTAGCTAAATTCAGAAAGGTAGTTGGTTATTCAAGCTCTATATGCACAATCCAACTAGTCCTGAGTGAGATTCTACATCAAAGCCTCTACGTGAATGAGCTAACAATGATTCCCAATTACATGCGAAGGATTGAAATTTCTCTTCTTCGTACGTATAGAGAGTACAATCATTGTATTAATGTCCTTGCTAAGTTGGGAGCATTGGCAATGGAGTCTTTGCTTATCCTTCATGAATCGCTAGTGAATCTCAATATATGCCTTTAGGCTGGAGTGTGTGTCTTTTGGACTTAGTTTTCATTCATTTTTTTTTATCTCTTCTAAAAGAAATTTAAAAAAAAAACATTATCGCACTCGATAAGTAAGATTTAATCTACCCTAAATTAGCTCCATTTTGGAGTTGTGAAGAAAAATATTTGATTAATTGCAATATAGTTCCCACTTTCTAGCAAGACTTTAGATTTCTAATACAAGACAATTGACAAGACTGTGATGGAAAATTAATAATAAGTGATGAACAATTATGGCATGTTAATAACACATGAAAACAATAACAAGGGGAAGACTTTTCACGTATAATTTTTAGTCCTGTGATATTTTTATCTGGGAATATAATATGAAAATTTTATTCTCAAATATTATTAAAAAATATCTTAGGTTAATTATTAAAATTAATTAAGATTATTTTTTATATTTTAAAGAATAATTAAAACATGTGTTGGTTAAGTTATTTTTTTCTTAAAAATATATATTATAAATATTAAAATATCATTATTGAAAAAAAAAAATTCTCGTTCCTACACATACACACGCACGGTTTAAGATCCAAAAATTAAAAAAAAATGCTATAAGTATCTTAAACTTTTGTTGTAAAAATTAGTTCTTTATTAAAAACCAGTAGTCAACAATAAGTCTTTTTTATGTCGGTCAAGCTTCTAATTTTTCACTGAATGTCATAGCATATCACAATCACACTGCTTTATGTGTGTTTAATGAGATAGTAGTGGAGTGATAGTTAGTAAACACACATAAAGCAGTGTGATTGTGATATGCTATGACATTCAGTGATATCTCATTAAACACACATAAAGTGTGATTGTGATATGTTATGACATTTAGTGAAAAATTAAACACACATGTGTGATTGTAATGTATGATATGTGATGTGTGTGCGCGTGCAGACACATATATATAAATTTTTATTCATGATTTTTATGTCTTATGGAAATAATTTTTCCAAAATATAAATTGAACATTGAATTATGTTTTTTCTAGAATTTAAATATACCTAAGATTGATTTTATTATTACTTCATAATAAATGTGGAATATTTTTTCCGGTCCTGTATATATTTCTAGAAATAATTAAATAGTCTGTGAAACAACTCCCTAAAGATTAAAGAATGTGTACCCAAAATAAGAGGATTAAAGAATGTGTACCCAAAGAGGAGATAAAAATCATCCTTAATGTCTCAATTGTATTACGAACACCACCAAATATTGAATAAGAGAATAAATGAGAGAGATATTGTCCTCTGTCTTGGTGACTAGGATTTTTCACATAATATTATGCTACAATATAATCGTCTAATGAGATAATAATTTAATAACCACAAGACGATAACAGAAATCTCTCTCATGTGGCCTGTGGGCATCGAGTAAAACCCAATAGGAACACTTACATAATAAGTCCAAATAACCGATATCCACCAATTAACATACCACATATTTTATTTGTATAATTAATATTGGATAAGGACTGACTTGTGTGGGCTTAAATGAGGAGTACCAATCTGAAATACTGTGGCAACAAAGGGAAATGATTTACAGTGATGAGATATGGTAATTGAGACGTGATATAAATGGCTAGCTATATCCATTTCAAAATAGTATTGGGGTTTTCATAATTAATAACATTGCTACAAGGGATTCTTAGACATGAGCAAATTCCAAACCCCGTTATTTTGATTGCAAGTTATTTGTCTTAATTATAGAATATAAAAAGACTTTCTGCAATTGTCATTGAGGTTTTAAGTTTCGTAGATACATAGTTCACTGATACATTAATATCCCAACTCACTAGTTTGATTAAAGCTTGTGGTACGATGCTTAGGAAATAACAATTAGGGTGCTTATGGATACAGTCATTATAAATTTGAATTGATTCAAATCGATCATAATTTATGATTTAAATCGATC
Organism: Glycine soja; assembly: GCF_004193775.1. Lineage (NCBI taxonomy): Eukaryota > Viridiplantae > Streptophyta > Magnoliopsida > Fabales > Fabaceae > Glycine > Glycine soja. The sequence continues at coordinate 7,854,092 of NC_041016.1, forward strand.
AGAATAATTTGAGTTGGATCATTTTTATATATTTAAGTCAAAATCAAATCAAATTTAAAATTGAATTGAACCGATTAAATTCAATCAAATTTTTTAGAATTATTTGGTTTGATTTTAAATAATGCTAATATTAGGATTCCAAGGGTTAAAATCACAAGTGAAATTTCATAAGATATTACTTTTAGCTACATTGTTATTTATTTCACCTTTTCCATATTTTTTTTGTCATGTTTACAATATTAATGAATCATATTTTGTTGATTTCTTTCAGTAAATCAGGTTGTAGCAAACCTTGTTGTGAGAAATTAGTTTATAGAAAATAATTGTAATTCAGGTTGTAATAATAAATCTCGTTGAAGAATATTTTATTTTAATTTGTATTAGTCTATTTTAGAATATTATGTTAATGGTATTAAATGAATCAATTTTACTACTTTCAGACATTTAATAATATTATGTTAATTGTATTGAATATTTAGATGAATCATGATATAAAATAGTAATTCTAAGAAAAAAATATAAAATTTAAATGGATAACCCGTTGGTCTGAACCGAATCAAATTGTTCATGAATAAATTGGGTTGAGTTGGATTGAGTTTCAAAAAAAAATTATGAAAATCAAATAGAATCAAACCAATTAGATTTGATTGAATTGAATTATGAATATATCATATATGACATATATTATGAATTTAGTTTTCCATTCCCCCCTCCCTATTCCTTCAGTTGAACTATAGTCCATAACCTTCAATTATATCATATGCATTGGGCTAAGAACTTCACACAATCATGACAAGCGTTTGTTCTTTCTTCCATCCGTCATTGCTGTCTAGGTTTAGTATGTAGGTCGTATATATAATATATATAATATATACCCATTTGAACTTACGATTTTCAAACACATCCAACTATAGAAAATAATTATGCATAAATCCAATTTTTTTAAGAAGCTAATAATTTTTCTTCTTGTCTCAAACTAAGTTAATCTAAATAGAGTACATCTGTTTAGCACGAATCAGACGTAAAAAACACACGAAAAGCCAACGTGGAACAGTGTCTTTTTTTTATAAAAAATATTCATGATTGAAAAATTGGAAACATATAAATAAGATATAATGAGGATAAATTCACGTGTTTTATGCGAAATTTGATTGGTAAAAATAGCGTTTTTATTAAATTTGTGCTTAAGTTTTAATTAGCTTATTTTGAGGCTAAAAATGTTCTTTTAAATTAAGAATTTTTTTTTATTATCGGAAAATTGTAACCATTGCACATAATGGGTCAACTATAAGATTATAAACAAACTCCATTGTTTGTTAATTGGGTTTCAAAGTTACTAAGTAGATATTTATTTTCCGCACTTCACCACCTACTTCTTGCACTTTCCATTCTTACTTGTGTGGATTAAATTACCTTTAATGAGTTTCAATATTCTCTTCCTCCAAATGTCTTGAACTCAAATCTCTAACACCTCCCTTGACCTTTAGAAGCCCTTGTACCCCCACGAGACCCCCTTCTGGTAACCCCCCTCTCCTATGTGATGATGTTGCTTTCCTCTCCTACGATTCAGAGTCACTTCCCTCTCCCATGGTTTGCCACTCTTTCCTTCTCCCACATGACGTTGTCACTGCTTTCCTCTCCCATGCAACATTGTTGCTTCCCTTGATCACGAAGAAGGTAATATGGTTGTGGTCTACTGTGGTGTGAGTGCTTGGTTTTGTTGAGGGTTCTGGGTATTTCGGAACATATATTTGGGATTTTCAAGTCTATTATGGAATACCCATTTCATAATACACTTGTAAATTCAGAAATGTACTATGGAACACCTATTTTGTAATTCAATTAAGAACTTTTGAGTTTTTGGCTTCTAAAATAGGTATTACGTAACATGTTATGAATTTTCAAGTGTATTACAGAATGAGTATTTCATAATAAACTTGTAAATCTTGAAACATGTTCTTGAATACCCATACAAGAATTTTGGTTTTTCTAACTTTTGAAATAGGTATTATGAAACAGATTCCAAATTTACAACTATATTATAAAATGGGTATTTCATAATAGACTTATAAATCTTGAAACATGTTCCAGAATGAATATTCCAGAATAATGTTTTGGATGAGTATTTCAGAATACTCATTTCAGATTGCAAGTGTATTACCGAATAACCATTCTAGAATAACATTTGGGGAAGGAAGTGTTGAGACTCATTAAGGAAAATTTTATCTACATAATAAAAATGAGAAGTGTAGGAAAACTGAGTGAAGTGCAGAAAGTAAATGCCTATTAAGGAAACAGATGGGCTTTATTTGGGTCCACGATTCCATGCTAATGGATCAAAGAGACATCACTTATCTCCTATATATTTTCGTCCTGAGAAAAAAAGTCTAATCTCTACACGAATATGGTTGTTCATTTGCAATCAATATATGAGAACTATATACTCA